>NC_049234.1:61363069-61689368 GCF_011100685.1 Canis lupus familiaris
AAACTGGAAAGGACTTTAAAGGTCATGGACCTTACCGCTGACTGATGCTTCTTCCTTCCTCTCTCTTTCTGTCCTCTATCTGAACAGGGACAAGGAATTTCCCAGGTCATGACATAGCATAGGCAATACTTCTAATTTCCCAGACAGCTCTGATGATTGAAAAGCTCTTCTTCCTACTGAGCCAATATTTCTTTTCTGTCTAAAATTTTCCCACTGGCCTTTCTCAATGCTCTTCTGGGATCCTGTGAAACAAGTCTTAGACCAGTGTAAAGGGAAGATGGGTTTTCAGACCCTCTAAAGGAATGAATCATTAAGGTTCTTAGTAGAAACAGCCTCAACACTTAGAGCTGGGATTAAAGCAAGATGTACCATGAACTCAGTAAGTTTAATCAGAATGAATTTCTTGAATTTCCTCACTATTAGTTCTTCAGAAGATGTCATGGAAACACTCTTTACTACTTTACTATTATTAGTTTAAAACTAAGGCCTAAAAATAAATTCAACACTAAGAAAAAAATCATAGGCAAATTCTCTCCCCCAAATGATAAAGTCTTTTTTCTGGGATCTCTTCAAATATGATTCAGGGCCATTGGTTCAAAAAGGGGATAGAAACACGACACAGCTTTTCTTTGTCAGGCAACAGGAAGTCCTAAATTTTGTGTGCTCAAAGCATGGCGTGTGATAGCATTGAAGTCCTATAGCTGGATCAGACGAGACAGGGACCTCTAAACTTTCAGGTATGAGTCTGAAACTCTGTAACTATCCATTGGTGTATAGAGGTATTTTTTACTCAGTTTCTCATTATTTGCTCAACAATTTTTTTTTAAAGATTTCATTTATTTATTCATGAGAGACACACAGAGAGAGACATAGGCAGAGGGAGAAGCAGGCTCCCTGCTGGGAGCCTGATGTGGGACTCGGGCCTGGATCCCCAGACCCAGGATCATGCCCTGAGCAAAAGGCAGACAGACGCTCAACCACTGAGCCACCCAGGCATCCTGCTCAACAAATATTTATTAAGTACCAGTCACATGTCAGGCACAGTAGTCCAAATGGATAGAGGTGGGAGAGGGGCAATGTTCTCTTTTATCTTCCAAGGCTTGGAACTAGTTTTGTCAATTCTGCTGATAGGTTTGGATGAGATTTGCTGTTTGCTAATGGATTTTCTTTCCCTATCACCATGAAAATGCAGTGGGGCCAGAGTTTTACTGGCCTACTTTCAAGGATGGCATTATTTTTTGATTCATCAAATGGAGCCCCTAAATCCAATTAGCCATCTGGCTTAAGTTAACTGTTTATAAATTTAAGTGTGAATTCTATTATATATTAATATTACCTGCTTATACATACCTGTCTATAGCATATATGCTCATAAACCATTTTTATACTTGAATTCCCCTTAAATTTTATGGCTGAAAGAGAAAATACATTATTAATTTTGAGTATTGTTGCAAAAAATAAATATTGAGCCCTGACAATCCTTGGAGTGTCCAAGCAGTGAATTTCTGTACACAGTGATGTTGCCTAGGGAAACAGAGAGTATCTGGGAACAGAGAAACCAAACTTGGGTTTGGCTGAGGGTGGAGGAGGGAGGTGGCCAATAAGTTCTGGGTAGAACCAAGAGCCATATGGTAAGATGTGGCTGGGAAAACAGATGCCCTTCTCATAAATGGAGATGGTCTGCAAGTTGCCTTCCTCTGGGAACCAAGGTTTGGGTTCAGCCAGAAATAGTGGTACATAAACACCCTGATTCCCTCATGTGCAGGCAGAGAACTGAGCCAGTAAATACACAGAACCTTTTTTTAGTCCACAGAAGGCGAACGAAAGCTCAGCTAAGTGTGTTGCCTAAATGAAAAGGTAAATTCAATTTGCAAAATGCTATAAAGGCCCTGCCATTTTGCAAGAATAGCAGAAAAGATGATTTAAAAAATGAAATCCTTTGCCTATCCCATCAATTGTTTCCAACCAGCAACTCTTCAAATAGGTACACAGAGATGGGAAGAGGAGAAATGGAGGTGGGGGTGCAATGGGGCTTGCAACCTGAATTCTCCCAGAGACAGCTTGCTTTGCCCGAGGTTGCTGAGCGCTCTCGGACCACTCCCCGCTTTGGCTTTAGTTGACCATGTCTTTCCCATCAGCTTTCCTCATTTTTCCTCTTGTTTTTTTCTAGCTTCTCATAAGTCTAAAAGGATGTGGGGGTCATGGTAGAAGAAGAGTCATGGTGTGATCAGGTGTGTTGGAGGGAAAATATTTTACTCCTTGCAAGTCCATGCCTCAAATTGTTTCCATATGATTCCTTTTTCATTCCTAATTGTGGGGAGATGAGGATATCCTGCACTATCCAAGACAGTAGCCACTAGCCGCATGCAGCCAACCATGTGGCACTCAAACACTTGAAATGTGGTTAGTGTGACTGAAATCATTTAGTGATACATTTGAGAGGAATGAGGAGAAAATTGTACAAGAGAAGGTGCAGTAAAGAATTATTGCAAGAGCACCTGGTCCTCCAAGTACAATCAACAAGGAATCTGCATAAGTTAGTTAATAATTGGGGTTAATAGAATTAGAAAATCATTAAAACGTGTATTGGACTTGGCTAATAGAAAATAGAAATGTGAAAATACAATAGTGACAAAGTCAAGAGGACAAAGATCATAATAGTACAAATTATATATTCAGAAGAAACTGGAGGGACACCCGGATAGCTCAGTTGGTTAAGCATCTGCCTTCAGCTCAGGTCATGATCCCAAGGTCCTGGGATCGAGCCTCACATTGGTTGCGGGATAAGACCTGCATCAGACTCTCAGCAGGAAATCTGCTTCTCCCTCTGTTCTTCCTGTCCCCTCTGCTCGTGCTCTCTTTCTCTCTCAAATAAATAAAAAAAAAATCTTCAAAAAAAAACATTAAAAAAAGGAGAAACTGGAAAAAAAGTAGATTTATGCCAATTAAAGGAAAGATAGCTATAAATAATCAATCACTTATCATCTTTTATATTTGTGAAGGAAAATTTGATAATCTATACTATGGAAAAGATTAGTATAGAAGTCTGTTTTTGTATCATCCTTAAAATGAAAAAAAATTAGATTTCATCTATAATTCGTTTCATTCTTATAAATTACCAAAGGCTGGGGTATTGCTTAAGTTTTTTTTTTTTTAAGATTTATTTATTTATTTATTCATGATAGACACAGAGAGAGAGAGAGAGAGAGAGGCAGAGACACAGGCAGAAGGAGAAGCAGGCTCCATGCAGGGAGCCCGACGCGGGACTCGATCCCGGGACCCCAGGATCACGCCCTGGGCCAAAGGCAGGTGCTAAACCCCTGAGCCACCCAGGGATCCCCTGCTTAAGTTTTTGAACTGTAAGTTGCAACCCCCTGGTAGGTCACAAAATCAATTTAGTGGGTCACAATGAGCATTTGAAAATAGAATTATAGATATTATCAGAGTAATGCATTTCATAAGTTAAGGGAAATTACTGTGTTATGCCATTTACTTTTATTATTGTGTGTGTGTGTGTTTATGTATGGTACATCTGTAGTTGAAAAAGTTTGAAAGCCACCAACCTAGATAAGCCCTAGTGAACCCTTTCAAATCTGGTGTATAATGATTCTGTATGTTGAACAAGTTGAGTTTCAAGATGAAAATTGTTCTGTAGGATTTTTGTAGTTTCTCCGTCTGGGAATAGCACTAGGTTCTGTTAAATGGAATTTGACTTAAGGAGTCTCCACATTGGACTGTAGAAAAAGAGCGTTTAATTATTAAAGAACAAAATAAAGAATAAACACCATTGGTTTCATCTTTAAGGTATTCCAAATATATGGAGCCATAATGAAGGGGAAACTCCCATTATATGAAAATATTTCTTCTATATTTCTGCTGTATTTCTCTGTATGAACTTATTAGAATTATCCAATTGGCATTTTAGACACACAAATTAGCATAAATGTATGATTTTTAAAAAACCTGTTTGGTATTACAGGTATCGGAAACATTTCCTTGCAATCTTTGGTAATTATAAGTATGCATAAGCTTCACACATCGTGATTCTTTACAGAGCAGTCAGTATTTGCAAGAATATGCATACTCTCTGCTGGCTTTTACACACTAATTTAATGAAAAAGAAGTTTACTCCATCTTTCTTTATTATGTTTCTTTGTCATTATTCATATAAACCCAGTTTTGGACATGTGGGAATAATGATGCACTGTCTAAACAGGCAATTCTGTGACATATAATTCCACAGAGTGCTGCCAAAGAAGTGTAGTAGGGGGGTAGGTTTCCTTATAGTCTGCACGGCTCATTCACGGGTTGGAGATTTTGGTGAATCTGATGAAGGATTTTGGCACTTTACCTCAGTTGAATGAGGTGAATATTTTTTATCTGATTTCATTGTTATGATGTATTTTCACTGTGTGCTCAGCTATGTACACACCTCGTGTACACATGACACGTTTTTGGTATATCCTCATGCTCTTTGACTATTTTTACGCTCACAAGTCCTCACTTTGGCAGCACATATACTATGCTCATGAATTTTACAAGTAAAAATTATAGGGCTTTCATCACAACTGAATCTGATAGGATTAAACATATTGGTATAAAGACAGTAAAATTATACCTTGAGAGAAGTTGGCTTATGTCCAAAGAAGCACACATCTCGTGATTCTGCAGGCAGCTGATATAAAAATACCATATCAAAAGAGAAATAACAGCCCTTGAAACACTATTAGGCTTATTCGATAGTGAAGCCACGTTGGCTGCCACTAGTACTCTTCTATGGATTTCTTGCATTGCCTCAGCAGTAGTTTTTGGCTTCGTTTTAGCAATGCTGAGGTGACGTTTCCTTTTTGCTCTGAACCCTTAACAGCTTTAACTAATAGTACGTATTCAGCTCATGCTTAGCAGTTTTATTTTTGCAGAGTGATTTATAATCATTTTTATTAGTTATTCTAAATTGAGATTTAGAATGGCATGTCATAAAGAAAATGCTTCGTGTTCGAGAAAGGAGACTATTTCTACCCAGCATTTGTCTAAATAGCGTAATTATGACTGCATTACTCATGGATTGTTATTTATTTATTCCTTAATCTGTAGAAGTAAATACACCACACCAACCTGCAATTATGGAAGGTCTGTCTATAAACCTGACATGTGGAGTTCAACTGATGATACCTGTAAGGATTCTTTTTTTTTTTTTTTTTTTTATTGGTGTTCAATTTACTAACATACAGAATAATACCCAGTGCCCGTCACCCATTCACTCCCACCCCCCGCCCTCCTCCCCTTCTACCACCCCTAGTTCGTTTCCCAGAGTTAGCAGTCTTTACGTTCTGTCTCCCTTTCTGATATTTCCCACACATTTCTTCTCCCTTCCCTTATTTTCCCTTTCACTATTATTTATATTCCCCAAATGAATGAGAACATATAATGTTTGTCCTTCTCCGACTGACTTACTTCACTCAGCATAATACCCTCCAGTTCCATCCACGTTGAAGCAAATGGTGGGTATTTGTCATTTCTAATAGCTGAGGAATATTCCATTGTATACATAAATGATGATACCTGTAAGGATTCTTAAAGCAAAGTTGAGTATGTATCTACAGCTAAAACACTATCGAAGAAAAAGGAAGTTGGAGTAATGATATAAATTATTAGACGCTAATGACAATCCAAATTTAGTAGTGTGTATAATGATGCCATGCCATTAGAAATCAGGAGAATCAGAATAATATCACTTTTATTTGTTTAAAAGTGACACACATTAATATAACACATTTTTAAAAAATATTTTATTTATTTATTCATGAGAGACACAGAGAGAGAGAGAGACACAACACAGGCAGAGGGAGAAGCAGGCTCCATGCAGGGAGCCTGATGTGGGACTTGATACCGGGGGTCTGGGATCAGGCCTTGGGCTGAAGGTGGCACTAAACTGCTGAGCCACCCGGGCTGCCCCACTATAACACATTTTAATAAGATATGTATTAATGTATTTGTAACAAGAGCAAAACTGGTCATTGGAAAATACTTTTTCAGGTGATATGAATCAAGGTTGCCATTGGAATGCTTATTTTTGAGTTGGATTTTCTAGATTTTCATGTACCAAAGGACAAAAAATTAGCATAAGCAATATTTTAATGACTTTGCATTTATTACTTTAGCATACATTATAGAATGTAATGCACAAATTCAAACTTCTGAAATTAGGAAATTTGAAATGAAATGTAATGTTCCCATTACATTAACTCAGTTACAACTTTCAACTGATTTTGTGATTATTCAAATACCTTCTAATCTTTGGATTATATGTACTTCAGTTTGCCTTCTGGATATTATACTACACATGTTAAGAATCTTTATAAGTGGAGACCTGCAGAAGGGAGAAGTAGTGAAACAGTGACCACCTTCCTTGCTTTTTGGTTATCTCAGACAATGAAAGCAATGGTAGCAAGAAGAAAACATGACCCTAAAGGACCCTAGATACCAGGAAAATGCACTCACTTGATCTAAAGACCTATTTTCAGAATTTAAATCCAATTTTCAGACCATCAAATGATGAGAAATGGATTTCATGAAAAGTTTTCTTTCCCTGGTTACCATGGTGTTTGTAAGAGAAAGAAACTGTGAACAACAACCTCGGTTTATGGGAAAAAACCCAATTAAAAAATCAGAATGCCAGGCAAACACATCCTTGACTCAGTGTGTCTCTTTTTTAGGAACGAGTAATATAAACATGTAGCCACACAGCATCTGCATAGATATTAAATATGATAAAAAGATTTACGAATGTACAACTGTGACCTGAATGAAAGGGCATGTCTAAACACAATGAATCCAATTTTCTGCTTACACTGGCAAAGAAACCAACCACTGTGCCTAAAAAAACAGTTTAGTTTTATTAGCTAAATAAACAGACTAATCAACACCACTGGTTCCCTGCTCCCACTTACCCAAAGCCTTTTGAAAAGCTAAGATGTTTCCCAAAGGCAAGCTACAGATTTTAAATGCTGAATTGAGGTTTTAAATACACAAAAATTCAAGTGATGGTTTCCATGGTGACCTTCTGCAGCCACTTACTTGGAATGGCAAAGTAACTCCCCTTCAAACATCAAATTCCTAAGTCCCTTTAGCCTTGTAGCAATGTGGTAAAAAAGAAATGGCTAGCTTTGAGAAGGGTATTTGGGATTGGCAGTCAATTCTTATGTCAGTATAGATTCTGATTCATCATCAGACCTGATTCTGGGCATTCTGCTAAAACTCCATCCTTTTTTGCCACCCATGGTGTTCTGGGTCTGGGCAGAAGTAGAATATGCATAGAGTGTGGGTGGGCCAGTAAGAGATGAGTTAGCTTGGTGCACTTTTCAGATTGCAAGTACTGAAATCTGATGTGAGCTGGAGAATAGAGTCCTGAAGTAACATGTTCCATTCTTTTCATTTGGGAGACCTTAAAAGTCCAATCTTTCTACCCAGAAAACACCTGGATGAATTTCATAGTGCCTCATACGTAGTTTATTTTAAAAATATATATTTAATACAATAACAAAATAAACATCAAGAGATATAACTAATCATAAAAGAAAAAATAGAAGTACAAAATTGGCATGTGTATATTTATGTGTGTGTGTGCGTGTGTAGCTATGCATCTATACAGGACTCTCCTGTATTGCCAGATCATAATAAACAGGCCTATGTGAAAATCTGGTTAGTTTTCCCGTGCATTTGGTTTGAATTTTATGTAGTATTAGGGGTTCAAAAAAGAAAGACATAGATCTTTGTAATTTGGAATCTATCTTAATAATGGCTATCATTTATTGAATGTTTCCTATGAATCAGACCTTCTAAGCACTTTACATCTATTTAATTCATGTACTTTTGGGGCACTTTTGGCTTAGTGGTTGAGCGTCTGCCTTCAGCTCAGGGCATGATCCCAGAGACTCAGGATCAGAGTCTTGCATTGGGTTCCCTGCAGGGAGCCTGCTCCTCCCTCTGCCTGTGTCTCTGCCTTTGTCTCTGTGTCTCTCATGAATAAATAAATAAAATCTTTAAAAAATAATAATAATTCGTGTACTTTTCACAAGTTTATGAAGTAGATACTTTTTACTAGTGTGGACACTGAGCCTCAGAGAAGTTAGGTAACATTGACCGGTCATGAGGGTAGTAAATGATGCGCCAGGATTTGAATCTACCTAGTTTCAATCTAGAGTAGACAGTCTTTTTTTTTTTTTTAAGACTTTATTTATTTGTTTGAGAAAAAGAAAACAAGCAGGGTGGGGAGGCCCAGAGGGAGAGGGAGAAGCAGGCTCCCCACAGAGCAGGGAGCCTGACATGGGGCTCTATCCCAGAACCCTGGGATCATAACCTGAGCCAGAAGCAGATGCTTAACCCACTGAGCTCCCCAGGTACACTTAGAGTAGAAAATCTTAATCGGACCTCATAGCACTCCCTCTACCTTGATGGTCTCTATTTGGAAAGGAAATAAACACCTTCCCTATTGTTTTATCTTACATACATGTCTAGGTAAGTGTTAACTCTGGGACTCCCCCACCTCTCTGCAAAGAGATAGCTATTATAACTGTCAAATTTTGCACAATGCCATTTTTTTGATGCTTGACAAAATTGTAATTCTACTATATATTAGCTTTTCTTATGTGGAACTCAATTTTATTTCTATAGCAGTTTAATAGAGCAAAGAGACATTCACCTTATAGATTCAGAAGCCAGCTTAAACAATGAGGAGAAATGAGGGGAGACATCAGAGCAGAAGGGAGGGGAACATAATATCATGGAGTTGAAAGGGGATATCATGAGATGGATGACAGTATAGATGAAGGATAAGAAAAAGGTAGGAGCTTAGAAAAAAGGACAGGGCTTTGATAAAAAAACAAACAACAGACTTAGTCTAAAGAAAGCAACTAAATGAAGAGGATTTGGCAGAAATATCCACAGACTAGCAACAGTATTTGTGGCTAGGAACATATCTTTTTTTCACATTTGAAAAGTCCAAAAAAGAAAAAAAAAGGCAACTTTGATAATTTTTTTTTGATAATTTTTTTAAAAAAATGAGCCTTACACTAATTTCTCCTTACTGGCAACGCTCCTTTCATATACTGGCTAGATGTTAAAAATGAGGTTTTGATGAATTCTGAAGGAAGATCTATATTTTGGAGAAGTAGGGTAATTTTAATAATAAATATTCACCTTCCAGATAAATAAAAGATCTTAAGAATACATTATTACAAAGAAACTGTATTCCCACAGTATCCATTAGGGTTCCATGTCTGAGTGGGGATGTGTATATCAGGGAGCAGAAGGAGTAGAGAAGGGATGCCTGGGTGGCTCAGCAGTTCAACATCTGTCTTCGGCTCAGGGTGTGATCCCCGGGGGTCCTGGGATCGAGCCCCACCTTGGGCTCTCTGCATGGAGCCTGCTTCTCCCTCTGCCTTGTCTCTGCCTCTCTCTGCCTCTGTGTCTCTCATGAATAAATGAATAACAAATCTTAAAAAAAAAAAGGGGAGGGGGGAGAGAATCCAGTGTTTCCAACTGGACTTTCTTTCCCTTACGAAGACGGGAACATGAGTGAGCCATAGAGTTCTGACAGAGACAGACATCACCTTGAGCTCTTCACCACAAAGCAAATAAGCCTCTCAGGGTGCTTTAAATAAACAATTTGTGCGATTTCCCTAAAGGCAAGTACAGTGTTATAGAGTGAGAAAAGGTATCATGTGGCAATATGATTATTCATTAACTTACTCTACAATAACATTTATTGCCCCATCCAAGGATCATCATCCATATCCCATTGTTTGATTTTACTGAGGGAATGATGTCAGTGGCAGGGAATGTGAAGATAGGAAAGTCATCTCCAGTTGGCATCCCATTAGGTGTAGAGGTGATAGCTCACTAGACTTTGGAAGGACAGATCTCCATCTATTTCAATGATGACTATTGTCTAACCCTATTTGTAATTACTAAATTGCCTACTTGTATATTTATTTAATATTTATCTTTCATAGGAACTCTACTGTAAGCTCCATAAGGACAAGACTGTATCATGTCTTGTTGACTGTTGTTTATTCCCATTACTGAGCATAGTGTTTGACACATAAATGCTATAAATTGTTTAATGAACAAAAAACAAAGTCCACACACAAAAAAAGTGAAACAGAATAGGATAATGGCAGGTGATAAAAGAGGATTATAGACCCTAGGTCCACCACTGTGTGTTAGGATAATTTATTAAGACTTTTTAAGAGTTGAAAGAAGAATGACATGGTATGATGGGAGAGAATAAGGTCTGCCCTCATGGACTATATAGTTCTGTTCTTAGAGTTTAAGAAAAGAGTAAAAAAGTATAGAAATGGATATGTTCCTCTCTTCTCTAATTTTGACTATACTTCCAAACCAATCTATTAATTGAATGTAGGATTAGAGTGAGGTTTGCATTTCCATAGGAAATAGGGGATGGATTAAATGATGAAGACTTTTCCAGTGCTTCTTTCCATGCCAAGTGGTGGCCTTAATTCAATCAATATCACTTTGAAGAGATAAATTTTTGCTCACTCAATTGAAGATAGAATATAGATTGAGGCATTCCATATGTCTGATGGACTGAGAAAGTTATTTGAAATTACTTTGGCACTAAAATTGTGTCTTTTTCTCTCATGGTTACTGAACTACTAGTGATACCCACACCGCTACCACCAGCACTGACAGTCTACCACCACCATAATAACAGAGATTACTCAGAGAATAAATAGTAGAAATGAGTTTAAAATCCAGGAGACTCCAAAACTCATGCTCCTCTGTTTCACAGTTGTTACAAAGTATGGTTTTTATCCTATAAGGAATGGGACAGTTATATTCCATTTGAGATCACTACTTTTAGGTAACTGCACAAGGATTAATCAGATCATTCCAAGGTTTTAGTGGTTTTAGTTCAAGGCTAAGCGGTAGAACACCTGAGTTCAGTTGCTGCTGACCTTGCCCTGATCCCTTGTTCATATCTTTTAAATGGAATTGTAGTTCATGAGAGTAAGTATGAATTACTAATGAATGTAGAGCATAAGGGAAAGTGGATTAGTGGATTAGCTCAGGAAAGAACTAAAGATTATTATTATGAGAGAACATTTTTACCATTATGCTTGATTTTGGATCAAGGTATCTTAAAACTTGGAAAGACCGTGGAAAATAAATGTAATTCTTTAAGACTACCATTTATGGTCAGAAGTTTTTTATGTAAGATAAGCAAGACAATACACTCAAGGACTCACTACATTTATTCATTTATTTTTTTAAAGATCTTTTCTGTTTATTCATGAGAGAGTGGCAGAGACATAGGCAGAGGGAGAAGCAGGCTCCTCACAAGGAGCCCGATGTGGGATTCAATCCCGCATTGGAATCACGCTGTGAGCCAAAGGCAGATGCTCAACTGCTGAGCCACCCAGGTGTCCCAGGACTAACTACATTTAATTGATATTTCAATTCCATTTTTTTTAAACCTATTCTATTAACTTTGTTGTAAACTACCTTTGGTAATATTCTTTTTCACTAAAACAATGTTCCTAAAATTGTTCTATCGTTCTTTATCAGTAATGATTCAATCTTTGCCAGAGACTATGGGGTCAGGGAACTAGAAATCTGAATCATATAGGGAGAAGGTAGATTTTTTTTTTAGCAGGTGATTGGTAACACTAATGGGAATAAGTAAAATTTTCAAGCTAGGTTGACCACATCAGATTTATTATTTGGCCATAGAAGAAGGCAGGTCATTAAATACTTTATAAAGTTAATCTTTTAATCTACTGTTTATCTTCACTTTTGCTTAATCATGAGAATGGGTAGGGTGTGGGCTTTATTTTTTGTCACTCCAATTTTATTAGGTTGTTTAATTTTAGTGAAATGGGAGTGTCCACTTCATTGTGTGTGATATTAGTGCCTCTGAGAGGTATACCCGCTATTAGCCACATCAGCTGTCAGTTTTTAATTTAGATGTAGCTACACAAGGTAATAGGATGCTTTGCTAAATATTCTGAACTAGTGTTTTCACACCTCCCTCCAACTCTAAAATACTAGACATAGGCTTTTAGTCTGTTATTTTCTGCAGTGGTGTCCCAGAGTAGTTTTGTAGCATTCCAATCATTGGTGTAATACGATAATTGACTTATCTCAGTCTGCTGTAACACAAGAGGTGGGTTGAGTGAGGGAGCAGGGTATAGTCTGTGATAAAACAAAACAAGAGGTATAAAGAAAGACATACTAAGAAGATTTGAAAGGCAGATCTTTTCATAAACACGATATTCCAATATGTTTTATTAACGTAGTCTGCCTTTAGTCTCAACCAGGGCTTGGCAAAGTGTGGCCCTCTGTGGCCAAATGTGGCCACACCCATCATTTGCATATTGCCTACAGCTGTTTTTTCACAACAATGGCAGAGTTGAGAGTGGTTGAGACAAAATACATGGCTGGCAAAGTCAAAAACATTTGCTATCTGACTCTACAGAAAAAGTTTGGTAAGCCCTGGCTAAAACTAATTTCTTATCCTATTTCTTATTTGGCAGACATTCATGAAATATAACAAGACTCTAAATTCAAACTCTTCAGCGAACAAAAAAATATTTGTTTTAAAGTTGTTGCAGTAGAGATTTAAAAAAAAATGACATGACCCTATGAGTCCCTAAATAAAAATTTCTGTACGGCAACTGAAACATTCTAAGGCTGTAACTTCTGATTATGTTGGTTTATTTCTTTGGAAAGAGATGAAAAAAAAGCATAAGCACATGTAATTACCAGTTTTTAGGGGCTTCCAAAATGTTAGCACTCTATTTTTTTTTTTTTTAAGATTTTATTTATTCATGAGAGACGGGAGGTGGGGGGCAGAGACACAGGCAGAAGGAGAAGCAGGCTCCATACTGGAAACCCAATGTGGGATTTGATCTTGGGTCTCCAGGATCACACCCTGGGCTGAAGGCGGCGCTAAACTACTGAGCCACCCAAATCTGCCCAAATCTTAGCATTCTAAATAGAGCACCAATATTGTTATTACCCATATGGGTGTAGTAGTGAAGGTCGAAGTAGAGTCAATAGCCTTGAGTTCAGTTTATTTTGCCCACATCAGACTAAAAGTTTCATATTGATTACGGATCTGCCAGGGTAATCAAAACTTATTGGATCACTAAGGAGTAAAATATGGTCAAAGACCAGCACTGTCAGAGCCAGGAAGCAGAGGTCAAAGTAACTGCTACCTCTGGGGATGTAATTTATTGTTAGTGCTTGCTAAAGTCATCCATATGATTTTAATAAATATTTCTAGTTGTTGTAAAAGCAAAACAAGTTGACTTTAGTCACTTACAGGATAACAGGTACTAATGCTTAGGAAAATAATTTACTTTCAAAATTTAGTATGTTGTGGTTAAATAGTTTTCAAATCAAAGTATTATTTCAGAAGAAATATCCTAATATCCAAAGCCAAATTCTCCTATTTCATACTTTTTGAAGAAAAGAGAAAATATTGACTGTTAAGAAAAGAAAAAATGGAGATTATTTCTGAAAACAAAACAATTTTGAGTTCAAATTCCCTGTCACACCTAGGGATTTTAATCCATAAGAAGTCTTTTCTATTTGTAGCTCCACTCACATAACTTAGAGATAACTGCAGGAGACCATCTTATGAAACGTAATGGAAATCGTAAGATTTGAAATGTAGATACATACATCAGGGTTTTAAAATTGGTTTCATTTGACACTATTTGCTTATCAAAAATACGTACTTTACTATCAAACTTAATTTTACCAAGAAGAATTAGTTGCCAAATTTATGTTCGAACTTCAGAATCCTCCCGTAGTCACCACTAATATGGTTACTCAACCGTCATTTGAGTAAGTAAAATGATATTTAGTTTAAGAATCTTACTTGGAGATTGCATACTCCACTTAGAATTTAGTGTTGAACTGTGTAAACTGCATATGGGTAGGATTATAGCTTAAATGTATTTATTCTCCAAATGTTTGTTTAACTGCCTAATCTGGTAACTATCACTGCTTAACAAACTACCCAAACATTTTCCAGCTTACAATAATCATTTCATTACGTTCATGGATTCTGTGGGTCAGGACAGGGCACAGCAAGATGGCTTGTCTTTGTTCCTCAGAGTCTAGGATTTTCCTTGAGAAGATGCGAAGGCTGTGGTGGTTTGATGGCTGGAGGCTGGGATCATCTGGAAGCCCCTTTATTCACGTGGCTGGAGCCTATGTTGGGAAGACTTGGAGACTAGAATTGGCAACTGGACTGCCTATAGGTGGCTTCTCCATGTGGTTGCTCCAAGTGGCTTGGCTTGGAGCCATAGATGGCAGCTTTAGGACAATTGGATTTCTTACATGTCAGCTCCAAGCTCCAAGCATGACTGCTGCAGCAAACAAAGTGATAGCTACATCATCTTTTACGACTAAGCCTTGGAAGCCATACAGCCTCACCTCCACTATGTTCTTTTGGTCAAGGAGTCCCAAACCCATCCAGATTCAAGGAGAGGACAATTAAGACTCTACCTCTATATAGTGGAGTGGTAGGGTCACATTGAAGAAGAGGTTGTGGGAATCAGAGATGTTGCTAAGACCCCCGGTGGGAAATACAATCTGCTACATGGCCAAAGAAGTGGGGACACAATTAGAAAATATAAGTGTTCAGTGAAATGTTAACTGAAATGTTTTTGTGATGTTTATTACAATTAGATATCTAAAAGTCATCTCAAACCTATTATTTCAAAACAGTAAGAGTACTGTTTTCCCTTCAAACAGAAAGAGTGATTTTTGTCTTCTTCAAATCTGGTCCTTCTTATATGTCTCCCTCATAGAAGACTTGGGAGTCATCCTTGATTTTTCTTGTTCTTTCAACTTTTCCATCTAATTTGTCTATTCCCCTCAGTTCTAGCTCCAAAATGCCCCTTAAATTCATTCACTTCTCTCCATCTTCAGTGCTCTTCCCTTAATACAAGTCATCAGTACCTCTCCACTCCATTCTCCGTTTCGTAGTAAGAATGAACTTCCCAATCCTAAATTTGGTTATGTGATACCCTTGTTTAGAACTCCTCAGTAGCTTCTGATTGCTCTTCTAGCATTTGATGTTAATTTGTTCCTGTGACCTACAAATCCCTGCAAGATCTGGTTCTTGCCTGTTTCGCTAAACCTTCTCTTATACCACTCTCTCCTTTTCTTTTCTTTTGGTTGCACTCTTTTGTTTCACTCTTTTGTTGAAGAACATCGATCTATCTTTGGTTCTTCAACCCCCAAGAGTTTTTGAACCTGCTGTTTCCTCTGCCCGGAGTGCTTTCCCTACAGCTTTCTGCAAGGCTAGCTCATTTAAAGTCAGCTGTTACCTCCTCAAGCCTTCTCTGACTAGCCAATCTAAAGTATTTCTATCTTGTTACTCTCTCCATTATCATGCTAATTTCTGTAATAGAACTTATTGTTCTGTATGTTGTTTACTTGTTTGTTACCTCTCTTTCTAACCAGAATTTGAGCTCCCTGAAGGCCTTATCTGTTTTGCACCCTTGTTTCTTCAGGACTTTGTTGAAACTTTTGTGTAATAGACATTTCATGTTTTGAATGAATAAATGAAAGATTGTTTAAAGCAAGGAGAAATTATATGTTTATGTCTAATTTCTCCTGAAAATGTACTTACAGCTAAAGCCCATGACTGAACATGAAAGATGATTTTTACATTAATAACCACAGAAAAATAAAAACTTACCTTTTTTTTTTTTTTGGTTCAATGTGACCCTTCAAGGTAGATCTTTCTATATTTGAGGTTGTAATTATCATTAACTAAACCTAAGCCTCATTTATTCATTCAGTTTTTAGTGAGAACCTCCTGTATGTATGGGATTACACTAGAGGAGGTGAAAAATGTAAAAGTGCATGACACATTTCCTATTTTCATATAGCTGACAATTTTGTGGGGGGAAAGGAGGAAAATAGACCAAAAGCCTCATTACATTGAGATGGTTCAAGTGACAGATAAGTGGCACTATCTAAATGCTACCAGTATGGAGGAGAAAGAGGTCTTCTGTGCTAAATGAATCAGAGAAGATAATATTGATTAAGTAGCATTTTAGCTGGATGTTTAAATATAAGTAGGCTTTCCATAGATGAAGAAGGAGATCAAAGAAAGATAGACATTCCTGGTAAAATAAATTGGCATGAGCTAGAAACCAGGACCAAGAAAACACAACTCGTATTTGGATAATGGTGAGAAGTCTGGGTTGTATGGAGCATCAAGCTGTGTGTGGGATCAGTAGCAAACATAGCTGGTTGAAACCAGGTCATGAAAGGCCACTAACTCCAACCTAAATAACTTGGACTTAATTCAACAGCCGATGAAGAACATTGAAAGAGAGTGTTTTTTATCGGTTAAGGGAAAGCAGGAACTTAATCAAAATAATCCTGTTTTGTGTGCAGTTTAGATTGAAAAAAGGGAGTGTGAAGAGGAAGGGTGTGGAAGTAAGGAGTCCAGACTTTTTCCCTCATGGACCAAAGACCTTGTAATTTCAACTTTTCCATGTATCTCCCTAGAGGTAGATTGAGGAAGCATGGTATAGTGGAAAGAGCAGGGGCTTACGTTTAGTTTCAGAACTCCAGCTCCATAACTGGTATTTGTATGATCTGAGGTGAATCACTTGACTTTTCTGACCTCTGTTTCCTTAATCGTGAAATAAGGATCATTTTTATCTTATCTTACAAGGTTTCCGTGAGGGTTAGGAAGTTCTTGACAAATGATAGCTATTGCTAATTATTGAATGCAGCATTGAATTTATTTGTTTACGGTCTTTTAGCATTTCACTGGACTACTTCCATTTGCCTTGATGAGTGGTCTGCACCAAAGGAAGAATGTGAAAGCAGTGTGTTAGGACAGCACCACTATACCTAGTATGTAATCTTTTCTTCAGTATTCTCTGAAAAATCACCTCCATCCACTTGATTACCCTGCTCTTTGTTCCAAATAGTAACTGCAGCATCAGCAGAAACTTTTGAAGAGTTGTTTCTCTAAATGGAATGTCCTTTACTCCCGCCAGGATAGACAAAGTGTTAAATAAGTGCTCAATACATATTGTATTTTAATTTAATCAAAGAAGCAGTAATAGCATCAGAGGGCCACTGGCTGGAGCAGAGAGATCTGTCTAGCACTCTTGCTTCTGATTTCTTCCATTTGCCTCTTATTCTTTAGGGTTTATTTTAATAACTTCCTTGGACTAAAATGTCAGGCTATTGGTTCCAAGGCATTACTAAACCTATGCAGAAATGTGAGTACCAAGAAATGATTTGGAGTTAGTTACCCTGGATCAAAGTTGCCAAAGTACTCACATGGCAAATTGAGAGGAAAGGAGTGTAGCTTTCAGTAATATGAAAATCACCTTTCTCTTCCAATTTCTGATTTACCATTACATATGCTAACACACATTTTCTGACACATTTTTGCTACATACAAATTTTTGAGTTTAAGCAAGTAAGAATTGCTGAAGGAAACATGTGACCTGTTTCTGTGTAATCCTGGATGAGATGCTGGTTTTTGGTAGAGAGATATAAGGTCTAAAATTTAACTTAAGGATGAAGACTGCTAGTAGCAGGCCCAGGTCCTAAATAACAAAACAACAATAACAGTATCAGAATACTAAGAAAAATATTTCCTTTCCCTACATATCTTAATATGAAAATCAAAATGTCAATGGGGAAAAGCATAAGCAAATACCATGGTTTATCGGTCCATGGAAGTTATTAGTGGCCTTCAAACATGTATGTTTGCATTTCTGTTGTGTGTCCTATAGGGATGATTGGAGATAGCACATATATGTGATTAAAGTTAAAAGAAAACACCACTGAAAATCTCATTTTCAATGGCTGTGATGAAAAAGTAGCCATGTTAAAAAAGAAAATAATACCAAAGTGTAGTGTCCTCAGCTTCCAAAAATTCTGGTTTTGGATAGCTGAGTTTTCAGAAGTATATCCAGGTGTTGGTATTAATATATACGTGCTGCTGTCAGATTTGGTTGGAATCGGAGCAGTAAATGGAATTCAGCTGTTACTCTGTGGGCATTTGCCCAACAGTTAGTTAACTCTTCCAGATTAGATGTTTAAGTTCACAGAGAAAGACAAACCCTCAATTCCAAACTTCCTCAAATTCTGAAGAAATCTGAAACAGTTGATATGTATGATAAGGTATGGGTTCTGATGTTCGTATTGTTTTTTTTTTTTTTTTTTTTTTTTTTTTGATATTGGATAATGCCACTGAGGGGGTTATTATGAAGACTGAATGAGTGAGTTCATTTATGTTAAATTATTAAAATAGTCCCTGGAGCATGGTAATGACTATGTGGGCATTGGCTATTTGTTTTAAATGATACTTTATTTTTAAAAATTTATTTATTTGACAGAGAGAGAGAGAGGAAGAGAGAGAGTCCAATCAGGGGAAGTGGCAGGCAGAGGGAGAGGGAGAAGCAGACTCCCTGCTGAGCAGGGAGCCCGTAGTGGGGCTTGATCATAGAACCCTAGGATCATGACCTGATCCCAGCACCCCAGGATCATGACCTGAGCTGAAAACAGATACTTAACTGACTGAGCAGGTGCTCCTAAAATAATACTTAATTTTAAAGCAATCTCTAAATGCAAAGTGGGGCTTGAATTTATAATCCAGATGAAGTCACATGCTCTACCAACTGAGCCAGCCAGGCACTCCAACATTGGCTATTCTGATCATAAGTATTAGTACTGTTAGTGGGGTAGTCAATATTTCCATTACCAGAAAGCAGAAGCTGTCAATATAGACCCTGTTCCATATGAATTTTCACCAGCAGCAGGGCAATTCTGGAATTGTGCTGAGATAAGAGGCCAGTAGCTATCAACTGGACTTAGAAAGATGGCACCAGGGCAGCCCTGGTGGTGCAGCGGTTTAGCTCCGTCTTCAGCCCAGGGTGGGATCCTGGAGTCCCAGGATCGAGTCCTGCATCAGGCTCCCTGCATGGAGCCTGCTTCTCCCTCTGCCTGTGTCTCTGCCTCTCTCTCACTCTGTATCTCTCATGAGTAAATAAAATAAAATCTTAAAAAAAAAAAAGAAAAGAAAGAAATATGGCACCAAATCCGGATCCTACCACTCCCCCTTTTTTTTCTGGCTAGAAACTTGTGTTAAAAATATGCCAAGATATTAGCAGTCTTCTCTGAAAGAGGATATTTCTCACTGCTGTTCTATTTTCCTCTATTTTACAAATTTTAAATAATGAAACTATATTAGTTTTATAATGGAAAAAAGCGACAGATTTTCAGTTTTGAAAACCACATAGCCATCATCAAAGGTGCAGCAAGATGCCCAATAAAATATTATTTTAGGATTTTTGTACTGATTTTATTTGCCCAGGTGCAAGAAAAGCAGAAATACCCTTTTGAAGATCTTTTTGTCCCATGACACTGATTTGAGGTGGGCAGTGAGCACAGTTGGCCCTCAACAGTATCTAATAACTATGAAGAGGCTCAGAGGCTCCAGCCCTGCCAATGGTTTGTAAGAATATCAACCTTATTGTTTATCAGAAGAGTTTCTGTGTAATTATGGTACTTATTCATATGGAGAAATAGCTCCAAGATGTAAATGGAATTATTTATGTATCTTAAATTCAAAAAAGAACAAAGGATACATTGAAAAGTCTTCCTGTGATCACATAATTTCCTTTCCTGGAGGCAAATAGTGTTTTCAATTGCTTATGTATCCTTCTGAGATATTTTATGCACATGCAGATAAATACATAGATGTAGTCTAAAAGTTCTTGTTTCAGAAGAATGATATCATAAGGAATATGTGGAATCTGAATTTATCTTAATGGAAATATATTGTGGTTGACTAAACCTCTCTAGTTTTAATGTTCCAGAATGAGTGGATGTAATCATTCTATGAATAATTACCGAGTTCCTACTATGTGCAAGGCAGCCTGCCAGGTGTTGTTTGTTGTGTCAAGTTGCCTTTAAAATTTTTCATATTTATGCATCTTGTCATTCTGATCTGTGTGCTCAGACATCGCCACGTTAGAGAGGCTTTCCCTAACATCACCTGAAAGTAGCTCTCTCTTGTCCTCTCATTGTGTTTTATTTCTTCTAACGCTAGGGTGATTCTAAATCTCCTTTTTGAGAGTAAGGGGGGATGGTGTTATTAAGACCCAGGGATTGGGGATCCCTGGGTGGCTCGGTGGTTTGGCTCCTGCCTTCGGCCCGGGGTGTGATCCTGGAGTCCTGGGGTTGAGTCCCACATCGGGCTCTCTGCATGGAGCCTGCTTTTCCCTCTGCCTATGTCTCTGTCTCTCTCTCTCTCTCTCTGTGTCCCTCATGAATAAATCATTAAAATCTTAAAAAAAAAAAAAAAAAGACCCAGGGATAACAGGGGTAAACTGGAATTGTGAACTGGGATGCTTGGCCCTCCTATTCATAGCATTTGCTACGTCATAGAGTTCTGTATTCTAAGGAAATGGAAATTTTCTTGTTATTTACTTATTTGTGAGCTCCATGAAGCAGGACTTCGGTCTGCTTGTTCTAGGAGTCCATCACCTAGAAGAGTCCTTGACACATAGTAAGTAGATTCTTAATAAATATTTGTGGATGAAACAGATGATCCCGTTATGCTCCGTGTTCTGTGTAGAACTGAGCACTCTTTGGTCAGCAGTGAGTAATTGAAAAGCCATAAAGCGCAAATTTTCTCAGAATATTTCCTCCCTTAAGATAGGGGCAAAAGGAGCCGACTTTTAAAATTCAGATTTTAATCTTGCAGCATTTCCTGTAAAGAAATCAGTCTGGCAAAGGTACACTTGAAGTGTCAACTCTTTTGTTACTTTCAAGGAGACTGAGGCGCTATGGCCTCCATGATAGGCCTGGTCTGGGGAACAGACCAGTGGGACAGGAATGGGCACGGCCCAGGTTGATGCAGTGGTGGGTTAATCTGTGGAAAACCTGTCCCCATGTAATGGAACAACTGTGTCCACGTGACTCAGTTAAGAGCAACTTCAGAGCAGCCTGCCATCTGGGCTTATTCATCCCCTGAGGAGGCGGGGAGGCCAGAGGGATACAAGGAAACAAGCACCTTTCTATGCCCGGGAGATGGCTGATGTGGACACACACATACACGCGCACACACACACACACACACACACACACACACACACACGAGCAGAATCCTTGGGGCCCCGAGTCCGTTCTGGCAGAGAAGCTTGACATAATTCTCTACTATCTTACCTAAAACCAGACCAATCTTTTCACTCAGGGGGTTATAGGTGTAGTAGCTTGATTTAAATTTTCCTTTCCAAATAGCGAGGCCTGTGTCCTATGTTATGCTACTCATGGGAGAATTTCTGTAGGAGGAAGAGGTTGGAACTCTGGCCTAGGGTTATTAGGCAGAGCTTTCATAATAAATGTGTCAATACCATTCCTGAAAGATTTGCATGTTTCTCTCACAAACATTCTCCAAATTTTATTAAAGAAAAATATTCTGGTGTCCTATTAGAATCATTATTATTATTTAAGAAAAAAAAATCTCAAGCCCCTTGATTTTACTGCTGAGGGAACTTAGGCCCAGAAAGATTGAAAACTTGCCTTCCTTGACATTAACAGAGGTAGGCTCCTGTTTTTAGAAGTCAGAACTTCTCCTAATATTTGACTTTAGGTTTGTGTTTTTAAAAATGACAGTTGGATACATTGAGAGTTTAGTAGTTTAAGCTACGAAGCAACATAGGACACGTGTTTAACCCAATAGAATTATTTTCCCTAGCTCATTCCATGTGGACAGCTTACAACAACCATGTGCACTTTTTTTCTTTCCTCATAGGAAAGGGGTGGTTATTTTTATACCTCAGATTTGAAGGAGGGAATATAGATTATAAATCTAGGTTGGCTGAATTTATTCAGGAATTTGTCAGATTGAATATGAAATTCCTAGAGTGTAAATGAAGCAAAAATGAGGCCTTTAAGTGATCTCTTTGTCTTTATCTATATCCATCTTCAGTTTCATCCCAGGCTGGTTCCTGGATGAGAAGAAAAAGTGGTTTTCTCTTTTGTTACTCTTACGTCATGAAGCAGTTGACGAAATTGATTACGGAGCGGAGCGGCAGTTTTAGTGACCATTCTATTGCAATGTTGTTTCATAACAAAACACCTGCAACTTAAAACAAACGTCAGCACAAAGAAAACTATTGTGTACAGCAAAATGTTTGTCAAACTTCTACCAATGAGCCCCGTATTTAAAAAGAACCTGATACTGAGAAATAATTCTGATTATTCTTTGAAGTTTGTAGTAGTAGGATATATCTGCTGCTGCCTTTGTGTTTAGGCCTCCGAATGAGATGTGTCTGATCATTCAATAGTAGCAGCACTCACCGATCTAACTATTATATTTGGAGGTCTCTTCATTATTCCATTTTATTAGAAAAAAAAAGAAGGTGAAAGATATCACTGACTGTTTATCCTGGAGTCATTAAAAATTATAGCAAGTGCTTTACAGATAACATTTGGTGATAATGCATCACTCTCCTTATTATATGAGGAAACTTAAATACGGAAAAAAATCTTTTTTAAATACAGAAATTTTTAAGTGCAAAAATACAGAGGTGTGGCTTGAGGAAACACTTTATGGCAATAATCCTGTCTGCACGTCACCTCTGCACCCTATTTACTTTGAATAGTTAACAAAGGGCCTACTGGTTGTATTAATTTACCACAGACAAGTTTCTTGTTTTAGAATCCAAGAGTGCCATGGTAATACATGACCCGGGGTGCCTGGACTGCCTGTGCCCCAACTTCATCTTCATTCTTGTTGGGCTTTATGCGGTCTGGAGGTTTCATCACCTGCTGCCACTAGATGGTGCTTGTCATTGAAACAAAGGTTCCTTCTCCCATCTTGCTGTTTTCTTTCTGTGCCTATTAGGACCTTGGCTGATATGAAAGAAACTTGATGGATAAGCTAAGTAGTGCGAGGATATTCTAGAAGGTCATTTCGTACAAAGAGGTATTGACTAAAAAATAAATCATTATCAGTAAAGATCACTTATGCCGTTTTTAAAATTCCATTAATTTTTCTGTTCATTCTCTTTGTCACCAAGCTGTGAGAACCCCAAAACAAAAAGAACAAATAAATCTTTCTCTGGGCTCATGGGAATCAAGGGACATAACTCAAGTTTTATGATAGGTGAAAGAAAGATCTCAGGATTCATTGTCCTCACCCAGAATAGCAATAGCAAAGGTGACCACATGCAGAGTTAACAAGAAAAGTTAATCAATGACCTTTTAAAGGAAAAACACATGTATCTCAATTACTGGACAATAATCAATAGGAAAGGAAATGGAACATGCTCTTTTAATTGTGGGATAGCAAACATCAAGTAATGAGAATGATAACAAAGGTTGTTGGCTCTTTGCCAGAGATAACTCTTTTTCTCATTAATTTCAGGCGCACACAAAACCTCAGTGCTCTAATTACCCCCTGCCTCTCGCCCCACACACCAATTTTATACCCCTTTCAGGGTGAAATTGTGCCAATCTCAATAGTGAAATGCTTCCAGGGGTTACCTTGGTTTGTGTGAAGGATGATTTAATATATTTGCAGCAGAAGTTTAGAAAACGTAAGTTTCTTGCACTTTTCCTTTCCCAAACGTCCACCAACGCTGACCATTCATGGCTGGTTCACGATTATAATGCGAAATTGCCAGCTATGTTGAAATACATAATCCACAGTGTGAAAAACTGCTGAACAGCAGCGTCAAATTCTTAATACAAAAGTGGCTTCCCTTTGCTTGTGAGCTCACTTTGGGGTTGCTGATTCTTGCTAACTGTGTGCTCAGGGATTGAAAGTCAATTTTAACGTCAGTCTAAAAACAAAATGTGACTATGTAGGCACAAGTGTTAAGGTTAATTCCCCCCCCCCCCCGCCCCCTCAATCTTCGGTTTTGAATTTCCCATGTCACTGCAGTGGGTTATGTAGAATATGTGAACATATATGCGAGACGGATGTAACCAGAGCTGGACACACGACATTAGTACCTTTTAATCAGACAACATACAACTTTGGGTGGTTCCTGGCACCTTCTGATCACTGATTGAGGATTTTAAATATATGCCTTTTTTTTTTTTTCTTCCTTCTTTAAATACCTGCTTTCTAAGCACTGGTGAGGTACAGTGGGCCTCTTCCAGTTTTAAGCACTAGAAGGAGAAGCTTCTGTCTCTGTTATTTTCCCTCCCCCTGAGGTCTTATTAGGTATTGCCTGGTATTGGAGAGGGATCTGGAACCGGGAGCAGGTAGTCTCTCCCGGTATGGGAAGTTATTCTTCTTGAGTATTATGTGTTTTGGTGGCGACTGCTGAACGTGCAGTTTAGTCAGTGACTTCACACGTATTACACATATAATGCGTAATAACGGGAAACTCCTATCCGCCTGCAGCGTACACGTTGTGGCTCAGGTGCATCAAGCGGCTGCCCTAGCAGCTCCCCGAGCACTGCGGGGGCCTGTGCTGGGCCCCTTGATCTCTTCGCGGTTTACTCAAGTGCTGGTGCTAATGGGGCTGGGTCACGATCCATCATCGGGATTGTCTGCTTAGCAAAGGGTGCTCCAGCCTCGGTAATCAGGCTTAGGAGCAGAGTAGACACAAAGCCCCCCTTGGACGGCTCGAGGGGTCGTGCGGGTGCCCGGGAGCCCGAGGACGGCGGACGAGCTGGGGGCCCCGGGGCAAGGCCGGGGTCGGGCTCCCCGCAGACCCGCGCGCGGAAGGTGACCCGCGGCCGTGCGCCGTGGCCCGTGCCCAGGTCCGCCGGGGAGCCTCGCCAGGGGCCTGGGCCGGGAGGGCGGGGGCGCGCGGTGCCTGGGGGGGCTGGGGGGGCCTGGGGGGGCCGTCCCCGCCGGGCTGCGGTGCACCGGGCGGGGCGGGGGCGGGGCCCTGGGGGCGGGGCGGGGCGCGGGGGCGGGGCGCGGGGGCGGGGCGGGGCGGCCCCGGGCCCAGGCCCAGGCCCAGGCCCAGGCCCAGGCCCAGGCCCCTCCCCCCGGCGGGCCTCCCGGGCGCCTGACGCCGAGCCGAGCCGGGCCGGGCCGGGGCGGCGGGGCCGGGCGGCGCGCGCGAGGGCAGGGCCGGGGGCCGGCCGAGGCCACGCGCGGCTTTAAATATGGGTCGCGGGCTCGCTCGGCGCACAGCCTCCCGCGGCCGCCGGCCCCGACCCCGCCGCCCCGTCCCCGCCCCCGCTGGCTCCCGAGGGGCTCCCGAGGGCCGCCCGGCCGGCCCCGCCGCTGCAGCGCTGGTCCCTGGCGGGGGCAGCGGAGCCCCGGGGCTCCCCGCGCACAGGCCGGAGCTGCGGGGCGCAGAGTAGCGTGGACGCCGCCCCCCCCCCGCACCCCGCCCCGCGGCCGTCGGCAGCCGGTCCCGCTCGCTCCGAGGACCCTCCCGCCCCGGCGCGCGCCCCGTCCTCGGCCCCGACGCCCCGGCGCGCGCAGACACCCGGCGGCAAAGTTGTGGCCCGCGCCCCGCTCGCCCCGCGCGCCCCGGCCCCGCGCCCCCCGCGCCCCCCGCGCCCCGCGCCCCCCGCGCCCCCCGCGCCCCGGCCCGCGCCTGCGAGCGCTCTGCGGGCGTCCACGCAGCCCAACACCCCGCCGTCAAACTGGAGGAGCGACGGAAGGCGGACCCCGGGAGGTGAGCGCCGGCCGGGCGGCGGGGGGGGCGGCCCCGAGGGCGCTCCGGGAGGCGGAGACGGGCCCGCGGCGGGCGGGCATCCCGGGCCGGGCGCCGCAGGGGAAGGGCCGCCGCCGGCCCCGGCGTGTGCAGCAGCCGCTGGGGGAGCCGCTGGGGGAGCCGCTGGGGCAGCCGCTGGGGCAGCCGCTGGGGCAGCCGCTGGGGGAGCTGCGCCGTGCAGCCCGCAGCGCCCGCAGGCGGCGTTGGCCCCGGCGCAGGGACACGCGTGGACGCGGGGCGGCCGGGCACCTGCCGCACGACGCCCGCAGGCCCGGGGGGGGGGACGAGCCGGTGAGGCAGGCGCAGTCCCCGCAGGCGGCGCGCACAGTCGCTCGGGCTCGGACGGGTTTGCAAGGGGGCGGCCGAGGTCAAGCCGGGGTTCCCTTGGCCCGCGGCGGCGGAGCTGTTCCCCGGGTACCCGCCGGGCGCCGAGCGCGTCGTGGCCAGGACAGGTGACTTCTGTCCTCCTAAGTGCACTGTGCCCAGCCTTTGCCAGCCCCTTGATAGCGCCCCCCCCCCCCCCCCCCCCCCCCGAGAAAGGCAGCAGTTGGGAACCACATCTGCAAACCGCAGCAAGCCCTGCAAGGGGAGAAAAAAGTTCCCTAAGAACAAAAGAACAACGACGACAACAGCAGAAAACAAACAAAACCCACAACAAACCCTGAACTTGACCTGAAAGATGGAGAGGAAGCCACTCCATCCCGGTTCAAGCACCGCAAAGCACCCCCCACCCCTCCCCAGCTCCTTGGGAGAGTTTTGCTTTCCATCCCTCCTCCCCTCTCTCGGCCCTACCTTCTCGGCAGGATCCCCCCCCCCCCCCCCCCAGCTCTTTTCAGCGTTGAGGATGAGGAGCATGAGGAGCTCTTACCCCTCTGCCCGGCCTCCTTCACCTCCTCTCCTGCTCCCCTTCAGTGTTGGAGGAAGTTGCTCCTGATGGGAAATAGCGAACTGAACGCTACTAACACACGTTGTCTTAAATCCGGGAGTAGCTCCTTTCCTGAGGGACACCGCATTTGTGCAGGACCCCCCCCCCCCACACTTTTTGTTTTTTCTTGCATCTGGGACTTGGACTTAAGCTATTTCCCGAGTGAAAGTGTACATTGCCCATTAGGGTTTATCTTTTTTATTTTTATTTTTTTTTCATTTTGATTTGAATAGCTTTTTCAGTGCGGTTAAACCGGTAATCAGTAGCGTCTTAAAACCAACCTAATGTGTTTGGGAAGGTATCCAAGAGCTCTGCTTCCATCCGTCACATTAGCATTTAAATAATTCTCATCATCCTAGCACTTAGATCGAGGTTATTAGCACAACTTCATTCAGAGCAAGCGCGTCTGCTTATTTTCCTGTACTTTTAATAACAGGAAAAAACTTTTACTTTCATTTTAAAGTTAAATATAGGGATAGGAATCTGTTCTCTTTCTATGAAATCGGGAAATGGAATTGTTTTGACTTCATCTCAGAGTCTCTGGGAAGATGACACAAGGACTCCCACATGCAGGAGCAGAAAGAGGAGAGTAGTCCTCTTCAGAGCTGGGGAGGGAGGCATGGGGCATCCTTAAGACTGGGAGTGGGAGGGATAAGATTGGATATTTGGATAGTTCCAGGCCTGTCTGCCTTTGAGAAAAAAGGAAACTAAGCAGCCCCTCTCCCCCAGAGTGTTTTCACAATGAGGTGTTTAGTGTCATTTAATGTGTTGAGGTTATCTGGAGACTTAGGAACTAACAGGTAAGGCACCTCAGCCGACGAGATGGATGGGATGTGCTCTGTTTGTAATGATGTATCTTTCAGTTTAGTTTCTCAGCAGAAAATCACTTTAAGTGTTTGTAGTGTTACCATTTTAATCTTTTAAAGGGTTAGGATAAATTTGGAGTTGACAGTAATGTGTGAAAAGAATACAGGCAATCATTTAGAGAGAAAAAAAAAAAAACATGTGATAGAACTCGGGTGCCCTTTGGGACAACTTCCAGTGTGGTCTGATGGTGATTTCATTTTTCACAGAGCCCTGGCAAGTGCAATTTTGAGGTTCTGATAACAAAAACGACAGCCTGGCCGTAGCTTGCATCGTAAAGAAAAACCCAACACTTAAGGAAAGGAAATGCACGTTAGAGGGTGACTCGTGCAGATGATCAGGTCTCTGCTTGCCTCTGAGGGCGCTGCAGTCCGCGAGGATGCGGGATGCTCGGGTTGAGGGTTGAGGGAGGGCGCCCTGGGGGAGCTCCCTGCTCCTCTCGGGAGGTGCGGCCGCGGACCTCATCTGCCCCGGCCTTGGAGGTTTCTTGTGTTCCACTTGTAACAGCAGGCGTACGGTTTATGGTCAGGGCTGATAGCAAGATTGGGAGTGGGGAGAAAGAACTGAGAAGAGAATCTAATGACGGTGAAAGTTTCACTGTACTTCTTCCTTGATTGCTAAGTGGAAAGAACCAGGGTACATGATCTGATGCGACAAAGCGAAGCTCTAAGCAGAACACGTGTCTCAGTTCTTACTGTCGGTGCAGTTTCTGGGGCCAACCTCTGATTTATGAGACGTATGCCTTTTGGGGGAGTCATTTAGCAAAATGGAGAGTGTACAAACATCCAGGAAGTTAGCAAGACTTTAACAATTGAGGTCTTGCTATCTTCAGGATTTTTTTTTTTTTTTCCGTAATGCCGGAAATTTAAGGGATGGGAAAATAACTTCTCTTTCATATAAGGTCAGGGGTAAGTTGTATTCCAAATGTATTTTGCCTTTCTCCTGATTGCTCTACATTGATATGTTTGAGTCACAGAGTAGAAAATATGCTTACCGTCCCTCTAACATAAAGATGATATTTTATATGCCTGTGGTGCATGCCTTAGAAATTTTTCCAGCAGTGGAGATGGATTTTCCTAACCTACCCTTTTACTCATTTCGTTTGTATGATGTGTACACACACACACACGCACACAAATGTGCACATACACACACATACTACTCTTGTAGAGATGGCTGATTTTATTTTACCTAAAGCCGTATTTATGACTGTCATAATGATTTTGTGACAATGACTTTGTTACATTTCTCTAGTCTCGGCAGTACAATGGCATGTCAAACAAGGCATCAAAAGGATGGGCAGCTCTAAATGGTGATGGATTTATTTACCTGGTGTGGCAAAGAAGAGAGAAAGTTTTGCTTTTCCAGACTTTTCATGATGTTCATAATCTTATTCCTTATTGATCTTACTTGCTTTTGAATTAAGTTTTATATTCAAAAAAGATGATTGTATGTAGAAATAGGCATGGTGACTCCATATACATATGCAGTTGTTTTCATAAGCCAAAATCTCATCTTGTTCTTCTTCCCTGCAAATTAAGTATATGTAAAGGATTGTTATACTCGTTGAAAAAAGGAGGAAACTAGGCACAGAGAAGTTTGTATTTCTTTTTCTTTCTTTCTTTCTTTCTTTCTTTCTTTCTTTCTTTCTTTCTTTCTTTCTTTCTTCTTTCTCTTTCTTCTTTTTCTTTCTTTTCCTCCCCCCCTTTCTCTCTCTCTCTCTCTCTCCCTCTCTCTCTCTCTCTGTCTTTTAGTATGATTTCTTAAACTAAAAGAAAAATTATTGGTGGAGGTGGGGAATGAACCTTTTTGAACTAATGATACCTATGTATTGAATGAGTGTCATCAAATGAATGAATGTTACTTTAGTCATAGCTGAAGATACTAAAGCAGAGAAATGTTTTTCTTGGTTTGAAGGGATGGTTCTGGTCCTTGTTAAATGATTCTGCTCTGCAGCAGTGCCCATGTGCCTCAACTTTATTTCTTGTCCATTGGTGCCAGGGGGCATTTCATTAGTGAAGAATGTTCTGTTTGTGTGGAGCATTTTTAGTTCCAGTTTTTAAGAGTTAACTTTTGTTTTTCATGGAGAGTAACGCAAAAAGGAGTTATGTGCAATTAGGATGTTAAAAGAAATAAATAACCACCAACAGATATTTTGGGATTATTGTGTAGAAAAAGGCTTATCCTCAGTTTAACTTGAATTTTTGTCTTAGAATGCTTAAGACAGTTTTATTTATTTATTTATTTATTTATTTATTTATTTATTTATTTATTTGCTTAAGACAGTTTTAAACAAAACTTGTAGTGGTATACTTTTGGGGGAGTTTAAAAATCAAAATTAATAAAAATACATAATGAGAAAGGAATATATTGTCTTTTAGAACTGACGGAATGTTCTCTGAGTAATACAACTAGAAAAGTTCTTCATGATGTCTTGTATAAGAAGTCATGGTTTCTTTTATTCTTTTTGGAAGTGTATTCATTGATAGATCACGTCCTTTATATTATTTGCAAATAAGTAAACTTGTGGGATCTGGCCTTTTGCCTTAGTTAGTTCCAGCTTTGGCCTGGAGACTAGTATTCAAGATAGGGTCTGGTAACAACTTCATCTATTTGGAACCCCTATATTTGGCATATTCTTCAGAAAAAAAAAAAGCCTCTCAGCAGGCAAAATAAAGGGTTACAGAAAGACATACATTGAAGAGGATTCACTTTACTCATAGGAGATCCCTCTTATTTTACTCTTAATTCACAGACAGTCCTAACATGACTGGTTATAGCATTTCTAATCCCACAGCAAACACTGAATTACACAGGAAAAGACAGGACTGGTCTGATTTTGGCAGCTATGTGGCTAACGTTGAAAAGTGCCGGGGGGGAAAAAGTGCCAGGGGTAGTAAAGGAAGAGTTAGACCAAGTACTAAAAGCAGATGTAAGAATTCTAGCAAACACAGTGGTAAGGACTATATTAGGTGTTTCCAAATAGGTCACTTTATACTCTCTTCTCCCTCCCTCCCTATATTTTTCTTCCTTTCTTTTTGCTCTCCTACCTGCCCCCGCTTCCTATCTTATCTAGGTATCTATGTATATATGTATCTATCTATCTGATGTTTTGCATTCCAGCTATATCACCTATTAATTGTGTAATCTTGAGTAAATCAAAGTACTGCTCTTTTTTTAAAAAAATATTTTATTTATTTGACAGTGCATGCACAAGCAGGAGTGGGAGAGGCAGAGAGAGAGGGAGAAGCAGGTTCTTCACAGAGCAGGGAGCCAGCCCCATGTGGGGCTCCATTCCAGGACTATGGGATCATGACCTGAGTTGAAGGTAGATGCTTAGCTGACTTGAGATATAAAATGTGTAGAGAAAGTGTGCATGTCATTGAGATATAAGCGAGTGGTTTGGTGATTTATCTAAATAAATACACTAAGGCCAAGATATAGACCATTGTCAGCAACTGGAAGTCCCCTATCTCTCCCGCAAGTCATTATTTCCACATTATTTCCAGTAATTATTTCCATTATTTCCAAGAGATAACTTCTCTCCTGGCTTCTGAGACTATAGGCTATTTTTATCTATTATTGAACTTTCTTTTTTTTTTTTTTTCTTTTCAAAGATTTTGTTTATTCATAGAGACACAGAGAGAGAGAGACAGAGACAGAGACACAGGCAGAGAGAGAAGCAGGCAGGCTCCATACAGGAAGCCTGACCTGGGATTCGATCCTAGGTCTCCAGGATCACACCCCAGGCTGCAGGCGGTGCTAAACCGCTGGGCCACCGGGGCTGCCCTGAACTTTCTACCAGAATATATGTTGTGTATCCTTGTACTTCTTTTGCTCAGCACTGTGTTTGTGAGATTCATTAATGTTTTGTGTGTAGCAGCGCTTTATTGTTATTGTTCTGCAGTATTCTGCTTTATGAGAATGCCACCCTTTAGTTAGGATTTTGGTCTTGATGGGTATTTGGCTAGTTTCTCATTTTTGGCTATAATCAATAGTGCTGTTATGAACATTATTACATGTCTTTTGGTAATCATGTGGGAATACTAGATAGTGCCTTCTTTCAAAAGTGGTACCGATTCATACTCCTACTTGCATCTTATAAGTGTTTTGGCTTTTCCACATCCTTACAAACCACTGGTATTATCTTTTTTATTTTAATCATTTAGGTAGATGTATAGTTGTATCCCATTTGTGGTTTCAATTTGCATTTCCCCAGGTATCTTTTGTTCCTTTTCATATGTTTATTGGCCACAGTCTTCTGTGAAGTACTCGTCGTTCAGGTTTTTTGCTCATGAATTTTTTGTCCAGTATGTTATCCCAAGTAAGAAAGATTTTAGTATCTGGGAAGTAAACTTTTTTTTTAATTTGTTTAAAAAACTCCGATAACCATGCACACTTATTCACTGGTGTTTCCATATAATAAGTAAGATAATGGGTGAAGTTATTAAGAACACTTTGAACTTGTAAACATCACAGACTGGATCTGTGAAACCCTGTCCTTAAAAAAAAAAGCACCAACTTTAACACGACACTCACAAACATGCAGAACTTGTCTTCAGGGCTTAACATAAAAGTAAAGAATTTTGCAATTTAGAATTGCCCAGTGACCAAGAGAGATATGCATTTGGAAGATACGGGTTAAAGACCCAGCTCTCTTACTTGCTGGTTATTTGATTTGGGGAGTTAAAAAAAAAATCATCTTTCTTTCTGTTTTCATTATTAAGCCGATTGTAAAACCTAGCTCACAGAGGTGTTAGGAAGGAGGAAGGGAGTGATTGTTATGCAACCTTGTTCAGAATTGTAAATGACTATACATATGTTAGTTATTATTGTTGTTGTTGTGTTCTACAACATTCCTTATTCTTGCATTGAATTGTGCCAGCACTGAGAACGGTTCCTGACATATTAATAAATGGTTGTTGGCTGAATGAATGAACAACACTTAAGTGTCTTTTTTGAGCTGTTCCTCTGAGTGATCCAAACTCAGAAAACATTTTTTTCTCTTGGATTTTTACTTTTTATTGCTAAAGTTGAATTGGGAACAGAGTTTATTAAACATCAGCTTGAAAAATTGAGTCTAATAGCCAGCAGTTTGAGATCACCCGTTTCACTGCATCGCTCATATCAACTTTATGCCCCAAGTAACACACACAGGACCTGGAGAACCCTTGAAAATGATTACAGTGCTCTTCACCTCATGGGTGATCCCCGAAAGCTTACACATTGAATATTTTTAGCCTCTATAATTAGAATGCTGGCCAACGATTTCCAGATTTAAAATATTGTCATGGCGTCTCTAGTGCTGATACCTTGGAAACCATATTTCATGAAAAATTGAATGTTTAAGGATGAGTAATAGCTGCAAACTAGGGCTTGTAGAGAGCCTTTTCAGCTTAATATGGATAAGGCATTTCCCATATATGTTGATTATAATGTCAAAAGCAAACTTCTAGAGTAAACCTTATAAACATTTGTGTAAAGCAACAATTGAAAGGTCTGATTCTCCAGGACTGTTTGACCTTGACCTCGACTTTCTTTATGTGAAAAGGGGTTTAGGCCAAATATTTGTTTCTAAATTACATATAACTGAACTTTGTATGATTTTTGTTTTCGAGAGTTATAAGACAAATAATAGGAGGTATCCCCTTGCAAAATCAGGCCTGCCGCAGAAGGAACTTGGATTTTGATGTGGAAATCTAATTAATTTTTTTAACCCACAGACTGATTTTCCTTTCCTTTTATTTGATGGGTTTTGTTGTTGTTGTTTTTCTTTTGAGAGCCAGTGGTGGTCTTGATTGATTGGCTTTTATCATTTAAATATAACGGTTTTGCTGTCCTCAGAGTACTGAGTATATACCGTAGTACCTCAGAATAAAATAAGTCAGTCTGCATTTTTGAGGATGTTTACTTTTTAGGTAGCATCTCTCATATATGCTTAACCCAAATGTGGTTGCTTTCGCGTGCTTCAGCGGAACATGGAATCATCTGGTATAGTAGACAGCTTTTGTTTTCTGTTGCAGACAAAATGCTATGGAAAATTGAAATAAATACGAAGGGTAATTATGGTGAGCCTTGTTAAACTACTGTTTTAAAAACGGTGAATTTCAGAAAACATCCTCTGTTCTGGGTGCTTTCATTCCTGTGAGAAGTTAAAGTGGGTCGTTATAAAACAAAAGCATCCAGGCCTGTCTGGGGATTGCTGTGTTAAATGCTGGAAGCAAGGCTCCTCCCTTTGGTCTCTACTCGGCCCTGGAGACTTTCAAAAAACATTGGTGCTAGGATTGGATTGAGGGAAGAACAACTATTTAAGGAATAGGATCATGACAATAATACCTAGACCGTGGGCCTGGGATTAGCTCTTCCATCTCTCCCGCTCTTCAGCTTGGAAATGTTGCCTCAGTGGCCCTAGGACAATCTATAACGCCTTGAATACAAACCAGGTTTTCGTACCTGCTCCCTAGGATGATCACGAATGAAGTTCTGAAGGGCACGAGCTGGTGAACCGCGTTTGCCGGGAGTGAGGACTCGGTGGGTTCCTCAGTCCACGAGACGGTTGAGTGGACCTCGAGTGCTGATGCTGCCCTCGGGGAGCCTCCCTCGAGGCCTCAGGGTTCCATCTCTGCAGCTGCGGGGAGGCCTCCCAGGAGAGCCGCCTTCGTTCCTTTGACCTCCAGAGGCCGCGGAGGCCTTAGGAATGTGCGGTGAGAGCTCGCCCTGTCAGCAGAGGAGGGCCTCCTGGTAGGAGATGCCGAGGTCCTGAGCACAGTCGCCCTCGGAACACTGCTGCGCCTGAACATCAAGCAGAAGCACAGGGCTCACCCGCTTGCACTTTTTACAAGTTGAGCTCCTCCACCAGGGAAAAGAGAGAAGGCCCTGTCTTCAAAGATTTAGATAAATGGGATCAGATAATTTCCCCTGAAAAATACATTAAGAAACGGAACAAAACACTCATCTAGAGACATCAGAAGAAAATATGGTTCAGGCACTCACAGGTTTTTAGTGTGCAAACTTTAGGCCGTGCTCGCGGCTCTGCACGGCCCTTTCTATCACTGTGGTCCTACACTGCATGCTTCCTCGCTGTGGCATGTGTGGCGGAGCATCTTTGGTGGCTCCTGCAGTGGCTAGCATATTTTATAGAGAAAATCCTTATTTAGTGGAATGATAGTCACTTAAAAACTCTGGATAAATCCGAGATGCCCAGTCATTATACCCAGCTTCATTTGAACTCTATTTTGTCTAGAGGTATTTCTCCAGTGTAGTAACTCTGATTGCTGCTGTCTAGTCTCTCAAATATTTCCTGTGGAATTTGTCATAAAGTTTGAAATCCAGTACTTTGGGGATGTGTGTGTGAAACTTTGTTTTTAGGGTCTGTGATGTGTTATATAGTTCCTTGGAAAACTTAACTAACTTTTCTATATAGATAGAACTATATGTCATCTGTTCTCTGAATTGGACACAATTTTATTGACTATTTTTCTTGAGATTAAAAGTGAGTTGTTATTGGTGAGGATGTGGAGAAAGGGGAACCCTCTTGCACTCTTGGTAGGAATGCAAACTGGTGCAGCCACTCTGGACAACATGTGGAAATTCCTCAAAAAGTTAAAAATAGAACTATCCTGTGACACAGTACCCAAAGAATCCAAAAGTACTGATTTAAAGGGATACATGCACCCCAGTATTTAAAGCAGCATTTTTTACAGTAGCCAAATTATGGGAATAGCCCAAATGCCTATTGACAGATGAATGGATAAAGAAGATGTGGTATAAATATATATACACACTGGAATATTACTCAGCCATCAAAAAGAATGAAATAAAACAAAACAAAACAAAAGAATGAAATCTTGCCATTTGCAATGACATGGATGGATGGAGCCAGAGACTATTATGCTAAGTGAAATAAGTCAGAGAAAGACAAATACCATATGATTTCACTCTTATGTGGAATTTAAGAAACAAAACAAATGAGTGAAAGGGGGAAAAAAAAAGAGAGAGGCAAACCTAGAAACCAAACTCTTAACTCTAGAGAACAAACTGATGGTCACCAGTGGGAAGTGGGTGAGTGGATGGGTGAAATATGTGATGGGGTTTAAGGAGTGCACTTATGATGAGCACCAGGTCTCCTATGGAGGTGTTGAGTCACTATATTGTACACCGGAAACTAATATTACACTGTATGTTAACTAACTGGAATTTAAATAAAAATTAAATAAGAGTGAGTTGCTAGTCCTTATTTTTTTAAATTTTGAAATAATTACAGGCTCACAGAAAGCTGCAAAACTGTAGTACAGTTTTCACACAGCCTTCCCCCAACTTTCCCCAATGAGTATTGCTTTTAAGGTTTTAAAAAGACATTTACCTAAAAAGATTTATGAGGAGTTGCGATTTTTATGCCTTCTCTGAATAATATATAGTAAGAAAAAAAAAAAGACTATGTAGTAGGTATTGTAAAAAATCCAGAATTAGACACATCTGGTGTTTTCTGGGTTACAGTTAGAAAGATGCTCCTGTGGTAGACAAGGGAGAAGAGTCATTTATTCGTTTATTCACTTCTGTGAATTATGTGTTTGCCTCATTTTTTAATGTTCATTGTATTTAACTGGGAAGTTTTGAGTCCAGATATTCTCAGAAAATCTCTAAAAGATATAAATGAGGGCTATAGAAATCTTTTATGGGATGCCTGGGTGTCTCAGTGGTTGAGCATCTGCCTTTGGCTTGGGTTGTAATCCCGGGGTCCTGGGATTGAGTCCCACATCGGGCTCCCTGTAGTGAGCCTGCTTCTCCCTCTGCCTACGTCTCTGCCTCTCTGTCTATGTCTCTCATTGATAAGTAAATAAATCTTAAAAAAAAGAAAAGAAATCTTTTATGGTACTCTTATTAGGATACCATGATAATAACTGGATTTTATGTAAAAGTGAGAGGATATCATTGTACTAGCTATCTCTATGTTAGGTGTATCCCTTATACTATACATGCCTTACAATGTATGCAAATGCACAACAAATTGAGACATTTTAGAAGAGATGTTTTATTTATTATATATACATTATAATATTTCCAGTGAAATGTCAATATGTTTCACTGTTCTTTACATTGATAAATATTACATTTGAATACATTTTTAAGTTCAGTTATCACATCTTCATAGGTATCTTCTAATGCTGTAAGTTTATGTTCATCCATGTGTCTGAACCTTATGCTGTATTACCTAGAATGTTCCCTCAGAGGTAGGTCTTACACCTTGAGACAGACATACCTGCAAAGGTCTAGAGAAATGCACTGCATATCATGGGAATACAGGCTCTCCCAGAGGACAGACAGAAGTTGGTCTGAATGCTTATAATCTTCAGTAGTGAGGTCTGAAAGGAGCTCTCACAGCCTAATGTTATGAACACTGTACTCCAAATCCAAGAACATCAGAAGTAGGAGGACCATTTACAACTCTAAGAAATAAGTTTAGCATGAATCAGTTTAAATTTATGTCATGGGTAATGACTGTGAACAGTGTTTCACTCCACAAGAAAATGGCTTCTTCAAGAGGAGAAGGTCCAGAAGAAATCTTTGGGTAGATTAAGTATTCATAAAATGATAAAGGGAATATGGATGGTATTCTCTCCTTATCCAGGCTTTCTCACATAACTTTGCTTATGTCACTTACCATTTTGTAGAATAATTTCTTGTTCTTTGATATCGCTCAATGTTGGCCTCTAGTATTGACTAGTTTGACTTCATGCAATGTTGCCTATAAAGTTTACCTGCCTCAGCTATCTTATTTCTAGACCTTGACCAGAAGGCACTAGTATAAGTGCATTCTTACACATGAGGGTAAAAAGTGATCAGATAACTTAGACCTCCTTGTAAAATTTCCCTGAATCTAGACCACACCTTGCTGCTGATAAAATGAAATTGGATGTTATTTCTGAATGGAAACCAGCACCTTTGGGATAGTTCCACTAATCTGAAATAGTTTGCTTTTTCTTTTTTTTTTTTTTTTTTAAACTTTTTATTTATTTATTTATTTATGATAGTCACACACAGAGAGAGAGAGAGAGAGGCAGAGACACAGGCTCCATGCACCGGGAGCCCGATGTGGGATTCGATCCCAGGTCTCCAGGATCGCGCCCTGGGCCAAAGGCAGGCGCCAAACCGCTGCGCCACCCAGGGATCCCTAGTTTGCTTTTTCAATTAAGTGAAATATATTTTATTTTGTGCAGGTTTAAAAATCATTGTGTTAGGATCCCTGGGTGGCTCAGCGGTTCGGCTCCTGCCTTCGGCCCAGGGCGTGATCCTGGAGTCCCGGGATTGAGTCCCACATCGGGTTCCCTGCACGGAGCCTGGTTCTTCTTCTGCCTGTGTCTCTCTCTCTCTCTCTCTCTCTCTGTGTCTCTCATGAATAAATAAATAAAATCTTAAAAAAAAATCATTGTGTTGGATAGCTTTCTTAGGTGTAATATTATACTCATAAATTTAAAAAAAAATTATTTATTCATTCATAAGAGACATGGAGAGAGGCAGAGACACAAGCAGAGGGAGAAGCTCCCTGTAGGGAACCTGATGTGGAACTCCATCCCAGGACACCGGGATCATGCCGTGAGCTGAAGGCAGACGCTCAACCACTGAGCCACCCAGGTGTCCCTATACTCATAAATTAAATAGAATTTGGAAAGTCCAATGCCATATATTTCTGTTTGACCCACAGCTTTTACTTCTGTTATAGAAGGACTCTGGTATTAATGGGCTTGAATAACACAGTGTCTTTTATATAAAAACCCAGAGCAGCAGAAAACAACAACAACAAAACAGGCTAGAGCATGTGGCCCAGTCTTCAAGCAGGTTGCTGCTTGAGTTAGTAGCTGGTGGAATAATGTCTTAGTTCTGTAAAGACAGTGAGGGATCCATTTCTAAGTTAGGTGTCCATATACAGGGCCTATAGAACTCTGATGACTTGGGAACTGTGAGGGGATGGTGTTAATGCTTGAAGTGTGGGCAGTAGGTACCATGAGTTTCAGAGTCTGTAGAATCAAAGAAGAGGAAATAATATTATAAGGAGGCTGTTTCCAGGAAATTGTGAATCTGTCTGCTTAAATTGCAAGAGTGGTCTATTTTTTTTTTAAGATTTTATTTATTTATTCATGAGAGACACAGAGAGAGGCAGAGACACAGACAGGGGGGAAAAGCAGGCTCCATGCAGGGAGCCTGGTGTGGGACTCGATCCCAGGACCCCAGGATCACGCCCTGAGCCAAAGGAAGACATTCAACCACTAAGCCACCCAAGTGTCCCACGGAGTGGTGTATTTATCTACTGTAATTAGAGCGTATTTAATTGAATTTTGCCATAATTGAAGCTTACTCAATTAAGTATCCAGACTAAAATTGTCTTAAAATATGTTTCTGATGTACATCATTCCAAAATAAATTGCACTTTCTTCTTTCTTAACAAGATATTGAATATACTTTCCCCTTTGGCTCATCTCTCTTGGTCATCATTATGCAGTTCCACAAAGCTCTCAGGGCTTGAGATGTGTGAAGCTGTTGCTCCTACACCAGGTGTTCCTGTATTTTTGTGCCTTATCCATTGTTTCACTTATGTTTTATGTTGTGAAGAGGGTGTCTTAGCTGTTCCTAAACAGGCCTGAGGGGCTCCCTCTTCTCTACATGATGGGCAGTGATCCCAGGTATCTATTTTCATGAGTTGAACATGAGGAAATGTGAGGCTGGCCCAGAGGTGGGCGAGAGGGAGAGTGAGAAGAATTACGCTGGCTGCTCCCTTTGGTCCCCTAGAGAGGAGGCCTTAGTTCTCCTGGGAGAGAGGCTGTAAGACAAGGCTGAGGTAGTGGGAGAGGTGGGCTCTGAGAGCTGACGTGCCCACGCGGGCGACCGGGCCGGTGTCTTGGTGAGGTTCTCCGGGGAGCGTGTTGCGGCGTGACCGCGGGCCAGGTGGCTCCCTGGGCCCAAGACCGTTGCCCGAGCAAGACAGCGCCAGGTGGCGGCTGGATGGATCCTGACCCTGGCCCTGGCCCTGACCTTGGCTGTCGCCCTGGCCCTGAACCCTGGCCCGGGCCCTGGCCCTGGCCCAGGCCCTGACCCTGACCCTGATCCTGCCCCTGGCCCTGGCCCTGGCCCTGACCTTGGCTGTCGCCCTGGCCCTGAACCCTGGCCCTGGCCCTGGCCCTGGCCCAGGCCCTGACCCTGACCCTGATCCTGCCCCTGGCCCTGGCCCTGGCCCTGCCCCCGCCCCTGCCCCCGGCCGGGAAGCACCTGCGTCCCGAAGGGAAGATGTAGGCCGTGCGCCTGACACCTGCCGGCTCCGTGGCTCATGACTCAGGTGACTCCGCGCTTGCAGTTTTTCGTGAAACCCTCATTTTTCTCCTGGGGTTTCAGTAAGTGAATATATGTGAAATGCTTAGAAAAGTCTGTAGCACCTGGGAAGTATGCTTCAGGCGTTAGTTATTATGCTCATACCTAACTTCAAGGGCGCTACCTTTCCCTTATAATTCTTTTGATTCACAACGAGTTTGACGGTGAATGCTCTCATTATTAATTTTTTTTCTCTAATTTTCTTTGCAAGAGAAAACATCTGACAATATCTTAGTAAGAAATAATTTGAGGTACCATTTTTTTTAGTAGTATTTGCATTTTTAGTTTTTTACCAGAAGAAAGATGCCAAAAGGACTAATCACTGATGTTGAAATTTGAAGGATTTGGACATGTGGTGAATGAAATTTTTAGGTGGGTATGTATGTGAGTTCTTAGCCTCCTTCAAAGTATCTTACATAAGGATCTTCTAAATTTACAGGGAGTGACCTCTCTGCTGAGTTGACTGGAGGAATCATTCAGTAAAAGCATTTCATGACCAGGTGATAATGTCCATCTGAGAAGGTCCTTGGAGTCTTTCTTTCACTCCAGTTCTAGAGCTGAGTGTTGCAACATACAATCAAAATACAACATTGCCCCTTAATTAAATTCCTTCATTTCTTAAAAATTTCAGAATCATTTTTTTTCACTATTTCAGCATATAAATTAATAAATATAGGGCAGATCACCTGGAGTGTTTTAGAAATTTGGTTTAGATTCAAAGTAATGTTCTCATGGAGGCTCAGTCCCTGCCAATTCATTTCTTACTCACTTGGGGACATGTCTAATTCCTTTGGACAGCTTTTATCTCCTTCATATTCACATGCATGGAAAACATTTAATTTGAAATGACTCCCTACCCCCATATGGCAATTGTATCATATTTTTCATTTTTAAGGAACTATCCGATAGTCCTGTTAACATTAAAGCAGACATAGTTAATATGTATGCCCCCAAATAGTTCTTTAAAATGTAAAATGTGGGCAGCCCTGGTGGCTCAGCGGTTTAGTGCTGCCTTCAGCCCAGGGCGTGATCCTGGAGACCCGGGATCGAGTCCCTCCATGGAACCTGCTTCTCCCTCTGCCTGTGTCTCTGCCTCTCTTTCTCTCTCTTTCTGTGTCTCTCATGAATGAATAAATAAAATCTTAAAAATAAATGTAAAATGTTCCTGTTCCTTCTGTTTGTACCAGTAGCCCATTGTTGGCACATCCTAATAAAGTCAGGAGAGCAGAGAAGGAAATACTATGACACCTCCTTTGAAAGAATTTTTTTTTTTTTTTGAAAGAATTTTCTTAAAAGAGTCTTTTCTGGATCCATTTTCCTCTTTAGGTTTAGATTGCTTATAGATGTTCCCTTCCTTCAAAGTAAGGGAGATCTTTAATGGAAAACCGTTATCTTTTTTTAAGAATAAAAAATTTATCTGCATATTTATTATATAATGATCCGTAGAAGATGAAGATTATATCATATATATATGGTAAATATCAACCTGAATCAATGAGAAGATTTCTTTATTTTTTTAAAAATATTTTTATTTATTATTCTTGAGAGACAGAGACACAGGCAGAGGGAGAAGCAGGCTCCATGCAGGGAGCCTGACACAGGACTCGATCCTGGGTCTCCAGGGTCACGCCCTGGGCCGAAGGCAGCACTAAACCACTGAGCCACCTAGGGAATCCCCAATGAGAAAATTTCTTAGCTGTTTTGGCATTAACCTGTTCCGAGTAGAGCAGCCTATTGTGGGTTCTCTGCAGAATTCCATAGTTACATTTGTCATGTGAGCCAGGGGCCTGATTGAGATCATCCTGCTAAAACAACCAGCAGGCCCCCCCCCCCCCCCGCCCTTATTGAGATTCAGAATGTTGAGCACATTAAGATTTCACTTCCACATTTTTTTTGGGGGGTGAGATCTTTGGAAGTTGAATATGGATAAAAGATTGAAGGTTGACTAATAGATGTGTAAAAGGTATTAATTTAAAGTGCTAAAAACCATCTTATAACAAAACCTTTCTAAAAGCAATGATGACTTTTAAAACTGTGCATTTTGAGATTAAAATACATAAACCCTCTTTTTAGAAAAATGTTATTGAGCTCCATCTAATGGGTAACAAGTCCCACATCCAAGAAGATTATGTCAGTACAGCTTTTAATTTTCAAAACCATGAAATTATGATTTTCTACATATGATCTTTCACTGTGGGGGGATATGAAGTAAAAAAATAATATTTGGGGCAAAATTATGTATTTCTTCCAAAATGGACAGCGGTGTGAATGAGTTCTACTCTTGTGTATTTAATCCAAATTGACCACAGTTATTGTGTGATGGCTTTGCAGAGTGTAGCCTGCTAGTGACTTTCCATTTAAAAACCACTTAGTCACTTAATGCCTCTTTTTTTTTTTTTGCGTGGATGCAGGTGGGTTTTTAAGTGGATTTTAGTTATACTTTGGTGAAAAAAAATCTCAATCTTGGGTCACTGTTTTGAGTTTTAAAGTGAAAAATATAGATAAGAATATATTATAGACGGGGAAAAATTGTCTAAGCAAATAATTTCTATTTTAATAGAATAAGAGGGGTGCCTGGGTGGCTCAGTCAGTTAAGTGTCTACCTTCAGCTCAGGTCATGATCCCAGGGTCCTGGGACTGAGCCCCATGTTGGGCTCCCTGCTCAGCAGGGAGTCTGCTTCTTCCTTTCCCTCTGCAGTTCCCACTGCTTGTGCGCACGCTCTCTCTCTCTCTCTCTGTCAAATAAATAAATAAATAAATTCATTCTTTAAAAAGTAAATAAAATAAGTTATTACTTTCATTTAGAGCATTAATCAAGGTTAATCAGTTCTTAGATTGTTTATCTAAATTTATACATGTAGTGTAATGCAGCTGTGGACACTTCAATAAATATGCTTTCTTAAATGATAACTAATACAGTAGAAGCACATTACACTAGATTTTAATTTCACAGTTTTACAAATGAAATCATTAGTAAATTCACTGTTTATTTTATTACTTAAATAAAAGGCAGAAGAGGAATGATACCTAATATGCATATCACTGTAAATTCTGGCAAAACAACATTATTAGAATTTATATTTCTCTGAAAATTAAGGACTAGTTTTTTACTCAGAGGACATTTAAAGGTTGACCAAAAGGAAGGAAAGTTCCATATGGGTGTTGGTTGTTTGGTCTAATGGTCTAAGTGAAATGGAAAAAGAAAGCATAATCTTATACTCAGTTTCCAACAGTAAACCTGGTGAGTTCACTTTAAGTGTGGTTTGCTGAAAATTGATGATGATTTTTAGCACTTAGCTTCTTATCTCCAAAGTACTTTCCAAATGTTGAATAATTAATTGCCACAGCCCCCATGTGGGGGTAGAATAGCCAGCATGTCTTTCTGTTTACCAGAAAACCATTAAGGCAGTCTGGAAATGTTGAGTTTTATTTTTAGAGGTTTCTGTGTTTTCCAAGGTGACCAGCGTTTTAAATACTGTCCTGGTTTCCAATCACAGGGTCATGGGAAAAATTACCAAGGATGTTGAATACTTGAAACCTTTCTCTTCCCGTTGTTTCCCTGCAGATTTTACCCTTCATCTCACTTCTGCATGTTCATCATTTGCAATATACTTTAAAAAATGGAATATTAAGTATTAGTAAGTTTACTCTCTGCAGTTTTATATGATCTCTTCTCACCTGGTAAGTTGAGAATTTGGAAAGCCTGGTGGAAGGACAAATCTAAGTGGCAAAACAGTTGCATTCTGAAATAGGATTTAATAAATCAAAGGACTTACTCTTTCACACAGTAGTTTTTATAACTTCAACTTAATCTTGGAATCTGAGGAATAATCAATATAGACTATATTTGCTTGATAGTGTATTATAAACAGTTGAGCTATGTGACATTTATGGAGGACAAACTTACATTAAAAAATTGGATTAACAAGAAAGAATATGAGAGAGGCTTAGTTAGACAAAATAAGTTTAAAGTGGGTAATTGAATGCTGGAGTTAATAAATCCAGAAGAAGTTTAAGAAGAGAGAGGTCATGATCGAGGGTGTGACAAGAGCCTTGGGAAGGTAGGTGGGTAGAATTTATGAGATTGGTTCCGGTGGTGACTGTGGCCTACCAGATACCTACATTAGCTAGGTCAATTCCTGACTTGTTTCTGTTGCCAGCATCAGGATGTCTGCTGATTAGCTCTCTGGAGAGATGCAGGATGAAGTCACCCCAGCAGATGCAGAAGACTGTCCATCCCTCAGGTTCTCAGCCTTTGAAATAGAAAGAGCCAGTGCTTTTCTTTGAGATCCCTTAATCCCTTTGTGCCTTGAGAAACACCAGATAATAAAGAGAATGCCATGGTAATTATTTTTGATGAATGCTGAGTTTCTCTGCATATGATTAACGTCTTTAAAGGCAGAGTAAGGGGAATCCCTGGGTGGCTCAGCGGTTAAGCGCCTGCCTTTGGCCCAGGCCGTGATCCCGGGATCGAGTCCTGCGAGTCCTGCGTCGGGCTCCTGGCATGGAGCCTGCTTCTCCCTCTTCTTGTGTCTCTGCCCCTCTCTCTCTCTATGTCTATCATGAATAAATAAATAGATCTTAAAAAACAAGGCAGAGTAGAGTTTGATTCTTCTTGTTGTTTCAAGGAGATGAAGTCCTAGAAATCAGAAGTGTTGGTTCACACTTGCCTACTTAATGCAGGAGGGGTAAGTTCTTAATCTTCAGGTCTGGAGTCCACAGCAGGGCTCTATGGGGCTCATGAGCCCCCCAGGTATCGTATATAGAATTTGTGTGCATATATGTTTTTGGAGGAGTGCATCCAAAGTATTGATGATGTTGCTAAAGCTCTGACATGCACAAGACATTTAATGTTTAATATGGACTAGTGTCCTTTAAGAATGTTTACTTAGGGGATCCCTGGGTGGTGCAGCCGTTTAGCGCCTGCCTTTGGCCCAGGGTGCGATCCTGGAGACCCGGGATCGAATCCCACGTCGGGCTCCCGGTGCATGGAGCCTGCTTCTCCCTCTGCCTATGTCTCTGCCTCTCTCTCTCTCTCTCTCTCTCTCTCTGTGTGACTATCATAAATAAATAAAAAATTAAAAAAAATTAAAAAAAAAAAGAATGTTTACTTAGACCCCTCCGAATAACAGAACAAAATATAATTTCCAGCTGTCTAGTTCACCAAAATCTGGATGGAAAGGAAGTGAGAGCCTATCAGCTCCAGGATATCACCTCTAAAAATCTAATGTTTTTGTATTATCAGAGACATCAGAAAATGCAATGATGCAATCAAAGCCAGTGAACATGGTTATTTAACTACAGTACATTAAATTTAGAAGGATAGCGATCAAGTCCACCTTATCTATAATCAGTCATGGGGCTTTCTTACTATCAGATCTGAAGAAGGTGTGCCCATAAGGATAAGGCATTTATATAATGTAGCTTACTTTCAGACATGAGATGTTTTAATAGCATTTTTGTGGGAAACTGCTCATTGAAATGTGATAGAACTTGTAGGGGAAGTAGAGGGAATTCTTTGCCTCTATATGGTTCCTTTTATAAGCAGTGTAGCTGTTTTCCTGAATATTTGTAGATTAATTAATTTTTTGTAAATAATATTACATTTATGTGAATTTTTTCAAGTAAGGCCTTGATTACAGCTCATTAGGGGAAACTTGATATTTAAAGAATACTGCAATGTAAGAGAATTGATAAATACTAGTACAAAATAAGACCAAAATATTAGGTTTTTTTTTTTTAATGTGAATTCATGGTTGGTTTTTGGGGGACAGGGATTCAATAACCTCATTAAATTATGGCAACATTTCCACAATGGACATAATCAAAACCCAAAGAAGTTAAGTTGGGAATTTATCAAAATTTTAAAACTTTGCTATTAAAAAGACGCATTTAATAAAGTTAAAACTGCAGGCTTTAAAAAAATAATTACATAATCCTAGATCCATTTTATTTTGAGGTTAAAATCCATTGTTCATCCGATTCTCAAAAGACCCATGGCCCCCCTAAAAGTTAAGAATCATTAGCTTATAATGCCAGAATCTTATATATGCTTATCTAAAAAGAAATCTTCTACAATTTTGAAGATTTTGCTCATCTTTAGAAATTTGAAGACAAGTCATTGATAAGGAGTAAAATGGCAAAACAAAATTGAGTTCAAAACTATTAAGGGCTGCTATGATGTGAATGTGTTCCCCTCAAATGCGTATGTTGAAATCTTAACCCTCAAAGGTGATATTAGTAGGTGGAGCCTTTGGGAAGTTTTTAGGTGAATGGGATCTGTGCCCTCTAAGAGATCCCACAGAGCTCCCTCAGGTCTGCCCTGTCACTATACGGTGAGAAGTCTGTGACTTGGAAGACGGCCCTCACCTGGCCATTCTGGCACCCTGTTCTCTAAGATTCCCACCATTCAGAACGCTGAGCAATGCATTTGTCTATAAGCTCCTTGTCTATGATACTCGGTTTCAGCGACCTAAAGGGACTAGGGCAAGGGTTAAAAGTTCTGGAGATCTATTGCACAACAATGTGAATTTATTTAATACTACTGAACAGTACACTTAAAAATGGTTAAGGTGGTAAATTTTATGTTATATGTTTTCTATCCCGATTAAAAAAAAAGTGTTTAGGGCTGAGTATGGTGCTTGATAAATATGTATTAGATTTGACATCTGTGGGACGCCTGGGTGCTGCAGCAGTTGAGCGTCTGCCTTTAGCTCAGGGCATGATCGGAGTCCTGGGATCGAGTCCTGCATGAGGGCCCCAGCAGGGAGCCTGCTTCTCCCTCTGCTCCTGTTGCTGCCTCTCTCTCTGTGTCTCTCATGAATAAATAAATAAAATATTTTAACAATTTTGACATCTGTATAAGAAGATAAGCAAGAAAGATCAAACCAGTAACAATTAACTGAGGGTCAGATATTGAATATATGGGTTGAAATCTATGGGTAATCCATAAATCTCATTATGACAGTAGTTGGAAGCATTTTACCTATTTTACCTATAGCACCTTCATTTTGATTAAAAAAAAGTAGGTTTCTTACTTTAGTGATGGGTTAGGGCTTCATTTCCTCTTACTGTGGTTATCTACTGGAGGCAAATCATGCAGTGGTTAAGTATTCAGGTCTGGCATCAGAGTGGATGGCCCTATTGCATTGCCATTTATGACTGTGGTCTTGGGAAAATCACTTGACACCCCCATGTCCCTCATCTATAAATTAAACAGAGCAGAATTACGGATCCCATAGGGTAGTTGTGGAAAATCAAATGCTCCAGTGTATATTGACAACAGTGTCTGTCTCATGGTAAGGACTTAATAATTGTTAGTTTATTACTACTTTTGGAGTGATGTCTGCCAATAAGTTAGGTAAGGTAGTACAGGCTGAAAGGACACAAAGAAGAAACAAAGTGTTGGCTGTATTCCAAACACTATAACTATCCCTTGAATAAATGAGAATTGACAGTTTATGTTACTGATACTAGTCTGAAGTCTCACGGAGATTTTTCATTTGATTTAATATGCCTAGACACATGGGTCTTCCAAATAAAATATTTCTAAGCTTATTAAATCAGAAATACAAAAATTAAAAAAATCTGTAATGTTTTTTAAAAGATTTTATTTATTCATTCATGAGAGACACAGAGAGAGAGAGAGAGAGAGAGAGAGAGAGAGAGGCAGAGGCACAGGCAGAGGGAGAAGCAGGCTCCATGTAGGGAGCCCGATGTGGGACTCCATCCCCGGACTCCAGGATCATGCCCTGGGCCGAAGGCAGGCGCCAGACCCACTGAGCCACTCAGGGATTCCTGTAACCATGTTTGAAGATAAATTTATAGGATATGTTTCCATGTCCTTAAAGGAAATTAAATCTATAGGTACAAATCACTATTGATTTTAAATATGATCTCCCCTCATTAGGTGGGCATTTAGCTTTCTTTTGTGCACGCACACACATGCAGATGACTTTTAAACCTTGAAATCAGATCATCCCCCAGTGAATAAGCTTAATTTTCATCTTTCTGTAGTGGTAAAGGAAGGTCTGAAGTGGTAAAGGAAGGTGTAAGTGGGAAGGTGATGCAAACTTTGCTACTTCACATTTGCCTTCATGATTGACTTCTTGGCGGTTAAGATGACTTTGCATTTCTAAGAACTTCATGGAAGCTCTTTTTTTAATGTAGAAAAAGTTGATGCTTGAGTTCTGTTTTCTCTCTTTTCGTTTACATTTGAGTTTAAGAAAATTTCAAAGGCTTTCTTCCATTGAGAAATTAAAAATAATATGATATAACCAGGTTATTCTTATAGACATCCAGGTATGTTTTTGGCTAGTCATATCTCCAGATTAAAAAAAGATTATTGGAAATAAAATCTAATATTGCACAGTTTATCACATCACATTAAAAGGACTGTATTGTATGTGGAAGCAAAAGTGGTTCCATCTTTTTTTGTACCAAAATCTCGTGATCTCATTTTATTTGTCACTTATGGTTTTCTTTACTCTTATGGTCCTTGCTTTCATTATCATCAGCTGGAGTCTTCTGTTTTAAATCACCTTCCTGTTTACGATTACCTGAAAAGCAAGGTAACCTAGTTGAGTTGGATTCTAGGATGCCTGGATCTGTTTCCCAGGTTGTTTGTATCATCTCTTGAGGATCCTGGGTGGAATTCAGATAAACCTCACGTAGATCTAGGGTAGTTGGGTGACCAAAAAGATGTGACCAAAAAGATGAATCATTTTTCAGCTTTTTTTCCCCTGGAGTTTTCAGACTTGAAAATGACTAGTAATTGGTTGGAATATTTTTATGACAAGTGAGTTTAGTAATATTGGTAACCTTCTGATCTTTAGAATGGTCCTATGCTCTTTATGCAATGCTAAAACTCTTCAGAAAGTCTGTGTTGGGGACGCCTGGGTGGCTTAGATAGTTAAGCGTCTGCCTTTAGCTCAGGTCATGATCCTAGGGTTCTGGGATCGAGTCCTGCATTGGGCTCTTGGATCAGCGGGGAGCCTGCTTCTCCCTCTGCCTGCCGCTCCCCATGCTGTCTATCTCTGACAAATGAATAAAAGCCTTAAAAAAAAAAAAAGAGGGAAAGAAGGAAAGTCTGTGTTGAATATTTCCTGCTCTTGAGGTTTAGTCTGCATGATCAATATAAATATGGCCTAAGTGACTCTATATGACATGAGCACATATTTATTTTTCAGTGCTCGGTATAATATGCAAATTAGAAGGACCTACACTATATGTGCTATTGGACACAATATATTTTTACTTTTGAAATTTTTATTTAATAGGCATCTCTTGTTTTGAGCATTGTATTAGGATCTTGGTAGAAAGAAGAAGCATGGCTATGCCCCCTCTAATGCCTAACAGCCTATTGAGGGGAGGTAATTCAGACACATTTAGAAAGCAGAATGCTACAACGATGCTGTAGAAACAGGTTCAAGAGCATGTAGGGTAATGAGGTACAGAGGCAATTTTTCTTTACCCCTCTTTTTTTCTTCTTTTGAATACAATGCTGAGATCACACAGCTTCACATAATAAAGATGCATCATAAAATATGGGTAGCAGTAAAATCTATGTAATACATTTTGGACACTCGAATGTCCAAATGCAGGATTATCTGTGAATGTGTCTTTCTACCTCCGTAGCCTGTAATCTCTTCAGTGAAGTGGTCATATCTTATTTTTTATATCTCTGCTCTTTGGTCTGCCATAGGGTAAGTCCTCAATAAAAGTTGCTCAAGTGGATGGACCTGGAGAGGTACAACTGCAGCAGTGAAGATGAAAAATAATAAACAGTATTGGATAATGAAAGTTCCAAAGAATTGTCTGAAAAATCTGAACAGACTTTATACCAAATGTATGACAAAGATAACTCACATTCAGAATGTTTTTCTTTGTAATTTATCTTGGGAACATTTATTCATTTGCAGATCCACGAGCTTTTTAGAGTGCTTTCAAACAAGATCTTTGTATGTCAAGGTGACTGCATCATATACTTTTCCCACAAAAACACCTTCACAAAACAGGCTTTCATAATTACCTTCCCTCTTTTTTTTTTTTTTTTTTTTACTCCTACAGATTTTCAGCTTTGGCTGATGATTTAAAAAGGATTTATAGTTTATTTGCTTTTAACGATAAAAAGACATAGTGATTCTCCTGTGATTCTATACCATGGCAAATTTAGATCTGTCATTACATGCTTTATTTAAAATACAGTAGAGAAGTTTTTCTATACCACCTCTGAAACTCCACAGTTTGCAAAATGGTAACAGCAAAATGGTACATGATAGCTTATATCATTGCTAATTTTTTTTTTTTCAAATCAGGGGGATAGACATTTTAGGCCTGTAACGCAAAATATTAACATTTAGTTTTCGCCTATGTTTTTGAGAATATACCAGCAAAAACTAGCAGCGACCTTAATGTTGCTGCATTCTGAAGTTTTAAAAACATGTGGGTATTTTTAGCAGAGCTTCCTGATAAACGGGAGCTTGAACCTGAAGAGATGGAACCCTACCTTAGTCAGGTAGACTGACTTTTATAAATCTGTGGGTAAGAAGGTGACAATTTAAAGTCATGTCCTCTATAATTTGAGAGTAAACACACAGTAACAGTAGCTCTTGGATTTATTCGATGATTGTGTGTGTATGTGTGTGCGTGTGTGTGTGTGTAAGGAGCTTATAATGCCTCATGGATTTTATGAGCACCCCATAGTATTCTTAGGTCTGAGATTGTGCAAAAGTGAGCTTTGTCTCTTGTAATCAAGGAAACAGATACAAGAAAGTAGAGGTTTTTTTTAGAGTCACTTAAGTTGGGGTGGTAGGAGTGACAACCAGCTTTGTGGATGTGACAACTGCAGTGCCTCATCACCAAGGAAGTCAGCCAACTGTTAGGATGTCTCATTGGCCATTTAGAGAGACAACTTAGGTGCCATCTAAGAAAATCTAACCTTCCAACCTTTGCATGTACAAGTGTGTCTGCCCTCAACGAGTTTGTCTTCCATCTGAAATAATAAATTCAGGCTTCATTCCAAAAATATCTGATTCTTCCCTGAAATTTTGAGGTCCATATCTCTATTATTGTTATTTTTTATCTCGAAGAATTGGATTTTGCTTAGATCCTATGCACTGACCTTTGGTTTCTCACTTGGTTAAATTCAGGGTTAGTTTTAATACAGTCGCCATTCTGTGTTTAATCTTCAGGATTAGGAATAGATCTAAACAAAATTGTGCCTGACTGGAAAAGCAGGAAGGAAGAGGCCCATGATACCATCATGTCATCATCATCATCATCATCCTTTAAAGGAATGTAGTTATAACCTATCATGATACCTTTGATGACAAGACCTCATTGAATACACATCAATATATGCATTATAACATATCAGTGTCTGTTCATAGTATGGGCTGTTGAAGGAAAACACAGTGAAGAAAACTCCTCTGGGACTAAGCAGAAGGTTGGGGTTGCCCTTGCTTGGAGCCACAGGGTGGATACCAGTTCTGACATGCACTGGTCAGAGGGACTCATGAGTACTGAGAGAGAGAAGCCAGGAGGTCCCTGAGACCAGAATTGGGTTCCTCAGGGCAGAGCTACATTGGATTGGAGAACTATGGAATGTGAAGACGTGAGGCAGAGGTTGGCATTCACTACGTGAATGAGGGGTGGTGGCCTATATTTTAATATACATAAACTGTGTGTGTGCATGTATGTATACACACAGGCATGCGTGTATGATTAGGATACTAGGTACAGTTTTGGGCAGGTCAGGTCACATGAAAAACTGGGGTGGGATAGATATTCGGGAGCTAAGCAGAGTGATTTTGCCCGAAGTCAAAGCTCCTCCAGTGTTTGGGGAAGTTTTCCAAAAATGAGAACTAAGTGTAAAGCCTAATGACCTCTCAGAATTCTCTGTCGTCTGATGTGCGCTTTGTTGTTGGCTTGCGTGTAATTTGTACTTGCTTTTATTTTCATTACTAGTAGCAATCCTGAATTTTGCCTCTTAAAAGATTGGCCTGTGACTGCAGCTCGTGACCTGTTATAAGGAGCTAGTGAGGCAGGTAGGGGTGTCTCTGTTCTTGTTTTTGGGATTGCGGACACAAGGGACTTCCACAGCTGGTGGGTTTGAAGGCAGGAACTTCTTTTGCCACCACACAGGCCCGTCTTACTGGGGATTACTGAGTTTTCACTGCACACCAGTTGCTTTTCATAAACAGCCATTCCTGTGGCTCTCTTTGGGATTGCGCACCTGTGTATCCACAGATGTCATGAAAAATGTCAAGGTAAGAGGGAAACCCCTTTCCTCTCTGCTCCCCACTCAGGCTGTCCCCTTGTAGTATGTTTGTGACTATTCAGTTGGCACTAATGCTTCAGTCATTTTTTTTGGTGTGGCCTCCTGGCATCCAGATCTATCTTAGTACATTTTGTGAGTGGCCTGTGTGGAGAACTGAACTGTCTGGGGCTCCTTCTTTGATACAGACTGATCCCGTCCTGAGGGCGTACAGATGCCTTTAGCTGTGGCCTCCTAACTTGGTTTATACAGCCTGATATACGGCACTTGAGAAAGTGTGTCATCCTCAGCCTGGGGTGATGCTGCCCAACGGCTGTTGGAGAAGTAATGGCCCCTGTGGGGAGGGAAGAGGATTGAGAGGGAATGGTTATTCACTCTACTCCAGGCGCATTGTGGATTTTCTAAGCTGTTAGCATTTCTTGGTCAAGAAATTGGTGAAACGATGGATACATTTACTAATGTTTCTGAAGCTTTTTCACGTCATAGAATACTTAGTAAGTAATAATATTTGGACAGCACTCTGGGTAAACAATCCAGACATCTTGCGGCTGGAGGTCACTGGCCTGGGACTCTGGCTGTGTCTGGCCCTGCCTGGTAGTCCCCAGGAATGGGGAATGGACCTCTCAGTCCACCTGTAAGTATTCCCAGGACACTGATCAGAACTATCAAGATTCACAGTTGACACAGTAGCAGCTTTATCCAGTGAAGCAAATCCTATGCTGGGAGCTTAGGTAATGGTTTTGCTTCTACTGTGATTTCTTCATGTTCTTAGAACCTCCTTTGGTCTGAATTGTGTTATCTCTAACCCAGACTCAATATGATACCTACCTTGTTAGCTGTTAGGCATGTTGAAAAAAATAATTTGTGTGAACTCTTTGAGCACCTTGAAAGTGTATCGTAGCCTGTATGATACGGCGGTATTACAACATTTTGTAAGTATTTTGTCTATCCTCCTGTCTTCTACTTGGTCCTGTTGATTGTACAGAGTAGATGAAAACAACACAGATGGGCTTGGTTTTTTAATTGTTTTGAATTCATTAATTTGCTTTTGACTGCTTTTTTTGGTTTATTAAGAACTTTGTATTCTGGTTCTGTCCAAGGTGCAGATGGTCATGCTTTCAAAACACCGTATTGTCATAACAGCACCCATTTAAAATAATCAGTCCGCTGCTCTCAGTTTCACCATTTTCAGCACCGTTGATTTGGTCCTTGAGGAGAAGGTGATGCTCTTCCCTGATACTCTGGGTCTGATCCTCCAGGAACCCCCAACCACTTTGTATCTTTCTCAGGTTACTAGGGAGGGAGAACTAGACAAATGAACCCTGTGCTGGGCACATTCGCAGCCCATAGGGGATGGCAAAGGTGTTCGAGTCAGACAGTTCTGAGTGTGAATTTCCATTCTTCCCTTTTTAGCCTCTGTACCCTCAGGCATTCTCCTTATGGCTCTCAGACTGCATTTCCTCCTGTGTGGAATGTAGCTGGTCGTAACGGCAGGGAGTGTGTGTTGTTGTGAAGATCATAAGTGAACCATCTATAGGGACCGGCAAATAGTAGGTACACAACAAAGCGTGTCTGTGATTATCATTACAGATAATTTCTTAGTGTCATATAGAGCCAGTAGTGTTACTATAAACTACCAAGTTTGTTATTTCTATTTTAGGAAATTACTAATTTCAGAAAATTAGTTCTTACCAAAGATATGTTAGTGAAGACCCCAGAATACGTTCTTTTCCCCTTTATTTTGTTGCTTTTATCCCTCAGTCACGTCCATCCTTAAATTTTCTTTTATTCTGACTTAACACATTAACATTTGGGGTCATTTTTTTAATTTTTTTTTTTATTTATTTATGATAGTCACAGAGAGAGAGAGAGAGAGAGAGAGAGAGGCAGAGACACAGGCAGAGGGAGAAGCAGGCTCCGTGCACCGGGAGCCTGATGTGGGATTCGATCCCGGGTCTCCAGGATCGCGCCCTGGGCCAAAGGCAGGCACCAAACCGCTGCGCCACCCAGGGATCCCTCATTTTTAAGTTTTTTCTTGGTCTACAAGAAGGTCAGTGTTTCACAGTGTGACCACCTATCAAAAATACTCTGCTGACTTATTTCTAGTCCTCAGCCATGTTCCCAGTTAGCCCTCTGAGTATTATCAACAAGTTGTGAAATTTGACCTCTGGTATATCAAGAGGTAAAAGCTTGATGAGTTCTTTCCTTGATGCCCCTGTACTTCCTATAAAGTTAGGAGAGGGAAGCTTCCCTCATCCTTCCCTCCTACTCTGGACCTCGTAAGCTTAGAAAAAGACTTTAGCAGAACTACCTGGTAGTTCTGAGAAGGAGGCTGGCATGGGAGTGCTAGCAATAGGCAGAGCTGGGTTTGAGTTCCATCTTGGCCACCTGCTAGCAGTGTAATGTTCATAGACTTGTGCCTATCTGCGAAAAGTTAAGGACCCTGAGCATCATAGTGCCAGCTGTGTGTGTTGCCTGCAGCTCTTTGCCGAGCACTGAGCATACAGAATACTTTGTTCACAATTAAACAATGTTGGGATTACTAAACCCATTTATCAGATGAGGAAATTGAGACCAAGAGCTAATAACCTGAATTACATTCATTTTATAAAAAAAAGTCTTTCCTAAATTTTTAAAGGCAAGTTTGTGAGTGGGACAAGGTTGGGAGAATCCGAATTAGACGAGAAATTTTAGACTTGCCCAAACATCAGCATTTAGAGTGTATTAGACTTATCTTTCCTGAGACTGAATAATAAGATGTTTCTTCTATTGAGTGAGTGGTCAGTGCTAATGCCAAGCAGTGCCCATCAATAATGTAACGAAGCAGTGAATGAGTTGGCTACCAACAAAGTGGCATTTATATAGCTTAGTGAGTAGTTTTTATGTGTAGATGCTTATTATATGCTTGCCTTTCAAAGCCCATCGTAAAGAAAAATGGATCTGTGAACATAACAGAGGCAGGTAACCCTAAGCCGGTCATCACTTCCATTTGGTAGAAGAGTGACATCATTTGCACTAAGCTGGTCTTTCCTGGTGTCGACTGTTGGTTTTGCAAAACTCTGAGTACTGGCAGGAAGGCTAACAAAACAGACCTGGAGGTCTCTGTCAAGGCTGGAATGTGGTGGTGATAGTCTGACTGGCACGGTTTTGGCTCTTTCCCCTTCAGCTTGGCTGCAGCTGGTAAGTTGGGGGGACTATGAAAGTTCAAACAAGGGGAGATTGGACAGAAAGGAAGCTAAACTTAAGACTCTTCTTGGCAGGGGGAATTTTTCCTAATATTCAGATGAAGACATAGGTTTTCCTTTTTAACTAATGGTTTGAGAACTCGATTCGAGTTGGTAATAGTTTGCAAGCAAGTCCCAGAGGTTCAGAGAAGGGATGTTGTGACGCTGAGCAGGTCTTCAAGAATGAATTGGTGTTTTTACTTTGGTCTTTATGTGTCATGTGTTTGTCCAGATGATTGATTTTTGAAATAAGGAGCAAATTTTTTTACATTTGAAACAAATGTAAAAAGAATTGCCTTAGAATATAAGTGTACGTTGTTTCTTCTTGGGGTAGGTTTGTCTCAACCCAACTGATTGTAGTTAATTTTATTTGTGATTATCTGTTAGAGATAACACTAGTATTTATCCTCTGATTGCCGCTATTCGTTTGATGACCTTTCTAACCAAATGCATTCTGCTTTTAATTTGTTTTTGGAATGCCATCATTATATATGGTCGTTTGGAACTCAAACTGTGTTTCTCCATAGGAAACAATGTTAGAGTGATGCTTTGGGTTTCACTGAGCCCAAGCAAGTCTGTTTCATCTGTCATGTACCTAAAGTGATCCTTTTGGCATTGTACTATTATTAGTTGATTTTAATACTACTAGTTGATAACATATATGGTTCTGTCACTTAGAGACTTTTTTCCCCCTGGTCAACTCACTTATATCTTTAAATCTCTATTTCATCAATTGTACATTGGGGGTATTAATACCATTTATCTCATGGACTGATAGTAAGGTTCAAATATTGTCCAAGCAAAGCCCTTATTATATTAGCTTATGTTATTATTACTGTAATTTGGCCACATTTGTAGTCAGTTGATTTTTGTGAGTTGGCTTTGTAACATAACCAAAAATATAATAATATTTCTTTGGGAAAAATTGGTGTCCTGTATTTGGCAAGAAGGGAAGTATGGTGTCACCGAGAACACCCTTCCTGTGCTTTTCCCTTGGACCCCATCAATGTCTAGCAACAGAAGAACTATGATGGTTTTTAGATACTTTTTGTTCTTCCAGGTGCCGGAGAAAGCTCACTGTCTCAGACACAGACATCATGTATTTGTCCGTACAGGCAGTCCTGACTTTTCATAGGTTCAGCTTTCATACAAACCATACTTGGATATATGCGAACCCCCATAATTCACCTTTTGCATTCTGCTGGTGTTTTTTGGTATGTCTGCTAAGAAGTGGAGGGGCATTAGCAATGACTTCTGTTTGGCTTTGCACACAGCCAGTGGTGCAGAGTTGTCAGCATCGCCGGGCTTATGTGCACCTCTGTGTTCGTTGCCGCAGGTGTTAGAGTGCTCCGTTGCATTTTCCAGTGCAATTTTACACAAATAAGGGGAGAAATTAAAAGTGCTGATGCTAATACTAAGAAACATAGGTCTCATAAGCTTTGCTTGTTTTGACTAAGATGGACAGGATGAGCCATGCCAGTCAACCAAGTACTTGTTGGATTAGAGCCTATATATTAAGAAGGACAAGAGAAAAACATGTTGAAATGCCTAATACACACTTTTATTAATTATGTCTAAAATGAAGGATATGAATGTGGTTTTAGAGTTGTTATATTCTTTAGATACAGAGCTATCTTTATAACAGGTAAATATATTTGTTGTGACTTTTGGATTATACTTGTTTTCTGGAATGCATTGGCAGAGAAGAAGAGAGACTTATATAGAATAGTTTTGAAATTTTTTTTAAAGATTTTATTTGGGACGAATAAAATCCCAAGGAGCCTGGGTGGCTCAGCGGTTGAGTGTCTGCCTTCAGCTCAGGGCATGATCGGGCTCCTTAGAGGGAGCCTGCTTCTCCCTCTGCCTGTATCTCTGCCTCTCTTTTTGTGTCTCTCATGAGTCTTTTTTTAAAAGAGATTTTATTTATTTTGAGAGAGAGAGAGAGAGATTACAAGCAGGAGTGAAGAAAGAGGGCAAAGCAGACTCTCCCCTGCTGAGCAGGGAGCCCGATGTAGGACTTGATCCCAGGACCCCAGGATCATGACCCGAGCTGAAGGCAGATGCTCAACCAACTGAGTCATCCAGGTACCCCACAGTTTTAACGTTTTTAGAAAGCATTTTATTTTGGCAGATTTGAAACATGAACAAACAAAAAAAGTGAAGAAAATAGTACAGTGAACTCCTATGTACCTATTACCCAGCTTCAACAATTACCAACACGTTGACAGTCTTGTTTCATATTCTTCCTCCAACCCCTTTTCTTGCTGGAGTATTTTAAAGCAAATCATAAATCATACCATTTCACCAGTTAATAAATACGTCAGTGTTTATTTCTAAGAAATAAAGACATGAAAAAAAGTAACCTCAATTCATTATCATACCTGATAAAATGAACAGTTCCTAAGTACATCTAATAATTAATACTCAGGTTTCCTTGATTGTCTTAAAAACATTTTTAAAACAATTGATTTGTTTGAATACATATACTGCATTTGATAATTAAGCCTATTGGTTTTTTGTTAGCTACCAGGTCAAAGAAGGTTATTTTTAGGTTGGGGAGTACCATACTTCTGCAGGGTTGGCGGCTACTGGATAACAAAGGAAGCCACTAGAGCCAAAGAAGCATTTATTCCATCCGTAGGCAAGAGATGGCAAGCCAAGGGCATTTCCCCTCAAAATACAATAAGCATAACTATGGAATTGGCAGTCTTCCTATGTCCTTCCCATTCTTTTTAAACATTTTTTTCTTTAAGCAGGGTGTGGAGCCTGACATGAGTTTGAACTCATGACCCTGAGCTCAAGACCTGAGCTCAAGACCTGAGCTGAGATTATGAGTCAGACACTTAACTGACTGAGCCACCCAGACTCCCCATATGTCCTTCTCATTCTTATAAAATTAATCTAGAAAAGTTATTGTTAAAAACAGCTTCAAATGTGTTCTTTATTATTTAAAGCATAGATTTGAATCATAGGTGTCAAAAAGCCATCAATAAATCAATTCCATGCTATTCTCCCCATATCTGGCTATTAATCATCTGCTTTGACATCTTCTAACATTGCTACTGCTCTCTCTGGGGTCAGTTTAGGTAGACAAGGATTCAGGTGGCAACTGCTTGAGTCATGAACTCCAAGGCTAGTTAGCAGAAGTTAATAAAGATTGTATGGATACAGGATGCCAGGTGGCCTTAGTTCTGAGCACTGATGCATTGCTCAGTACCTTTGCAAAGCTGGCATTAGTGTGCAGACACTGGACACTGGGGTCAGCCTTCTGTGGTGTGCTGGTCTACCCATGGCTCTGCAGACACAGGACTGGGTCAGCTCTGGCAAGGCTGTCATAGGACCCTGACCCACAGACCCTGCCTGTAACTGCTCTGCTACATTCTGAGTGGAACGATGTTCCAAGAAGGACCTTGCTGGAAATGTTTACATAATGACAAAGATTTAAAAAGTAAAGAAGACCATAAGCTTGAGGAAAAAATCACTTCTGTTCAGAACTGTTCAGTGGTTCGTTGCTCAGAGTAAATGTCAAGCCTTTAGAACAGCCTCCCAGGCCACGCAGCCTGCCCTTTCACTGCCTATACATCTCTGACCTTATCTTCTAGCCTCCACGTTCACTCAGCTTTAGCCACTTGTCTCCTTGATGTTCCAAGAATCTGCCAGGCTCTTTCCTGCCTCAAGGCCTTTTCATTTGCTCTTCCTTCACACACTCACTTCCTCACCTCCTTCAGGAGGTCTTTGCTTAACTACCACCCAAATATTCCCTAAGTACCTATTTAAAACTGCCCCCTCCATATCCCGCCCCCATCCCCATCCTTGGCCTACCAGCACATGCTAAATCTCTTTCTTGCTTACATTTCCTCAGAGGAGTGTCACCTTCTGTAGTACACAATTTACTTTTAAATTTTGTTTATCATCTATTTCTCACCATGAGTTTATCCTTAGTGCCTAGAATAATGCCTAGTTGTAGTAGACACTCAAGAAATTGTTTAAATGAATGAATTAATGAGTTAAACTCTGGAAAATTTGATCACAAGTATACACAGAAGGATTCCTTGTGGGAAATGAAGGACACACTTTGAACAACCTTGTGGAGAGAGACCCTTTAGTAGGGAACAAAGAGTAGAGATGTGTCTTCATTATTCATGTAACAGTGAAGTGTGCTCATAAAGTTTGTGGGATAAAAGTTGTTTTTCTGTTTAGTGGCGTAGCCCATATGGTAAGTGATGTACCCTTCTCACATTTGTTACAGTAGATCCTTGGCATGTGTGAACCTAACAATTGTGATTTCAGCTCTTTGTTGGCGGCCCTGAATGGTTATATGGTGTAGACGCTGCTTTATAGCAGTGCATGTGGTGAACTGTGTGGGTGGTGAGCCCAGACTGAGCCTAGTGGATGGGCTACCTCCTGCATTGCAGGTCATCCTGGTTGCTTTCTTTACCCTGAGGATTGAGAAACTCATAAAGGTATACTTGACTACATGGTATATCAGAAATTATGCTACAGGGATATTTGTGAATTTGAGTATTTGCAAAATTAGGTTGGGAGAGACAATGTTTCATGAATGTCAAGGGTCTGTATGGTCTATGGGTGACCTGGTTTGTCTTTCAGCAAAAGTCTGTTTAATATTTGTGATTCCAGGTTCCTAAAGGTTTAGAACAGATTTCAAAATAGCCAAAGAGAGGCAGCATGATAGATAGTGGCTAAGAACACAGAACCGTAGGCCTAGACTGCCTGGGTTCACATTCTGACTCAACAGTTACTAGCTGGATGACTTTGGGCAAGTTACTTAATATCTCTGTGCTTAAGAGATAATGAAGACAAAAATGGTACATACATCATTGGATTGGTGTCAGAACTAAATGAGTTAATAACACTTGTCTAGCAGTTACAGCAGTGGCTGGCAAATAGTAAGCTCAACCTAAGTGTTTGCTAAGTAAGAATAAAGGCATTTATTTGGGAGGCATGTTAGAGGATGCTTAAGTCTTTGGCCAGTAGGCACACCAAGAGAGGGAAAGAGGTGAGAATAATTGATGTAATTTGTAGACATATTTCAGTTAACCAATATAAAAAAAAAAACTCGAAGGTAGTGCCTAACAGGCATGGATTATTTAATTATACAGGAATAGAGTAGAGTGGATGTAATTGTGGATTGCTTTAGATGGCCTGCTTGGTCTTCTCACATCACATTGTACTGTGTGATTTGTGGTTAATTATTTAATGTCAAACTTTAAGTCTAAGATGGGTTTGTGAAAAGTACTTACCTCATGGAGTTGTCATGAGGATTTAATAAAAAAAACATTGTAAAGTGCTTAGCACAGTACTTGGCATGTGGTAAGTGTTTAAAAATGGGACTCTTTTTTTTTTCAAATTAATGGATGATGAGAGTCCCTAATCTCAATTCCTACATTGTTATAGGTGTTGAAATCTTTTGGCTAAAAGTCTAAGGCCTATTCTGTTTCTGAACCAGTCAGACAAAATTTCACAGCGTTGAGAAAGAAATAATGCGTGCTTGAGGTTAGCTAACAAGAACTCAGCCAAATGCTAGGAGCCTCATCTCCACCAGTGGCTGTGATGGTTCAGGACGGAAGATGTGAGCAGTATGGCTGCCACATTGGGTAGAGGTTGGCACCTTTCTCTGGAGTCAGCTCTGGGTGTTAGAGGTGGGTAGGTCAGGGGCTGTGCCTGACCAGTGCCATCCAGCTGACTCCCAGTGCTGTGTCCTAGAACGAACTCCTGCTCTTGAGTCTCTATTCACCTGTCAACCAGGATCTTACTAGAGGTCATGGTAAAATCCACAATAAATGTATGTGAAATCATCATCTAAAATGAAACGTATGACAAATCAAAACCACAATGAGATACCACCTCACACCTGTCAGAATCTAAATCTAATCTAAAATTAACAACACAGGGGATCCCTGGGTGGCGCAGCAGTTTGGCGCCTGCCTTTGGCCCAGGGCGCGATCCTGGAGACCCGGGATCAAATCCCACATCGGGCTCCCGGTGCATGGAGCCTGCTTCTCCCTCTGCCTGTGCCTCTGCCTCTCTCTCTCTCACTGTGTGCCTATCATAAATAAATAAAAAAAAATTAAAAAAAAAAAACTTTAAAAAAAAAATTAACAACACAGGAAACGATAGATGTTGGTGAGGATGATGAGAAAGGGGAACCCTCTTGCGCTATTGGTGGGAATGCAAACTGGTGCAGCCACTCTGGAGAACAATGTGGAGATTCCTCAAGAAGTTAAAAATAGAGCTACCCTATGACCCAGCAATTGCACTACTACATATTTATCCAAAGGATACAAAAATGCTGATTCAAAGGGGCACGTGATCCCTAAGGTGCATAGCAGCATTATCTATAATCGCCAAATTATGGAAAGAGCCCAAATGTCCATCAGCTGATAAACAGATGAAGAAGTGGTATATATACACAAGGAAATATTACTCGGCCATTGAAAAGAAATGAAACCTTGCCATTTGCAACAACGTGGATGGAGCCAGAGTGTATTATGCCAAGCGAAATAAGTCAGAGAAAGACAAATACCATATGATTTCATTCATATTTGGAATTTAAGAAACATAACAGATGAAAACAGGGGAAAGGAAGAAAAAATAAAATAAGATAAAAATAGAGAGGGAGGCAAACCATAGAGACTTTTAACTATAGAGAATAAACTGAGGGTTGCTGGAGGGGAGTGGGTAGGCAGATGAGCTAAATGGGTGATGGGTACTAAGGAGGGCACTTGGGATGAGCACTGGGTATTATATTTAAGTGATGAATTACTAAATTCTGTCCCTGAAACCTATACTACACTGTATGTTCACTAACTTGAATTTGAATTTAAATTAAAAAATGAAATGTTTGAATTAACTGTGGATATTAGTTATCTGTGCTATTCCTGTGCCAATTACCATAAATAATTAACATTAACTATGTATAAATGTAAGGTTTGGCTAAAATTTCCAGTGCTCAAGATTTATATTGACATTTTAAATCCTAATTTCCTCTTCAAGTAGCTACTATGAGGGTCTTTATTGGTTTACCTAAACAAGTTTCAGAATTTTATTTGTCTAGTTACAGGTCTCAGGAACAAAATTGAACTTTCTTTATGACTTCTTATACTTCTTCAAGTTTTTTTTTTTTTTTTTTTTAAGATTTTATTTATTTGAGAGAGAGCATGAGCAGAGGGAGGGGGCAGAGGGAAAGGAAGAAGAGACTCCCTGCTGAGCAGGGAACCAGATGTGGGGTTTGATCCCAGTGGATCCCAGGACACTGGGATCCTGACCTGAGTCAAAGGCAGGCATTTAAATGACTGAGCCACCTAGGTGCCCCATTCTTCAGGGTATTTTTAAGGCAATTTAAGCTGCAGTTTATTTTTAAGTTTATTCATTTGTACATTCATTGAACAAATATTTTCTTAGAGTCTTCTACAAGGCAGGTCCAGGTGCCTCTTAACTTTTTAGTTTAAACAGATGGGGAAATTCTGATTTGAATTTCATTCTGCCTTTACATATTTCAGTCTAGTTATAGTCTCTGTGAAGGGTTAAGTTCTTAAATTAGCCAATAAGGAGAAGAGTAGATATTTAAAATCATTCTTAAAAAATACCTTAATTCACCCACAGACATAACATCTTTCAGAGAATACAACATAGCCCTTTTCTTCTTGTTTTGGAACAAATCACTGTTTTCTTTTTTTTTTTTTTTAATTTTTATTTATTTATGATAGTCACAGAGAGAGAGAGAGGCAGAGACACAGGCAGAGGGAGAAGCAGGCTCCATGCCGGGAGCCCGACGTGGGATTCGATCCCGGGTCTCCAGGATCACGCCCTGGGCCAAAGGCAGGCGCCAAACCGCTGCGCCACCCAGGGATCCCAAATCACTGTTTTCTTTAGTTGAATACCAAACCATGTAATTGGAAGTTTGCTCATGTATATTGTTTTTTAAAAATATTTTATTCATTTATTCATGAAAGACACACATACACACAGAGAGGCAGAGAGACAGGCAGAGGGAGAAGCAGGCTCCATGCAGGGAGCCCGATGCGGGACTCGATCCTGATACTCCAGGATCATGCCCTGAGCCAAAGGCGGATGTACTTAACCGCTGAGCCCCCCAGGCGTCCCTCGTGTATATTGCTTGAAAAATACTTTTAGGACCTTTAAACTTACAGATGCATTTAGTACCAAACAGGTACCTATCCTCATTGTACCCTTTCTTCATTGGTTGGTTCATTCATTCATTCATTTGTTCATTCATCAGCATTTAAAGAGCACTTAGGATATATAGTGACTGTGCTTTACACTGGAGTTAAAAAGAGCATGGAAAGATGATACCTGCTCTCAAAAGAGTTCATAATGTGGTGGGGATGACATGTCCAAGTGCAGGCGCGTGAGCTTCAGCGATAGTGACAGCGTAGTGTTGTACGTGCCATATGAGAAGCAGACAGGTTCAGGGGGCTGCTGAGAACAGAGGAACACAATGGCTTGGTAGTCTCTTCGGGGCATGCTGTGGCATGGGGGATGACAGGAGCTAAGTGTGACAAGCTCGTGACAGGCCTTAAATTCCATGTCGAGCAGTTTGGACTTCATCTTCAATATAATTGAGAACCATTGAATGATTTTTAAAAGGCGAATGATACCAAATGGTATTTTTATAAATGGATGGGTTACAGGAGAGTGGGTTCAGAGCGGGGGACGAGTTAGAGCCCATGGGTGGGAGGGCAGGGAGGAAGCCGCCCATCACATATTGACTTCTAAGCCCGAACATACTGGAGCGTCCCTCAACTCACAGCTGTCTTGCAGGATGGTTTCTACTATAGATATTCCCTTTCCCCATATTACCCTGAGGTTTATCTTCTTCTCTTGGCTCTGCCGTCTTTATTCTGTGGCTGGTTGGGCTCTGGCTTTTGGCTGAAGACCTGGCAGTGGTGAGGAGGAAGGGGGAGAGGAGAGACTTGCCCACAGCTGCCCTCCTGGTTTCTCACATGGAGTATCCCCAGCCTTTTCCTCTTGCCTTCACCTTCTCTTAGGACCTTTCTGATTTTCGCACCAGAGCATATGAAAAAGGGCAATTGAAAGTTAAAAGAATTGAGAAGGGAGCCTTCTTTCCCTGCCCCCAACAGTAAAAACTGAGAAAGCTTTCAAAGGACAAGGTGCTGAATCTCTGCATTTAGAGGAATGAGACCATTCTGTTCTTCAGGTGGAACTCGGGGCAGAAGCAACGCACAGTGGTTGTGGAAGCGCATGGAAAGGGCCACTAACAAAATCAAAGAGGGTGTGGCTGCGGGGTGCAGGCTAAATGAGGCGAGTCGTGCAAGTCATTCCCTTCTTTGCACACTTGATGCCCTGTCTGGTTACTTCTCCCTTCATCTATCACATGCCCTGAACCTCCATTTCTTTCCTCACCCCCTAATTCCTGTGTCCTCTCTGCTACCAGTTCTTTTCTTGTCCTTTGTTGCTGAGTCTGCTGCAGCCTTTCAGAGCTCAGTCAGCAGTCTGGGGACAGAGAGTAGAGCAGACCTTGCCCCAACATAGAAAAGATGGGACACAGGAGTTGGGGCCTTTTGGTGATGAGCGGCAGTTTATCTGTAGTCTCCCCAGGCGACACTCCCGTGCCTTTGCTCTTAGAGACCGAATTAAGGCCTTGGGGTCTGTAGGACTTGATTCTCTGGTACTTTCTGGGCCCTTAGGGACCTTAGATTTAAATTCAACTAAAACTAATTGAATTTATCTACTCCAGGAACTTCTTTAATTCCTTGAATGTTATGAAGTATTTTTAGGCTCATTTTAAAGGCCGCTGGAGTGCGATGGAAGCTGACGTTCCGGGGTTAGCACAGAGCGCGCCTGGGACTTGGGCTGGCCGGCCTGCTTCTGCATAGATGTGGAAGGGCCAGTCCTGGTATGTGACCATCATAAAAATTGTGCTCCAAGGGGAAATTTTTTTAAAAGAGCAGATTCGTAAATGAGCTTTTAGTTTTTTTTTTTTTTGAAACTTTTGTTGAACTGTTTTAGATGCACATGCATATTTGAGAAATAATACAGAGAGATTTCTTGTACACTCTGCCAGTTTTTCCCAATGTCAGCATTTCTACAACTTTAGTATAATATCAACCACCAAGATATTGGCTCTGATATGATACACTGAACTTACCCAGATTTCCTCAGTTTCACCTATCCTCATTTTTTCTTTTTTTTCCCTAAAGATTTATTTATTTATTTTGGAGGGAGGAAGAGAGAGAGAGAGAGAAAGACACACAGAGAGAGAGAGAACACACACGGGGAGGTGGGCAAAAGGGGAGAGAGAGAGAATCCTTAAGCAGACTCCCTGCTGAGTGGGGAGACCAATGAGGGGCTTGAACCCAAGGATGCTGAGATCAGGACCTGAGCCGAAATCAAGAGTTGGATGCTGAGCTGACTGAGCCACCCAGGCGCCCCACTTACCCTCATTTTTCTGTGTATTTGTCTGTATGTATTAAGTTCTATGTAATTGTATCACTGTGTGGATCCATGTATCCACCACCGTAGGTAAGACACTGAACAGAGCCAATTTCACAGGATCCTCATGTTGTTCTTTTATAGCCACAAACACCCTCCTGTCCACCCCCCCAACCCCCCAGTTTCTACCCCTGGCCACCCTAATCTGTCCTTCATATCTAGAATTTTGTCATTTCAAAAAATGTTACATAAATGGGATCATACAATACATAACCTTTTGGGATTAGCTTTTTTCACTCAGCATGACCGCCTGGAGATTCATTTAACTTGTTCTGTGTATCAATAGTTTGCTCCTTTTGTCACTGCGTGGTATTCCATACTTTGTTGAACTGTCACCTGTTGAGAGGCGCCTGGGCTAATTCTAGCTTTTGGCCATTGCAAATAAAGCTGCTGTGAACCTTCATGTCCAGGTTTCTGTGTGACCGTAAGTTTTCATTTCTCTGGGATAAGTGCCCAAGAGTACAAATGAACTTTTAATGCAGTTCATAAATCCAGATTTATGTTTGGCATGATCCTGCCCTGGATTACGTTTTCACCTTTTATCCAGTCTGCAGCCTGATTCCATTGGGGCTGTCACCCATTTCTCCCTGGCCCTGGGCCTGTGTAAATTTCCAGACTGATTAGGGCCCTCCTGAACTCCGTGGCGGGGTTTGCTTTGCTTTGTTGCTGGCTGATCTCGGGGAGTTGCCTCTGGCCATCGGTCATGCCTGTCAGGTCTGTTGCATTGATGTCTCTTTACCCCAACGATCACGTCCGGAGCTCCAGCGGCCTCTACAGTGACACCCACAACTGCCGTCTTGTCTCTTCCTCCCTGGGGAGCGGAAGGCCCCTGGGAGACCCGCTGAAGCTTGGACCCAGCGCGGTCGCAGCCTTTCTTCTGCTCTTGCCCTCCGCCTCCCTGTAGTGAGCACATGTTGCCAAAAGGTGGCACTGCTCCTTGCAGCCACTGCTGTGGCTTGTCCCCGTCGCCTATGGTTTGGAGACTCGATACTGTTCTTGAATTGTGTGTTGTAAGTGTGGAAAGCAGATTTCCCGAAACCGCAAAGGCACCAGTAAAACACTGTGCAGTTTAAAAAAAGATTGAAAGAACATATCATGCTTGCAAATGGTGCCTAATGAAAATGGTCCCCCGCTTCTTAGAAATGACTTGAATAGGGAATAGAATTCAGAGATGTGTGTCTGAGTGTATAATTTTAGATGTCAGGACTGATTGTTGCTTTCTGTGTGGCTCCTGAAGAAGACCTGTGAACATGCTGCTTTTTGCCTTCCCTGTGTCCTAAGACCAGCAAAGTAGGAGGGCCGGCCTGCTTCCGAGCTCCGAGGCCTGAGATTGGCACCTCTTCGTCCTGGTGGAGGCCCTTATGCAGGCTGAAGATAGACTTTTCAGGGCGGCAATGGCTAAAAATAACAAAACTCTTTACTTCTTAGTATCTGTCTGCCCCCCTGTGTGCGTCACTTTGGTGTGCGTGAGGGCATGTGGATAAAGAACTGTTTAAACATTTGCTGTGCACTGGCAAGCTGTTGTAAAGTGCGAGATTATGGGGTTCATTAGACGTCGTAAACACATCAAACTAGTGAGGAGAAAGCAGGGTGGCTTAGAGCATGAGGTGAACTAATGCACTTTTTTTCTGCCTGAGCAGAAGGAACCGTCATTGTCAAACTCACGCAGGGACGTGCAGGAACTGGAGCTATTCTGCGCCCCAGGATGCCATCCCGTGCTGCCTTTTGGAAAATGGGCAGAAAGGCCCGGTGTGGAGGGTGTGGAGGGTGTGGAGGGTGTGGAGGGTGTGGAGGAGGAGGGTGTGGAGGAGGAGGGTGTGGAGGAGGAGGGTGAGCCGGCCCTGGGATTGGGGCTGCCAGCCCCGGAGCGGGTCCTTCGCGCGCAGCCTGCTGCCGGGCTGGACGGTCCGTTTTGGCCCCGGGGAGTCTCGGTGTTGCTGCTCCTGTGACCCTGCAGCTCACGACACGGCGGGGGGCAGGTGGCTCCCCCTCAAGCCGTGACCTCCTTGCTGGTGCATCCTTTGGCAAAAGCCTTAGGTTAAGAGGAAACTCGCCCTGTATGAAGTCATGACCCTGAAACCAGATGCTATTACCCTAGAGATGGTGAAAGCCGCCCGGGGAGGGGGAGGGGGAGGGGGAGGGGGAGGGGGAGGGGGAGGGGGAGGCGGGCGGGAGGGCAAGTGAGGCGAACCTAGAGGCCAGCACCCCCGGAGACCTTCAACCTTTAGCAGCGCCCTGCTCTGCAGCTTGGGGGCTGGCGGCCTGCCACCTGCTGACTGGCTGAGTGGCAGCTGCTTGCGCGGCGCGGACTAGCTGGTGAGCACGTTGGCAGTTGGCGAGGGCTTCGGGGTGGGAACTCGCAGGGCTGGAATGCAGATGGGTGCCCGGGGCCCAGCGGCTGGCAGTTTTGCACGAATGTTTCTCGTGCCGGGCTTAAGTCACCCTTACAAGCCCGCTCAGCGATTAGGAGCGGCTGGTGAGAGCTGGTCATTTGGCAGCGGGTTTGACATGTGTTGCGGTTAAATCATGTTAGTGCCCCAGGACAGTGGAGAATAGGAGAAAGCCCCACGTTGGCTGTGGACTTTGGAGGAAGGGGTCCGACTTCTGCTGTCAGAGCCACCGGTAAAGGAAAGCTGCATTGGCCCTGGGTGGATCTTGCACTGACTGGGGTGACCCTTATCCCCGTGATGCTGGTGAGAAGCTTCCAAATCTATTCTGAACTTTGCCTCATGCTGGCGATGTGAGCAACCCAGGGAGCTGTTTAGAGGCTTGCTCCTTCCTTCCTTTGTTTTCAGCAGAGGCAGCTTGTGTGAAAGGAACACGCTGCAAATGGATTCGGGGGGCCCGATTAGGGATTAGATGAGCTAATTTCTCCCTACTGATAAAAAGGAAAACTGGTCGGGTCAGCCCGTCACGTCAAAAGATATCTCTGTCTGACTAATAATAGCAAGCGATTGCTGAGAGGCCTCAGGAGGGGAAGGCAAACCCAAATACTCGATGTTTGTTAGCATGAAGATGGGGAAAAGTTGTAGAATCCCTGTGCTTGGTGCAGGAGCCTGGATGCACCCTGCTTTTGAGGAGGAGAGGGCTGGTCTGGGGAAAGGCCACTGTGGACCTGCAGGTTTTATATTTTCAGTTTGTGGCAATCTCTCTTTTTCCGCTTCCTACAGGGAAGAGGCTGCTTGCAGATGCTTTGTATTGTCTGTCAGAAAGAACTAGGTTTCTAATTACTTGCTATGTATAGTCTCGGAGGGAATGTGAAATATGTATCAAAGAGCCAAGGAATGCACCCATCATTATTCTCATGAACTCAGAGGGAGCACAGGATGGAGCTTCAATTAGGCCGGATGGTTACTCAGCCCAGGAAGAAGGCTCTCCGGTTATTAACATTTCTTTGGTCTCTTTTAGTTGTTACTGATCTTTCTCCTTTACTTCTGCTTCAGTTGTTGGTTGCATACAGTTTTGGGAGGGGCTTAGGAGCAAAGGCTAAACCTTTTATTTAGGAAATGTCTAAAAAGTTGATGAAAGACTTTAAGATTAGCTTGGTTGTGGTGGGGTGCAGAAATGATGTTCTGTAGGAAACTATGTTGGGTTCTATAGATTGATAAGGCAGGAAAGGGTTTGTGCTGAGAAGTGTGGGCTAACATCCTGTTTGTTTGTTTTCCAAAGGGGAGTCAGTCCTGTTGATGTGCTTGCGGTAGTACAGGCTTCCAGGATTCTCTTGTGCTTTTCAGGTCTTTAAAAAAAATTCCCCCGTTAAGCTGCCATCCTTATGTATGTCTGTAAATGCCACGTGGCTGATGACTTCTTGCTCTTTGGACTGACTCTCCCAGACAAGTCCTCGAGGAGGCAAGTGTGATTGACGCAGAGCCCCTGATCTGTCCTGTTCATCACGGTGTCTCCAGGGCCTAGCAGTATGCCTGGCACCTAGTCCGTATCTGCTGAGTGGATGAGGGACGGAAAGAGAAGAGGACTAGATCTGATGGATGCCCTCTGAGTGTCTAGCACTGTGTTTGGTATGTTTCAGGTGCTGTGGTCATTGTGGCCAGTGACCTCCATGTTGCCACATTGAATTTTCACTTCTCTGCCTCCATCCTTCTTAGCCTCTCTGTAGCAGTGCTTCCTTGACATCACTCTTTCCTGGTTTTTCTTTGGCCTCGGACTGCTTTTGTCCTTCTGCTCTGCTTATAATTGTTGACATGCTTCAGCATTTGATCTTAGGGCTACACCTCAATTTCTGTCTTTTCTTCCTGGATGAACTCCTCTAATAATGGCCGCAGATTACCAGCTTCATTCATTGATTCTCCAGCTCTAGGTCCCCAAGCTCCAGACTTGGACATTTAGTTGTAAGGCTCCTTTTGCATATATAATAAACATCTCAACCATAAAGCAGCTGGAAAAGAACTGTTGATTCCTTCCCCAAAACCTGTTTCTTCCACAGCCTTTCCTGGGTTCCTAAAATAGTTTCCTAGTTTCTTTGGTCTCCTGATTATCCACGTTTCACATACCAGCCAGAGGGATTCTTTAAAAAGGTAAAACAGCTCAGGTCACTTTCCATCTTAAAATCTTAACTGTAATTAGTAATACTGTATTGCATATTTGAAAGCTGCTAAGAGGGTAGATCTTAAGAGCTCTCAACCCAAGAAAAAAAGTCTTGTAACTGTGTGGCGACAGATGTTAATTAAACTTATTGTGGTGATCATTTCGCAATATATATAAAAATTGAATCACGTACATCTGAAACTAATATAATGTGGTATGTCAGTTTTACCTCAATAAAATAAAACAAAACAAAATTCTTCAGTGGCTCCTGTAACACCTAAGATTTTTGTCTGCTTATCATGGACTGCGTGGACCTGTTTCCTCCAGCATTGCCCACTACCATTGACCTTCTCTCTGTCTAGCCTCACTGACCTCATTTCCTTCCTGGAACATGCTAAACTTGTTCCCACTTAGGGCCTTTGCACTTGCTGTTCCCTTTGCTTGGAATGCTCCCTGCACTCAGATCTTCAAATACCTGGTTCCTCCCTGTCATTTCTGTCTCCACTCAGATGTCAGCTCCTCAGAAACCTCTTCTGAACCACCTTATGCCAAGCAACCCTTGCCTCATTTTATTCTGTGCAGAGCACTTAATGCTATCTAAGAGTACTTTGCTCATCTATTTATTATTGGTTTCTTAGGAATTTTGTCTGTCTTGTGAATGAATGTATTCCCCCTCCTTCTGAGGAGTGCCTGGAACATAGCAGACATTAAATATTTGTTGAGTTGGTAAATTATGTGTATCATTTAATCTTCCTGGTAAATGATTTGACTTCTCAAGTCTTCAAGGCATTTTCTTTTCCACCATAATCCTGATTTCCTATATCCTATTTGCTTTTAGTTTTATATTTTTAGTTTGAATATAGAGGAGGAAAAAGATATATATCAGGATGAAATTGCATACAAGACCCCTATCCCTAAAAGAAGATGTTATGCAAGTGTCCAAAGGTAACAAGTTTCCTAATGGCGTTGTCTACCAGTAAAGTTCAGGGTAAGAAGAAAGAAGAAAAGAATAAAGGAAGGAAACTTATCTTTATTGACCATGTAGTAGGTGCAAGGCACAAAACTGAGTGTTTTCACGTTTGTGAAATTCAAAGCAATCCTGCAGTGTTGATACTGTTACCCCCAGTTTCATTGGTGGAAAAACTGAGGCTCAAAGAATTAAATACTCTGCTTCAGGTGATACATTTATTAAATGGTAGCGCTAGATTTTTAAAACCCAGGTCTACCTGACGCTCAATTTCTGACTTTTTACACTCAGATGGTTGCTTTGAAAGATGGATATGCTCTTAAAATAGAAAAGAGGAAAATGTGAATTCAGCACATATCCACATAGATTATAACAAATATCTGAAGCACAAGAATAAGTTATACGGACAATATGGAAAACAGACTTACAATATTCAGTGCCTGAGCATATAATTGGATGAATAGAATACAGAGTGAACATTTGGTTCTCTGGCAGAGCTTATGTACGGTATGACATAGAGCAGCTGTCTCCAGAGAAAGTTCTTTGTTTCTAGACCGGTGCGACACAAGCAGCATTTGAGCAATTCGGGATTTTTTTCTGCTTTCACTATAAATAGAGTTCATGGAATTCTGCGTGTCGAAGTTAATGCAGTGAAAAGAAGTCACAGAATTTGGAAATCAACCTTAACTCATCCTATAAACTAAGAAACATGTTTGGCATCAGGGGCCGTAAAAACGCTGTCATTACTTGGATGGATTCTGAGGTCTTATTTAGCATATGAAATTGCAGAGCAGATCCTATTATGTAAGGAGGCAGGACAGACAGCATAATGTGGCTACAAACTGAAGAACTTTGTGCCCTTCAGGGAAGAGTTAACAGGACAGGTATACACAGGGATGTGTGATAAGAACGTGGAAATGAATGAATGGGTGGCGTATATACATGACTGTTGCTGGAGCTGGGTTGCTGGATAATCCTCAGATGTCAGATTTCCGTAGGGCCAACATGTGACTCAAAGCTTGCCACTCAACAGAGAATCCTGGGCTGTGCTGGTATTAAGAGGCAGGCTGGAAGCTAGGCTCCCACTGTGCACTAGCCTAACTCCCTGTCGTTTGCTGTGTGTGGGTGGGTGTGCGTGTGTGCGCGCGGGCGCGCGCGCGCGCGCGCGTGTGTGTGTGTGTGTGTGTGTGTGTGAGGGTATACATTTTTATGCAGTGGGTGTTTAAAGAGCTAAGCACTGAAGCTGGATTTCCACAAACGATCATCACGAGCACTCCAGACAAACCAAACTTCCTCTCTTGGTATTTTTTTTTTTTTTTTTTTTTTTTGCTTTCATCTTTTCCCCCCTGCCTTTTTGCAAATCCCAAAGGGAGAGCCCCCAGCATCCAGCCTATAGGATTGAGATGATTTTCTCTCACCTGTCCATGTGGGTGCCCTCTCAAGGTTAGAACTGAAGCTATGTGGGACCGGCATATTTTCAAGCACCAGATGAGAGGAGCTGCGTGAAGGAGTAGCAGACACCAAAGGAAGAGTGACTCTGCCCTGTTAACATGAACAGCAGCCTGCAGGTTAACCTGCCCAGAAGCTGGGCTACTTCAAGTGGCTCACTCCAGGAGAAGTCTGAGCATTCTTTTTTTCTTTTTTATTACTATAGGATGGAGGATGAAGCTGTCCTGGACAGAGGGGCTTCCTTCCTTAAGCATGTGTGTGATGAAGAAGAAGTAGAAGGTGAGCTTAATGGGTCTGGGGAAGTATATATTCATATACTTGTGTCTTTGTAGATGATAGCACTCATACATTGCATATAGCTATATTGTTGAAGTTAAAAACTAAAGCTTTTCTATGGGGTTTTATTAGTCTGCACATTTTTGCTTCAACACAGAAAGTAATTTTAAGAACTTCATTGGGCCATTAGAATCTGAATCAGTGTGGTCCTGCATGGTTAAAAATAAGGGGGGAGGAGGTGTCTTACTTTTGAAGCAGGTGCCTGTGTTAGCTGTGCCTTTCTGTCAAAAATAAATATTTTGCCAGATACTTACCACCTTGTAATGACTAATTCAGAGAGGCTGCTAGATTTATATAAATGTATTTGGCAGCATCTTCTAATATTCTTTCTTGTAGCTTGCAGGGTAGAGAAACAGATGTTACAGAAGAAGGAGAATGATATCATTGTTGCAGGAAAAATGGGTATAAACTGAGGTTATAAAGAGGGGTAATCATGGATGAACTTCAGTGAGGAAATGATGGACATTTTTTACTTAAAAAACCTTCAGGACCTCTTTTGTTAATGTTGCCCAGTGCCTGTTAAAAACCAAATACGAGTTAAATTTTAGTTGGTGCTCTCATGCTTTCAGTGTGCCTCTCTTCTCTTGTCTTTTGACGTATCAGTAATGTGGGAACAATACTATTTGCTTGATATGAGAAGACAGGGCTCAATTAATATTTATTAAAGTGATTAGGTGAAGGCATCACAGATAAACAAGATATTATTATTTACAATGAGATTTAAAAAAAATCAGAGTTGTAGACAATACTCATCAAGTTAAATGAAACTTGCAAGTGAACTGTGTCATATATTCTTCCCTTTAAAATCACCTGAGAGACAACTTGTATGTGTTTTGGAAACTCTAGTCTGGTTGGTGCTGTTTGGTAAACATGTAATGCTTACCAAAAACTTGGACTAGTGGGGTGGAGGGTTTGGAAGAAAAAGGGTGGGTATTTCATGTTCTGGAGTGATTCTTCAACCAGACTGAACAGCAGGTCCTGGGTACGTGATGCCTCCTCATAACTCCTAGAATAGTTGCAATAGTATGGCCATCATGACGTTTCTTATGTTTGCATACCAGGTTTCTTCTGTGTAGTCCCCTCGCCCCGCCCCCCCCCCCATTTCCCTCCTTCCCTCACTTATGCTCTTGACTCTGAATAATAAGAATTTGATGCCTAAGTTTCTTAGGAAAAAGGAAACTACAGTATTTTCTTTTATATTGTTTTATGGGTTCCTTGCACTTTTACAACACGACTGTGGGAAAATGTCAGGTTAGTGTGGGCAAAATAGTAAAACTTCTGTCTTAAGATTCTTGTGCCTCTGGTGTTAAGTCTCCACTGTGGTGACTGTCACTGCCCCAGTGTCAGAGATGAAGTAAAAGTCTTATAGCATATGAATGTAAGAAATATTGTAGATTGAATGAATATATACTTTTGAGACAATTAAAGCAGAGAAATCAGTGAGAAGGTTTGGGAATGAGATGTACTCTGTGTGTGTGTGTGTATGTGTTTTCCTTGAGAATAATGTTCGTGCTAAGTTCACAGGAGATGTAAATCATTTCTTGAGTTTGTAAGGTCTGTAGGATTGACAGCACTCTACTGCAATAGGATATTATACATGGGTTTCTTAAAGCTTTGACTAAGAAGTTTATTTCCTAAAGTATTTCCCTTGATTTTCAAGCACAAAATTAAAATAACAATGTAATGAATAGCATACAAATATGTAGTCAAGTTTCTCTAAGAAGAAACAAAAAGACAACAAAATATGGTAGAAACATCTGTAAAATTGTTTGGCCTTGTGATAATTAAACTTGCCACATGGATATTGTGTATTTTTGTATTCTGATAAGACTTCTGTTCTAAGATTATCTTTCATGTTGATTGGAGACTGAGCTGATTACACTTTTTTTGAGGCATATTTAGCTAGTTGCCTGTTACTGAATTTTGGATAGTTGCTTTTGGTGCCATTATTTGGTGGAGAATATTCAACAGTGCAAGCTCTTCTGTAGTACAAGTTTTTTTTTTCTTTCTTTCTTTCTTTCTTTTTTTTTTTTTTTTTTTTTTTTTCTTTTGAGAGAAAGCTTGAGCAGGGGAGAGGCAGAAGAAGAGAGAGAATCTCAAGGAGACTCCATGCTGAGCATGGAATTGGACATGGGGCCCCATCTCATGACCCTGAGATCATGACCTGCACCAAAATCAAGAGCTGGTCCTGTAACCAACTGAGCTACCCAGGCACCCCTACAGTAAAACAAGTCTTGAAACTACAGTTAGGGACTATTCATTTCTAATTTAGTGCCCTCTTAGTTGACCCTCCCTTTTTTCTTACCTGGCTTTATCTGGTGGGAGTGGGATCACTTAGATATTATAGTAACTCCAGTTAAAATATAAAAAAGTTGAAATAGCTGGGTTCATGGCTTATTCATGGTCTCAGTGGTTGAGAGTGAAAATTATCAAGACCTCTAATAAGGATTCATGGTTTGAGCAAGAATGTCTTCCACAAGGACACGAGTCCATCTCATATTTTTAACTGCATAGAGAAGGGTGTATTTAGAGGAAAACAAACTGTTATCTTGTTCTGAAGTAGTTTCTGGTACATTTATGGCAGAAGTAAGTGCTCCATTTTTAAGGATCAGAAATCCAAAGGGCAAGGAGCTGGAACACCTTTCATTTATTTTATCAAATGTTTCCTTTGATCCAGGTGGTTCTTTCTCTTGCTCCTAGGATAAGCATGGCTAAAGCATAATGCAGCACACTTGGCAAAAGAAAACTTAAAATTTTGTTTTTTGAAGTAATTTGCACAAATAAGAGATTGAGTGTGACTAAGGTCCAGGAGCTTTAGTTACTTTGAAAGGGTCCTGCTTTAAAAATTCTTCTGAGGGTCCCTTAATTTGTGATAGTCGGATTCAGCTCAGCCTGAAGGTGAGAAGCACTAGATGCTGTCTCACAGTGCCTTCTCTGCCAGAGTTCTGTGGAGAGGAGGGAGACTGAGACTTCCGTCCACGCCCCCAGCTCACCTGGTTCAACTTTACTCTCGGTGGGTGGCATGATGCTTAATCCACGGTCTAAAAACTCAATAGAAAACCATCAACTGCAGAGCTCACTAAGAATAGAGTGAGTCAGAAGAGGAGTCATCTTCTGTTTAAATAATGAATTTATGTGGGATATATTTAAAGACCTAAACCTCATTTTCACATAATTTCCTTCATGTACATTTGTGTTAATCATTTAAAGAGATACTCTTTAAAGAAGGTGACCAAGTGCCAATTTTAATCTTTAACATAAAGAGAAGCTTTTATGTCTGTTCTTCCGCTGGTTATTTTACATCAGTGTCTATGTCTATCTGTAGTTTTATAAAGTTAACATTTTTGTCATGGAGGGGCTACTGTGGATTAACTCATTTAAAACTTTCAAAGTTTCAGATACTCATACTTGTTTCTATATCAAAAGACTCCAGCTCCAGCCCAGGCAGTTCCACAGAATTGGTCTGTAGAAGACAAATTGACGTTACCAGATGACCCAGAAATGCTGGCCATGAGGAACAACACTAAATTTTCATTTCAAACGCACTTAGGGGAAATTGCCAAATTTTACTGGGTGAACCAAGGTTGAGATCGGAAGAAAGAGTCTCATGTAGCTCTTTCCAACTAGGAAGTCCTATGGATGTTTTATCCTTAAAAACCCAGCCAAGATTTTGGATCTGTATGATATAAACAGATTACTTAATATTCTCATATTTTGCAATAGGGGAAAGGAGCAAACTCCACCTTATCCTTTGAGATAAGGCCTTGGCTCTGTAGGGCTAGGTAACTTCCCAGCAAGCCTTGGCAACTCTGACTTCATGAGGAGGGGCCTTTTCTTAACATCAAGTCTAACTCAGGAAGCATAAAATACAGCAAGACAATATTGGCTGAAACGTGTCTCCGTTTCTGAAGTGTGATCAGTGCACTCACAGCTATTATGGTACATTGTGGTGGTTTTCCTCTTCCATTGAAAACGAAGTCTAGAAGGAAGTGCGCTCCCATCTGTCCAAATGGAAGAATAATTTTACAAATTCCCATGTGTACTGATGGACATTAAGAGAGAGAATTGTTAAAAATTCATGGAATTTATGGTAGGATTCTTTTTAGGGAAACAAAGGTAGAAAAGTAGAGCAGAGTCTGGAACAGAATAGGTGTTTACTAAATATTTGTTAAAAGGGAGAACTGAATACACGAATATGTAACATTAAGTAAAGCGCATGCAGAATTACTTTATATAATCCTCTAAAGACTGTTTAAATTTTTAGTCAGAAATTTGGTTCCCTTAAAAAAAATCTTCTTTTTTTGAAGATTCTGTTTATTTATTCATGAGAGACACAGAGAGGCAGAGACACTGGCGGAGGGAGAAGCGGGCTCCCCATGGGGAGCCCCATGGGGGAATTGATCCCAGGATCTTGGGATCCCAGGATCACGACCTCAGCCAAAGGCAGATGGTCAGCTACTGAGCCACCCAGGTGCCCCTCCCTTTGTACTCTAATCAAATGAAGCAATATAGCCTCTAAAGATCCTGTCCTTGCTATTACTGCTATTTGATTTTCCAGAGATCGTTGACATATTTATACATATTTATGTTGTTTATATATCTATATTGAGAAATTAAAGAGGCCCCTAAATCGTGTTTGCATTTTTCTTTTCTACCCTGTCCTTCGAAGAGAGAGACTAAACTAATGAAACCACGATGTTGGTGTTTTTGGAGGTCAGGATCTCAACATTTTACAGACATGAAATCATAATGACTTAACCCTATTTTTCACTAGAGGATATCGTGATGACGTATTTATGTGTATCGGAGGAGGTAGTATTCTAAAGAAAAAGTGGGGCTGGGTGGACATTTGTTAATAATTACAATGGTAAAAAACGTAATTGCCGAGAAGAAGTGAATGAAAACCTATCGGATGGGAAGGGAGGGGCCAAGTTGGAGCTGGGGCTATTCTGAGCGCTGGCTATAAGTGTCCGGTTGCATTTTGCTGACCTCTTCTCTGGTGTTCACTCTGATTGCTCAGAAACTGTGTGTACAGAGGAAACGCTCAGGCAAATATTGCCGAAGGAAAAGCCTTCTTAAAAGAAACCTGTATCCACCCATTGGAGAGCTTTAAAGAAATGTGGTGAGGTGTGTAAGGGTTGGTACTTGAACAGCAAGTTGGGTTTCCCAGAGCAGGTTGTGCCCATACAGACCCCTTCTCAGCGCTCTGCTTCTTTCTCATCATGACCTCAGCTGCAAGCCCACCAGGGTCCCTAAGAGCAGACAACACGTAGCTTAGGAGCTCTTTGACACCTGCTGTATCAGGGAAGTCAAATATTTGCATATAGATTTCTTTAGCTTCAGGGGCTCTGAGGGTAATTCCATGGGTTTTGAAACTGGAATCAGACATTCCTTCCCAGAGTTTTCCAGTTGTAGAGAGTTCCCTGGTAGTACAGTATGTGCTAAAGTCCTCTTGAAGACACTTTCTGTCCTAGGTGTCCACATTCTTTTTACACAGTAAACCATAAGAAATTGAACTTGGTAGTTGGTTGTGTTTTGCAAGGATCTAGAAATTCTGAAATGATATACCTGCAGCAATTTTTGTCTGTAGGTTGAGTTTCTTTTTAGAAGCTTTTTATCTGGTCATATTTTTGAAACTCATTGATACTTATTTTGGGGACATATTGTTTGATGCGCTTTTTGGTCTCATTTTTTAAGTTAAAATGATTGTTGAGGTTGTTAAAGCAGGGTGGCTAAGCATCAGTCTGGGAATAAAAGTTTTAAGACTTTTAACTAATCTCTGCCGAATCATTACATAAGTGAAGGGAGAAAATTACAGTTTGGATTTTGGGTTTCTCGCTCTGTAAAATGGGAATAATAGAATGTGCCATTTCCCACAGAACTGTTTTGATAATTATCAGAAATTATGTTGCTGCCGTACTGGGCGTTGGGAACAGGAGTGCTTTATACTGCACTGCTTTCTATACTTCTTCTTTCTTTTTTTTTTTTTTTTTTTTTTTTACTATTTTTTTTAAGTTTTATTTATTTATGATAGTCACAGAGAGAGAGAGAAAGAGAGAGAGAGAGGCAGAGACATAGGCAGAGGGGGAAGCAGGCTCCATGCACCAGGAGCCTGATGTGGGATTCGATCCCGGGTCTCCAGGATCGCGCCCTGGGCCAAAGGCAGGCGCCAAACCGCTGCGCCACCCAGGGATCCCTATACTTCTTCTTTCTGATTGATACAGTTTTCACCAATAATTTTCGATGATTATCATTCCAAAAATTGTAATTGGCCTAAATGTTTTTTATTTGCTTAATTCATTTTTACCAACACCTATCTTTTGCCTTCCTAACCATACTTACCTTTTGCTTCTTGCATTGGAAAAGGCAAGATAGAATGGTCAAGTGAAGTTTCCCAAGACCTACTCTCGATTTCTCTTTGGACTCATTCTGGTTCTCTTTAGGTTCCGGGTGTGATATCTGATTTTCATGATTAAACTGCTCTGACACATATCGCCCCTGATTTGTAAATTTGTCTTCTTTCCCAAGTAGAGGCATTTTAACTATAATTGTATGCAGGTTAAAATAAAGTGTGTGCCCACTGTCTAATGAAGCCTGTAAAATTGCTTCCTCTGGAAAACACATATAAAGTGTATGGTATTTTCCCACCAATGAAGAGGATTCAGGGATTGTGATCAATCTAATTATTGATCTATATCACATATATAGAATATATATGTACACATATATATATATTCTGTGAAATGTATATATTCTATGAGATGTATACATTCCTCCTCCCCACCCAACATGAACTAGAATAATTCTGTTCTTTGTTGGTTATTATATAATTTAGGTACCAATTAGATGAGATTATGCAATAGTATAGAAATAAACCTGAGCTAAATATTTCCCCATTTTTGTCATCACAAGATTCAAAATCATTAGGGGAATTGAGAATTGGGTCTGACGGGGGAGAATAGAGTAAAACTAGGATAAAGCTGAATAAAGCTCAGATGAGGCTCTCTCGTTGCTGTGGTGAGCTTCTTGGTGGGATTTTATTTTATTTTCTAAAATCTTATTTTACTTTTTTGGCTGATAGCATTTAGGGGACTGAGGTGAGGACCTGCCATGACAGGAGCTCACAGGAGGTTCCAAGCACTTTGCCCCTAATGCTGCTGATTGCCAGGTGGGATGAGGTGAAGGTGGGGAGGGTGGTGAGTGACATGCATTGAATCAGCAGTATAGGTGACTTAAATAACTCCCTTCTCTGAATAGCTGCAAAAGCTTTTAAATCCAGTTAATTGTTTTTACCTTTCCGTGGAGTTAGAATTAGAAGGCAGTACTGTATCCAGTGTGTTCACCTTTCTTTATACTCTGCTGACTTTGGAAGAATAGACCCTACTTAAGCCTCTTGAGACATTATTTTACTGACTCTTTTCATGGTAGAATGCTCAATACCGTTTAGCAGGCCGAAACTTCTGGGAAAAAGTAGGTTTCGAATTTTATTAATCTTGGCCATCATATCAGCTTTGGAGGGCCAGAACTGCACATTTGTAGTTTAGTTAAATCACCACCCCACCTTTAGGTAATTATTCAATTTTCAACAAATAATTCTATTCTTACCGAAAAACAGAGAAAATGCCTTGGATGCAGAATGAAAGCTCATAATTGAATCTGATAGATACATATATTCAGCAAATTAGATCAGTATTTGATTGTTCAGGTATTTCTATCCAGTCTGTGCCATGGGTTGGAGAACCAGGAGTCTTAGAACCTATTTCTATTTCTGTCTGTGCCCTCCCTTTGCGGGTGACATGAGGCCACTCATGCTTATATGGTTACATTTCCTTTATGCAAAGGGCAGTTAGTAATCTATCTTCTTTTTTTTTTTTTTTATTTATGATAGTCACACACACACAGAGAGAGAGAGAGAGAGAGAGAGGCAGAAACGCAGGCAGAGGGAGAAGCAGGCTCCATGCACTGGGAGCCCGACGTGGGATTCGATCCCGGGTCTCCAGGATCGCGCCCTGGGCCAAAGGCAGGCGCTAAACCACTGCGCCACCCAGGGATCCCAGTAATCTATCTTCTTATCCAGCTACCAAAGATGCTCTGAGGATTCTTGGATAATATGTAAAAAATACTTTGATATTGGCAGTAAGCCATTGACAAGTTACCTAATTTCTGAATATCAGTTTGTTCTACAAAGAAATAACACTTGTGCCTCCCTATCTCCTACTTTCACAAAGAGTATAAGTAAACTAATTTGAAATCCCCAGGATGAACCCTATAAATTTAAGATACCATCTCCCTTGGATATATTCCCTGCCTACAATTTATTACCAGTGGTTGGTACTTTCTTGCCAGTGGTTGCTGTGATTCCAGAATGCTCTCAGGCTAAAGGTAATACTGATATCTGGTAATCAACAAATTAGTTGATTAGTATCTATATTAATTCTTTTTACTAACTTTAAAACTGAGGCAAAGCGGTTTATTTTTCTTTAAGTTTATCAAAATGTTAAGAACAATTGCAGATATAAACTCAAATATGTTACTTTTCCAGGCTCATATGGCTCCTTGAACATGATAAAACATTCTGATTAAGGCCACAGTTATTGTTCAGTCAAATAAACCAGTCATTATCTAAGCACGAGTTTGGCTGATATGATAATTTAGAGAGTATATCATGTATGTGGGTGAGTGTATGTGGGAAACAGAGGTATATATTTCCCATAGAGTGACATTAAGTTGAACCCTAAAGGATGAGGTGAGAGTGGCCTGAGGTGGATAGGACCCAGTTAATGCATGGCCTTTTATGCTACTCGAAAGATTTAGGATTGTACTGAGTGTGCACTGGGGAGCCATTGCAGGAAAGCGACCAGACAAAATTTGCATTTTAAAGAAGATCCCTTTGGCTGATACATGGGGGAAGCATTCCAGGAGGACTGAGATTGAAGTGGGGAGACTGTTGCTAGGATTCAGTTGAGAGATTATTTTGAGTTAGACTAGAGTGGGTACTAGACAAGACAGAGGTCAAGACAAATGGGTTGAATTGCCAGGATCTGCTGATGGACAGAGGCTGCAATGGGAGCCATTGCTTCTGGATTTCTACTGTGAGCAATTTGGGAAATTCATATGCCATTTTGTGGAGGCTTGAGGACTGTTCCCTCTGGAGCCAGTAGGGAGCTTGGAAAGGGAGATGGATGAGAACTGGAAGAAGCACCTGGAAGAACAGGAAGTGGGAAGAACTGGGGAGAGGAGGATGATAAGTGTCGGAAGAGCTCATGAAAAGGCGAGAGGAAGAAGAAACAGCCTGGTGGGCCCCACTTTTGTAAGCTTTTCATTTGGGGGATGAGCACCACGCTGAGAAAGTGTCCATGTCCTTGTTATTCCGGTTCCTGTCAGTGTCGCCACAACCGATCACTTTCACCTCTCCAGGCTCCTCCATTCATCTGTGAGGTGAGAATGTTGAGCTGTATTCTCTCTAAGATCCTTTTGAGCTCTAAAAATTCTGTAACCATTCTAAATATTTTAATTGATTGAGTGTAATGGAGCACATAGAAGGAAAGACTAAAACTTTTTCTACCATTTCTCGAAGCGATCAGTGGTGATCAGTGGAGGACAGATATCATAGCCAGAACATCTTCATATTTTAGGGCAGTTTATGGAACCTAAGGGTTGTGGATTTAAACTTGTAATTCTAGGGGCACCTGCATGGTACAGTCAGTTGAGTCCTCAACTCTTGGTTTCAGCTCAGGTCATGATCTCAGGGTTGAGAGGTTGAGCCCCCACTCTCCCCCCCAGTCAGGCTCTGGACTCAGTGGGGAATCTGCTGGAGATTCTTTTCCCTCTGCCCATCCCCCAGTTCATGTATGCTCATGTGTGTGTGCATGCTCTTTCTCTCAAATAAATAAATAAATCTTTAAACTTGTCATGCTATAATTATAAGAGAGAAGCATTTTCAGAGACTCCCTGATCCCTTTTTTCCTTCTAGGTAGTTACAAACTTGAAAGGACTAATTTTTTTTTTTTTTTTTAGTCATGTTTTGCAGACAGTGGAAGGTGGGAGGAATCGTGGTAGTGGTGGGCTGGCATCATGGGAGTGGGAAAGTGGTAGAAGAAACCTTACCTATCTAGGAGCCCCAAGAATTCCAGTCTTCACATTATTAACTGGCTATTTGGCTTTGATTGCCTCAACTGGCAAATGAAATTGAACCATGTAATGTTTAAGGTCATTTCAACTCTAAAAGTATAATTATGTGCTCCTGTGTCAGTGAATGCTGTCTTCTTTTCTGGATGCATGTGGAAAACCACCGCCATGGAGATTCTGAGATTGGTCTTATTTAGGCTAATTTAAGTCACTTGGAGCACTTTCTTCGTCATTGTTTCAATCTTACAGCATTATCCATCTCTCATTTCCCTGTGTATAGGTATGTGAGAGGAGGGAATTATGTGAACTAATATTAAATATTTGATACCTGATTGGCCATGAGTGCATTAACTATATGGTGGATTATCTGTCTATAGCAAGTAAAGACTATTCTTCCTATTGCCCAGCCAGGGTTTAGGCCAGTGTTAAAAGGGAAGCCATAATAGAGTCAGAGATGGACAATGTGGGTAGGATGAAGAGTGTGAATGTGTGCATTTATGTGTCTGTCTCAGCTGCCTCTCTGGCTGCAATTGCAAATCCAGTTATCAATGACAATTGGATTAGCCATTGTTTTCTCTCTTCCAACCCTGTTTCCCATTCAGTTGTACAAATGGTGACCGTAAGAGAAATAATGGAAACTGTCAGTTCTTCGTGATTGGATCATGGGTGGATTTTGTTTGACAGTATGTGTAGTTCACATTAAAAAACCACCAGGTCTTTTTGGGTTCTGGGGTGTCAGGATGAGTGGAGAGATCATCTCTTTCTGTTGGATGTTTCTTCTTCACTCTTAGCACTGCTCTACCTGGCACTGGCCTTCCCAGGTCTTTTGGTTCCAATCTATTCTGCTCAATCAAGTAAAGGGATAACAGCTCATGAGGGTTGGCACTTACTGCGCGAACGCACTGGGTGAAACTCTACCCAGAACAGGGTGGGGATTGCCAGGCATGTGTTTCTGGGCAGGAAGAGGGAAGATTGAGTTTATGCAGGGTGTTGCCTCTGTTGAACATTGAAACCCTGTGTAATGACTAAAGCAGCCCACCGAAGGGCGAGTTACACTTGGTCTAATGTTGGCCCTTTTGTCCTCAGGAGTGCCTTTGCTAGTGGAGGGGATTTACAGGTTGTTATCAGGGCTCAAAGGTGATGGGAATAAGAAGAAATTGTGCTCTGTATTTCCCTCCTTGGAAAGGGAAGGGAGAAGGAAGATCAACACTTGTGTGGCACTTTTGTGTATTGTCCATGGCAGGAGACATTTTATTGATATGATTTGATTTGGATTGTCCATAAAAAAATGACCTCTCCCTCTCTCTTCTCCCTATATATGGAGACTATATAGATATCTCTGTATATGTCTATATATTATATCAATGTAGATATAAATATAGAGATATAGATTATGTTTTATGTCTACAGATGAAAAGAGATTTTGCTAAAGCAAAGTTAAAATTACTTGGGAGAGTCAACTTTTTAGAGATTGTGAAGCACTTCAGGGTTTGCAGTTTATGAAAAATAAGATGACTTTTAGTCTTGTTTACTCATTAGGTAGGTTTCTGTATTACCTTTCAGTGCTTATTCTAGCCTAGATATTTTAAAATAATTGATGACTACTGAACATATTAAAGTTATATTTCGTTAAGAATATTTGGGGTGCCTGGGTGGGTCAGTGGTTAAGCGTCTGCCTTTGGCTGAGGTCATGATCCCCAGGGTCCTGGGATTGAGTCCCTCATTGGGCTCCTCATAGGGAGCCTGCTTCTCCCCCTGCCTATGACTCTGCCTCTGTGTATTTCAAGGATAAATAAATAAAATCTTAAAAAAAGAAGGGTATTCACTAATTCAAACTTTTTATCATGCTAGTCATTTTTTGCATCCTATTAGCTATTAATAATGGTAACTATAATGGAAATTTAACCTTAGTGTGTGGTCTTCGAGTTCTCTAAAGACTATAATTAGAACTTTGCTAGAAATCAACACTTAAAAGACAGGTGGAGAAGTTTCCTGAGCTAAAGGACAGGAGGTTAGCTGGGTAACCATAAGCTTGACTCCCCTTCAAGACCTTTTTCCTGTAGCTATTTGTTCCTGCCTAGAGATTGTAATCATCATCATCATCATCATAAAATATTAAATATTAAAAGCACTATACTTAGTAAACAGCTGATAACAAGCTAAGATTTCTTATCAGTCTCGCTTGGGGAACCTCAGGTCGCCTTAAGGTTTTCTGGGAGGCTTTCAATAGACAAAATTCCCATGCAGTTCAGTGAGAAGAAAAGTATTTCCCTGTTTTTCATCGCTTGCACTGGTTATTTGCTTGCATGCCTAATCTTAAGTGTAATTGGTGGCATTAATATTAAAAGAGATTATTCATCAGGATTCAAAATTATTTATAAATAAATTACATAGGCAATATATAACTTCCTGTTAATAAACATATGCATCATTATTTTTTCTTTTTTCTCCTTTTTTTTTTTTTTAAAGATTTTATTTATTCATGAGAAGCACAGAAAGAGAGGCAGAGACATAGGTAGAGGGGGAAGCAGGCTCCCTGTAGGGAGCCTGCTGTAGGACTCGATCCCAGGACTCCGGGATCACGACCTGAGCCGAAGCCAGATGCTCAACCACGGAACTACCCTGGTGTCCCTATCTTTTTTTTCTGTGATAAGTGACTTCTGTCTAAAATACAAAAAGAGAAATCATGCCTTGTTTTGTGTAGTAGCATATGTTTGAAATATGGACCTTTATGCCAACATTTCATCAGGGCTGACTTTCCCCTTGTTAATTGCAAAATTGTATCATGCTCTTTGAAGAGCATTTTCTTTTCATGAGCTGGTATTTATGCCCCAGTAAATTAGCAGTTACTTGGATTATATCTTATTAGAGCTGCTTATGGACACTCCTATGTGTTTGTGAGTAATAAGCTAACAAATTACTTGTATTTCATTTATTAAAGTATTTTGGATTATATGTACCGATCTGTATTTTTAAGAACATGTAACAACTTTATTTTTTTCTTCCAAGGTTTTATTTAAATTCAAGTTAGTTAACATATAGTGTAGTATTGGTCTTAGGAGTAGACTTCAGTGGTCCATTACTTACCTATAACGTCCAGTGCTCTTCCCAACAAGTGTCCCCCAAGTGCCCGTCATTGTTTGAGCTCGACCCACCTCCCTTCCAGCAAAGTGTCAGTCACAGAGCCTCTGTGCATCTGACTGGAGGTTCCCTGAGCCTTGGTTCCTTTGCCTATACAATCATTATCATTTTTTTAAAAAAAGATTTATTTATTTATTTATTTATTCATGAGAGACACAGACTGAGAGAGAGAGGCAGAGACGCAGGCAGAGGGAGAAGCAGGCTCCTCACAGGGAGCCTGATGCAGGACTCGATCCCAGATCCTGGGATCATGACCTGAGCCAAACGCACGTGCCCAACCGCTGAGCCACCCAGGCATCCCAGCCTGTACAATTAGGATAGTAGTGTTTAATTTGTACAGTTGTCATAATTGCATGAGGTAATGGGTATAAGAGATCTAGCTAGAACCTGACACATTTGTAAGTATCCAACAAATAGTTACTCTCATCTGTATGTACAGTAAACACAGTAATATGTTTCTTAAAGGAGCTAATAGATCTATCTTGCGTATAGAGGCATATGGTCTTTAATTATCCATCCCTTTCTAGAATTTTGAGGTTGGCTGACATAAAACCCTTTTCTGGTTTGATAGGTTTAATTCTACAAAATTCTAAATCATCCTTGGTAATGTCTATGAAAACCTCTTTAACTCGAATGGCTGTAGAGTTACTAGGTTACTAAGTGTAAGAGTTCTCTGTTGGTCTGAAAACATGATAGCAACTATCAATGACATTAATTTAGAACTATTTCAGGAATTGGAAGAATTGGACATGATAACATCACAGTACTTCTGCTTTCAGCTGAGGTGGAGCAGGTGAGGATGGGAAGATACAGGCACCACCTAGTGATAATTTCTGACATTCAGAGATAACTAGGAAAACCATACTTTCTTCCCAGTAGTATTGGCTGTGGGATGGATTATGAGATATTCCCAAGACATTTAGAGTTTGTTGGGAACTTACACCATCTGTCAGAGAAAGGTATGTAGGGTATTTATTTGAACACATGATACTGAGGCCACTGCCAAATCAAGGACTGAATGCCCTTTGACTCATACCTAAATGAACTGTCAAATGTAGATTTCAGTAGTTTTAGTTTATGCAATTTTAGTAGCAAAAATGCAAACTTTATTTTAATAATATTTAAAACAAGCTTTTTCTATTTGAGTATAGTTGAAACAATAACCTTCTCTTATGAATTATAGCTATTTAAAAAATTGTTGCTTCTTAAGAAGTTTTTGGTGAAACTTTGGAAACAGTCTTCGGTGAAATTTCTAGGGGAGGGATTTTATTTTATTTCTGAAGTCTAAAATTCTCTTCAAGTTAAGCAGGTAACTGTCCCTGATTCTTTCAGCATCTACAGTTTTGTAGACTCTTGCTGGATTGGAAGGCTTGTCTGTCAAGTTTCTCATTTTTTATTTTATATATAAAATAATACTATGCCCTCAACCTTTGTAGATTTCCTAAGTGCTTGCTGTCGTTTTTATGAGTTACAATTTTAAAAATAGCCATCATTCTTCATGACAGATCTCTGAGACAGATAAAGATACTTTATTCAAAATAAATATTGAAATCCATCTATGAGATTCTTTTCAACAATAGTATATTTTCATCAGTAATTCTGCTTCCTGAAGACAGGTATTCTGTGGGAGCAGCAAGAATGCTTCCATTTGAGCTCATTTTACTTTCAGTATTTTTGTTACCTGGCATGTACAGCTTATGAAATATTTGGTGATCATTTTGAGAAAGCCTTCCCCTTCACTCTCCAGGGCAAGGGTGTCTTGTTCTCCTCCCCTGGGCAAAGAAGCTGACATGGAGAGTGACGGAGAAGTAATTGATGAAAACACAGCACCTTCCCTGAGTTCCGGTTTATTTAACTTCAGGACCGGGCTCTTTCTCTTCTCCCTGAACCCAAGAGAGAAAAGGAAAATTTAGTTACTGGTAATGTGTGAGAAGAAAAGGAGGGTGCTTTGAGTTTTGCCCAGTGTCATGATCGCCTCTGGCAGCTCTTGGAAAGCAGGATCTTCTTCACTCAGGAAATATGCTGTTCTGCTGTGCTGTAAGGGTCCCCGCAAAAAAGTCATGGCTATTTGGGTACCAGAGTATTGTAGCTTCCCAGAGGCCATCACTGAGAGTATCAAAAATGCTTAAGAGTGGTTATATGGAATGGGAGTGGGAACAGAAAGTGCACTACTGGATGGGTGGAAGTATTCTAAAATTGATGGTGATGGTTGCAGAACTCTGTAAATAATCCCCAAATCATTGAATTGTATCCTTACAATGAGTGAATTTTATGACATGCAAATTATACCTCAGTAAAGCTGAGAAAAAATGTCTGAAATTTGGGGTGTCTTGCAAGGAACCACGGTTCTGCTTGGTATTTGAGCTGCAAAGAGCATCATCATATCTGAAAGCTTCCCCACTTGTGTGATAGTGTGTGATAAAGTGAGTGAGGTGTGTGTGTATGTGTGTGTGTGTGAGAGAGAGAGACAGAGAGAGAGAGAGAGAGAGAGAACCTGAGGCAGGAGCTAGAAGAGATGGGGATAAGCTGAATCTTCTTCATAGGGGTGGGGTGGGGGACGGCATGTGATCACGATGTGAATAAGATGACACCATATTTGTGATGTTGCACCTCCAGTTAGGTCCCAGAAGTTAAGGTATTCTCCTCTCCATGGGCCTTGAAAGCTCACTCTCTGAATCACCCACCCTCTTGGTTAGGTTGACAACAAAAAGAGTTTATAGTCAGAAATCTTATCTTAGAATCCTATCGACCCATATAAACTATTTTTTAAATGACTTATCAAAGACACTGTGCAGATTTGGGTAGATACATATAAAGATCTTTCTGTGTAACATCAATTTGACTAATATAGCTTAACTGCCCCCCCCTTTTTTTTGCTTAGTTGCCATTATTTAATAAGATATAGAAAATATTTAATGTGATAGGCTTTAAAATTTTCCAATTTCTTAATTTTTTTCATGACGTTTTCCTAATTCCTGAATGAAAGCAACCAAGCTCTCAGTGTTTGATTTACTGAAGAAATTGGTTGGCTTTGCTTACATATATTGTGTGAGTTGAGATAAAGCTGCAGGACTCCCTTGGTAACTGGAGCACAGGAAACAATTGACACTGTTTCTTAATTCACATTGTTTCTGAGACATTTCCTACTTCCTAGTATAATATAGCTTTCCCATGAGAACAATTTGCTTGCAAATGGTTAGACATGATAAATTTCTCATTGGCACTCATTCTGTGAAGAGAATTTCACTGTGCTTTGTAATAGTTGAGTTGGTGTGTGTGTCTATGTGTGTTGAGGGGAGTTTCATACTTTATATAGATGCCTCCAACTTCATTCCAAATACCAGATTTTTTTGGAATGCTAACCCATTCATTTAGGGATCTGCATTCCTTAGTTGGAAGCTTTCTCTTGAAGGAGCATATAATTGTTTTAATCCTTCCAATTTAAGGGAACATCCCTGTGAATTATAGTGTTTTTAGATATGCCTGATGGGTTACTGTGGAGAGTAACTCGCAGTAGTTTATATTAGACGTACTGCATGTATACGTATTGCATGTTAGGTGTGTGATATTATCTGTGGTACTGTAAAGTGGTCATCAAGGAGTAATTCCAGAATAGGAAATGGGAAAGATGAGATAATCTAATCTAATTTGCAGTTAAAAAAAAAGTTTTCACATTTCTTCCGAGATAGTGGTTCCCACATTCAGAAGTTATGCTGTATATAAAGTGAAAGTAAAAGTTTCCCATTTTTTTTTTAAAGATGTGGAACTTTGAGTTCCTTTTTTTCCCCCGTCTTATCAGATTTTGTAAAAATAATACCACTTGTCAGTTTTGCAGCTTCTTCCATCTAGAGAACTAAAAGCATTTCACAATCTTTTTTCCTCATGCCCTTCTCTTCAAGGCAATTTTTGCTGGGCTGGGTTTATTTTTATCATTGCAACAACCAGTTTTTAGAAACTTTTGGAAACGAAAAAAGAAAAATGAGAATGGCACTGTAACTGACATTCATTTTAGCTGTTTCCTAGTGTGAACATTTGAGTATTTCTAAAATCTTCTCTCCAACTATGTCTTATTTTTTCTCAATTTGTCCCAGTTCTAAGTCTCTATTCTGCTGATTTGGTTAAAAAAAAAAAAAAAAAAGAAAGAAAAAAAAGTTTTAATGCAAGAGCTTATCTGCAGCAGAATGACTTCTTGAACTTTGAGTTAGATCTTTATTTTTTTGCTGCTCCCAGACCTCCTTTTTCGGTACCCTGAACAGGACTCAGGAGGGTTAGAACTGGAAAGGTCTCCAGGGATCACCCAGTGTAAGCCTCTTGCTATACAAATGACGAGATTGAGGCCCAGAATGGTTAAGGGACATGCTCAAGGTCAAATAGCTAATTGATGACGGAGGTATGGCTGGATCAGGGATTCCTGATTTCTGGGTTGGCATTTCTTGGCTTCCCTAAACTTTTAAAAGGAGTCTATCTGAGTGGCACTGGAGTACACCCTCACAGAATCCTAGCGCCAGCCAACAGATTGAATTATACTCTAGCGAACTGAAAATTGGGAAGAGATTTTATTTTTCCAGTTTATTTGTCAAATATAAAATGGTAATGAATTCATGGACATTTTCTTCTGACCTGAGGAGCTTGTGAAATTTATATGCAGCAGAGAATGTGATTTGAAATGACTGATGATCTGTGACCTTTCTTAGGCCACCATACCATCTACATTGGGGTCCATGTGCCGAAGAGCTACAGGAGAAGGAGACGCCACAAGAGAAAGACAGGGCACAAAGAAAAGAAGGAAAAAGAAAGAGTCTCTGAGAACTACTCTGATAAATCAGATGTGGAAAATGCTGATGAATCCAGCAGCAGCATCCTGAAGCCTCTCAGTGAGTACTCTCTGGGTGTTGCTCCCTTTCACCACCTCACTCTATATCTTTGGGAAAGACATCTTTTAGGATCTTGTGACTAATGGGAGGGGCACAATGGTAGTGGGGTGGTCTCCTCTAAAAGATAGTGTCTGTGGGACTCTTTTTTTTTTTTTTTTTTTTGTCCTAGCAGGTTGTTCTAGCAGGGAATCTGGTAGGAAGGATTCTGAAAAGATCTGATGAAATTTAGGCATGCTTGTGTATTGTACATTTTGACTAATGAAACAGGGCAGAGTGTTATAGATGATGGTATTTAACTATAGGAATCAATAGTAACAGGAAGACTCAAAGAAATTTTTGGATTGCTTTTGCTTAAAATAGGTTTTATTAAGACAGTAGATCAAGATGAGAGCTATATATACATATGACATTGATAGGGTTATAGATGACATTTAACCAGGTTGTGGGCCAGGTTGATGATTTGAAAGGGAGGAGTGGAAAAACATCCTGTAAGCCAGAGAAGAACGTAGATTGGTACAGTTCTTGAAACGTTGAGGATATTAAATATCATACATTGGATAGAAGCGTTATTAAGAACAGAGTAATAAGAATTCAGAGAACAAACACTCAAGGATTCAATTGATAGGGTGGACTGTATGTTTAGGTATATGCATATGTTGCTTTTGCTTCTTCTGATGTGGAGAATATTTGGCTATCTGGGGAGCTTTGTGGCTGAAGTGAGAATGAATATGTGAAGCAGGGAGAAGCGATAGAAACACATGCCAATTTTGGGAGATTCCCCAACAGGAGCTACATAGTGACAGCTTTTCATGTTGGCAGAGCTCTGTACATTCTTCATCTTTTCGCTACAGTTGCAGAAATGTGGAACCTGCAATAAAATGCACCATGGGTGGCACAGATAAAGATCTGGCTCAGTCATTGCAGGTGATGAGAGGCCAAATTAGAATTAACAGCTCAGGAGTGTTGAAAAGTGAATTTACAGAGTTAAATTAAAGACGGTGTGAAGTGTGGTGATGTGAATCTGCGAATCTTGTAGTCTCACTACCGAAACTGAGCAGGTGGCTTCGAAGCTAGTGAAGTACTATCCGGAGAGGAACAGCACAGATGGACCACCAGATTAGAGAGCAAAGGTTGGAGGAAAGCTTGGAGATAGACCACAAAATTAAGACTTAAGCATATTAGAATAAAAGTAAGACAGGAAGGATCAAAGGGCAGGATATAAGAATTCTGTGCTTTTCATCAGAACGTTGGGGAAAAGCCTTTCTGAAAGGAATCCTTCACATACCGACTAAAATAATGGGGTCTGTTTCAAGCAAAGTCCTTGGGGGCAGCCCGGATGGCTCAGTGGTTTAGTGCAGGGTGTGATCCTGGAGACCGGGGATCGAGTCCCGCGTCGGGCTCCCTGGAGGGAGCCTGCTTCTCCCTCTGCCTGTGTCTCTGCCTCCCTCCCTCTCTCTCTCACTCACTCTCTCTCTGTGTCTCATGAATAAATAAAATCTTTTTTTTAATAAATTTATTTTTTATTGGTGTTCAATTTACCAACATACAGAATAACACCCAATGCTCATCCCGTTAAGTGTCCCCCTCAGCGCCCGTCACCCAGTCACCCCCATCCCCCGCCCTCCTCCCCTTCCACCACCCCTGGTTCGTTTCCCAGAGTTAGGAGTCTTTACGTTCTGTCTCCCTTTCTGATATTTCCCACACATTTCTTCTCCCTTCTCTTATATTCCCTTTCACTATTATTTATATTCCCCAAATGAATGTGACCATATAATGTTTGTCCTTCTCCGACTGACTTACTTCACTCAGCATAATACCCTCCAGTTCCATCCACGTTGAAGCAAATGGTGGGTATTTGTCATTTCTAATAGCTGAGGAATGTTCCATTGTCTACATAGACCACATTGTCTTCATCCATTCATCTTTTGATGGACACCGAGGCTCCTTCCACAGCTTGGCTATTGTGGACATTGCTGCTAGAAACATCGGGGTGCAGGTGTCCCTGCATTTCATTGCATCTGTATCTTTGGGGTAAATCCCCAGCAGTGCAATTGCTGGGTCGTAGGGCAGGCCTATTTTTAACTCTTTGAGGAACCTCCACACAGTTTTCCAGAGTGGCTGCCCCAGTTCACATTCCCACCAACAGTGCAGGAGGGTTCCCCTTTCTCCGCATCCTCTCCAATATTTGTGGTTTCCTGCCTTGTTAGTTTTCCCCATTCTCACTGGTGTGAGGTGGGATCTCATTGTGGTTTTGATTTGTATTTCCCTGATGGCAAGTGATGCAGAGCATTTTCTCATGTGCGTGTTGGCCATGTCTATGTCTTCCTCTGTGAGATTTCTCTTCATGTCTTTTGCCCATTTCATGATTGGATTGTTTGTTTCTTTGGTGTTGAGTTTAAGAAGTTCTTTACAGATCTTGGAAACTAGCCCTTTATCTGATACGTCATTTGCAAATATCTTCTCCCATTCTGTAGGTTGTCTTTGAGTTTTGTTGACTGTATCCTTTGCTGTGCAAAAGCTTCTTATCTGGATGAAGTCCCAATGGTTCATTTTTGCTTTTGTTTCTTTTGCCTTCGTGGATGTATCTTGCAAGAAGTTACTATGGCTGAGTTCAAAAAGGGTGTTGCCTGTGTTCTCCTCTAGGATTTTGATGGAATCTTGTCTCACATTTAGATCTTTCAACCATTTTGAGTTTATCTTTGTGTCTGGTGCAAGAGAGTGGTCTAGTTTCATTCTTCTGCATGTGGATGTCCAATTTTCCCAGCACCATTTATTGAAGAGACTGTCTTTCTTCCAGTGGATGGTCTTTCCTCCTTTATCGAATATTAGTTGACCATAAGGTTCAGGGTCCACTTCTGGGTTCTCTATTCTGCTCCATTGATCTATGTGTCTGTGTTTGTGCCAGTACCACACTGTCTTGATGACCACAGCTTTGTAATACAACCTGAAATCTGGCATTGTGATGCCCCCAGCTATGGTTTTCTTTTTTAAAATTCCCCTGGCTATTCGGGGTCTTTTCTGATTCCACACAAATCTTAAGATGATTTGTTTCAACTCTCTGAAGAAAGTCCATGGTATTTTGATAGGGATTGCATTAAACGTGTAAATTGCCCTGGGTAACATTGACATTTTCACAATATTAATTCTGCTAATCCATGAGCATGGAATATTTTTCCATCTCTTTGTGTCTTCCTCAATGTCTTTCAGAAGTGTTTATAGTTTTTAGGGTATAGATCCTTTACCTCTTTGGTTAGGTTTATTCCTAGGTATCTTATGCTTTGGGTGCAGTTGTAAATGGGATTGAGTCCTTAATTTCTCTTTCTTCAGTCTCATTGTTAGTGTATAGAAATGCCACTGACTTCTGGGCATTGATTTTGTATCCTGCCACACTGCCAAATTGCTGTATGAGTTCTAGCAATCTTGGGGTGGAGGCTTTTGGGTTTTCTATGTAGAGTATCATGTCATTGGCGAAGAGGGAGAGTTTGACTTCTTCTTTGCCAATTTGAATGCCTTTAATGTCTTTTTGTTGCCTGATTGCTGAGGCTAGGACTTCCAGTACTATGTTGAATAGCAGTGGTGAGAGTGGACATCCCTGTCTTATTCCTGATCCTAGGGGAAAGGCTCCCAGTGCTTCCCCATTGAGAATGATATTTGCTGTGGGCTTTTCGTAGATGGCTTTTAAGATGTCGAGGAAAGTTCCCTCTATCCCTACACTCTGAAGAGTTTTGATCAGGAATGGATGCTGTATTTTGTCAAATGCTTTCTCTGCATCTAATGAGAGGATCACATGGTTCTTGGTTTTTCTCTTGCTGATATGATGAATCACATAGATTGTTTTATGAGTGTTATAAATAAATAAAATCTTTAAAAAAATTTAAAAAGTCCTTGAAATGCAGATAAAAAAGGTCATAGTTAATACTCTGCACCCCTTTGCCAAATAAAGTGCTACTGTTTATCTCTATTTGCTGTCTGTTTGGGCAAAGCCTGTGCCAGAACCATAGGTGCTCTCCCCTGTGTGTGTGTGTGTGTGTGTGTGTGTGTGTGTGTTATAAGAGAGGGAGAGAGAGATATCTGACTCTTTCCCTCCCTCTGTCTCTAAGTCATCTCTCATTTTGCAATGTAGGAACAAGAGCGTATCGTCACTGTAAATAATAAAAGGGTGAGAGATGCTCACCTAGACGAGTGGGCCAAGGGATTTTGAGATAATTATGTACCAGCTTTTCAGGAAGGGCAACAGAAACAATGCCAGTAACACTCAGGTAAAAGGGAACGAACAGATCAGAATGGTACTGAGACTAAAAGTGCATCAGTCATGGGAGCATTCAGGGACCAGTTAGAGCACAGCTTGTAAAAGAAACAAGGCCGTCTATTCTCTTTCCCTCTGAGGCCTCCTCCCTGAGGGAGTACTGCGTTGTGTTGTACACTCAGTTTCCGAGAGGGTCCTATGGAGAGACTATTGTTAGGGACCAGGTTGTTCAGTGATCATAAGAAAATTATTTGTAAATGTACATTTTATAGTTAGTTATTTCTTGCCAGTAAATAAGTTATGCTATATATATACACCTCGACGTATTTGACATGTGTTATTCATTTTTTTAAAAGAGCATTGCTGATTTTATTTATTTGTTTGTTTATTTATTTTTAGAGGCAGAGAGAGCGACAGAGAGAGCAGGGGAGGGGCAAAGAGAGAGGGAATGAGAGAATCTCAAGCAGGCTGCATGCCCAGCACAAAGCCCAATTTGGGGCTTGATCTCATGACCCCGAGGTCGTGACGTGAACTGAGATTAAGAGTTGGACGCTTGGGTGCCTGGGTGCCTGAGTTGGTTGAACATCTGTCTTTGGCTCAGGTCATGATCCCGGGATCCTGGGATTCAGCACCACGTCTGGCTCCCTGCGCAGCGGGGTCTGCTTCTCCCTCTGGCCCTCCCCCTACTCATGTTCTCTTTTTCTCTCCCTCAAATAAATAAATAAAATCTTTAAACAAAAAAGAGTTTGTTGCTTAACCAAAGAGTTGGATGCTTAACTGAGCCATCCATGCACCCCAGTGGGTCATCCAATTTGATATCAAGGTCCCTTTAGAAATTTGTATTTTCTCTACTGCTTATCATGGAGACTGAACGGATGGGTAGCTGGTTTATCTGGAACTCTTGTATGTGAAAGTCAGAATTTTTGCACCCGGGTATAGAAAGGCATTTAAGCCTAGGTTTTTGGGAAAGCTACAGGGCTCTGGCATCAACATGACAATAAAATCCTTATGGGAAAACTCACTGAAATATCTGCCTAGTATACCATTACTGTTTCTCAAGAACAACCACGCACAGTTTCTGTTATTCTTGGATCCAGGGTGCTTGAGTTCCTTATGCACATACAGGCATACCGTGTCCCATAGATCAGATTCCTGCAGGAGCCTGACATTATATCAGGTGATGCTTGTAACTTCTGGAAAAACCCTGTATATAAATAGAGTAACTTGAGAGTCATCTCTGATTTTTCCCTTGTTTCGTCCTCATATACAATCCATTAATGACTTTCATTGGTTCTACTTCTAAAATATATCTGAATCTGTCTATTCTTTTTCAGTTTAGCTGGCACATTCTGGTTCAGAGACTCATCATCTCTTGCTTAGACAATTGCAACAAGCTCCACTCTTCACATCTTTACCACCCAGAGGCAACAAGAATCATCATAAAGTACAAATTGGGTTAGGCCCTTCTTCCCCTGAAAATTTCCTCTTGTCCTTAGAATAAAATCTTGATTGGGCATCTTGGCCCACAGGGTCTCACCAAGTCCTGTTATGTGTCGTCCTCGTCTTACTCACTTTACTTCAGCCACGCTGATTTTTCAGTTCATTGGTGCCCAGACCTTTTCTGCCTCAGGGCCTTTGCATATCTAATCCTGTCTTCCTGGAATGGTCACCCCATTTTTGTCCTGGTTAGTTTTTCTTTCTCTTTGTGTTCTAGCTTTCAAATGTTATGGAGACAGGCCTTTTCCTATGACTCTATCTAACATAGGTTCTCCAATGTCACTCTTTCTCAGCTCTTTCTGTCCTTCCTAATTCATGCTCCAATTTGTGATTTTGTGAGCCAGCAGCTTTGTCTTGTGCTGATGCTTGATTGTTAGCGCTGTGAGGGATAGGATCAGATTTGACTTGTTCACTATGTTATTTCTGGCATTTGGCACAGTGCCTGGCACATAGTATGTGCCTAATAAATTAAAAAGTAATTGAGTGAATGGATTACTACTGCAGAAAACATAAATATTGCTTTTATTGGTCTGAATATTTCACATTAACTGATAAAGAGCTAGCTGATTTTCTTGTTTTTAATTCTTACACATCATCTTTGTATTTCCCTGCTCTGCCTTCTTCCCTTGCTGCATAAAATCTGGTCCTAACTTTTAATTATTCCACTTTGGAAAGTGCCTCATTATTTCAACTATTGCTAAAGTGGTATTTTGGTTTTGGGTAGATGACTCCCGAGTGTGTTGAGTTGCTTGTCGCCCACAGCTGATGGAAGGAATTCATCCACAGGGCACATGGATTCATCGTGTACACTTAAAAATGCTTACTATTCTGCACAGAATTCAGGCAGCTCAGCTTCAGAAGCCATGTTAAAGAGGCATGGAATTCAATAATGAAGGGAATTTAGAAGAAGAAATAAGCCTAGTATCTTCCAGGATTTAGGCACATCAGCAGGATGACATAATTAACAGGTTCATTTGGCTCTTAATAGAGATGCTGCTTCTTTTCTTCATGGCTCCCATGTCAAGGCAGGGCTTCTAAAAAGTGAGTGTTTTGATTCCCACACATCTGGAGCCTTGAGGTGGAACTAGATTTGTTTCTCTGAGCTTGGCGGCAGCCCTGAGTCCTTACACAGCTGTTCTTCCCACTGTGGTGTCCGAGCTGCCGGCCCAGCTTGGGACACTGAGAAGGAAATGCATGTGAGAAGGTGTGGTTCACTGAGCAACGGGGAGAGAGCCTGGGAAAGAAGAGTGAAATGGAAGAGCAAGCAGGAGGAGAGACAAGGGAATGAGGAGGTGGTGTGGAGTGGGTGGTGGAGAGAAAAGTTAGATTGTGCTCTTTCTTAAAAATAATCCTTTTTGCCTCCTCCACCATGCACTTTTTTTTTTTTTTTAAGTTAGCAGCTGCCATCCTCTGAGGGTTGCCCAGAAAGTGGGTGGGAAGGTGGTCTTTGATGAGATAGGCCCTAGAAACACACCACAACTTCCCACCACAAATGGTTTTGACCTCTGAACCTCTCATTTTGTTAGTGTCCTGGGATATTTGTGGGGGAATCACATGCCACTGGGAGTGCAGAGACTCTGAAGATGTGTAAAATGTTAGGAAACAGAGCTACAAACAGAATATCCTGCTCAGCATATTGGTCTGATGTGTAATATGTTTTTTGACAAGCTTGAACATGCATCAGTGCTTGGAGGGGCTAACTGCTTCTCACATGTATGACATGCCTGTTGTGGAATCATATTGCGACGTATGTGCATATAGACACTCATTCAGTCTTGTGGTATTCTTTTTTTTTTTTTTTTTAGCTCTTTGGATATGTACCAGAACTGATGGATTTATGCTAGTGAACATTGTTCTGTGAGCTGGGAACAATGGATGCCAGTTGGTGGTCCAGTTAGATTCAGGAAACTGAAACAGAGAAATGGGGAGCTGCTTTTGTTTGGTGCTTCCGGGTAAATGAACAGAGTAACTGTTCATAAGAGCCAAGATTATTTGGGGTTTTGTCATTTGACTTCCCCTTTTCCCACCCCTCTACCTGACTTCATTCTTTTTTTTTTTTTAAATATTATTTATTTATTTGACAGAGAGAGAGAGAGAGAGAGAGAGAGAGAGAACAAGCAGGGATGGAGTCCCACATAGGCTTCCCTCGTGGAGCCTGCTTCTCCCTCTGCCTGTCTCTGCCTCTCTCTCTCTGTGTGTCTCATGAATAAATAAATAAAACCTTAAAAAAAAGAAAAGGGATGTGTGTGAAATGAGGTAGATTCTGTCCCCGTTAAGAGACAAAACACAGCACAAAAGAACTATGTGGTCTCTTTCACCCTCTTCTCATTTTTTTGTCTTATATAAGTAGGAGGAAGTACTTTTCTTTAGGTCTGAAACAAAGGCTCTTTATATTTAAAAAGTAATTTGAAAACAAACTTTTTAGAAGGGGCACTTGTGATGTAATTTTACTGAGAAGGCAGTGGTTAGGGACACATATTCGAGCCAGATTGACTTTGAATCCCAGCTCATATCAGCAGTGCAACTTTGGCAAAGATACTTAACCTCTCTATACTCTAGTCTCCTCATTTGTGAAAAAGAGATAATCCTAGAATTTAATTCATATGGGACGCCTGGGTGGCTCAGCGGTTGAGCTTCTGCCTTTGGCTCAGGGTGTGATCCCACCGTTCTGGGATCAAGTCCCACATCGGGCTCCCTGCATGGAGCCTGCTTCTTTCTTTTTTTTTTTTTTTTTATGGAGCCTGCTTCTACCTCTGCCTATGTCTCTGCCTTCTCTCTGTCTCTCTCATGGATAAATAAGTAATAAAAAAAATCTAAAAAAAAAAAAAAAGAATTTATAGTGTTCTAAGGATTAAATGAGTAGTGCATCTGCTTAACAATGATGGTTAGCAATTATTATTTTGAATTACTCTGAACAAACTCATTTTCCCCATCATTATACACAGGTAACGCCAAAAAGCTTCAGACTAAGACTTTGTAGAGATTAATATCCTGTGAACACTAATCACTATTCTTTATGCTTTTCTGAACTTTTCTACTACAAATTCCCGCTGACTATTGCTTCAGCATGGCTCCTCGATCTCAATGGCATGATTGAGAGAACTAACCTAAGTTTAGTCTCTTAACTTGCTAGTGGTGTCACCTGGATGGTGACTGGTAGGTAAAAAGACCAATGAAACAAGGCTTTCAAGGGGCAGCAGAAGTGACTCTGCTTACTGACTCTGTTCTTGATTTTCATCAACAGTTGGGATTCCCAGTTCTGGGTCCCTGCAAGTAAGTGGGCTGTTTGCTCCTTCATGAGAAGGATCTCTTTCTGGCTCTTTGTGTTTCTCAGTGAGACTAGTCCAGTGAATGGCTATTGGGTGGGACAAGTCAGCAACTTGAAGGCAGTGTTGTACAGAAAGGAAACATGTTTAGCATATTTGTGTTTTTGGTGGCACTGGGTTGGCTCAGCAAATGTGGTGTTTTGTGTGGTACAAATAATTGCTGTTTATTCCTCTGTGACGCTGGTGAATATAGGAGGACTGTGTCGTGGTGCTTTTGTCTTCTTTAGCCAGTTAAGCATATACATCTCTCAAGGAGCTTTGAATTTCTGAAATTCAGTTCTCCTGAAGTCACCTTGAAGTGCCCTTCGAATGGCAGTTCTTACACTGTGGAAGGGTGTCCTTTCTTGTTGCCTCTGACTATTCTATGACAATAGTTATTCCGTTTTATCCTGCCATAAGATGTTATGAATAGTGTGTTTACATGTGTCATGGGAGAGTTGATGTTGTTTCTATATATAGTGACTCATGAGTTCAGGAGGCCTCTAAGGGTTCTACTGTGTTCCAGGTGCTAGGGGACTCTGGGCTAAAAGGAGGTTGTGATTTGGGATGGAAAACAGAGGAAACCCCAGCAGTGTGTGGAAGTTAAGATATAAAATATACTTTAATGAAGTGAGTGGGGGTGTGAGTGACTGTCTGCCATAGGCATTACCACTTAAGCAGAAGGCAGGACGTGTGCTATGGTTTAGGTTCAAGTTTCTAACACAGGAAGCTTGGGGGTGTGAGTATATTTGTGAGCATGTGTGTGATTATTGGAATTGTGTGGAATATTGGAATATTTCTTTTTAGTCGAGTATAGTTGACACATCATGTTGCAAGATTAGTTTCAGGTGTACAACATTAAACACCTCTATATGCTATGCTGTGCTCAGCACAAGTGTAGCTACCATCTGTCACTGTGCAACACTATTACAACATCATTGACCTTATTGCCTGGTAAGGATCTTCCTGAAATGGTATTCTGTTTAGGAAATTTCTCATATTGAAGAAAATAGTTCTAAAAGGACTACATGTGTTCTTGATACCAGGGATTTAGATTCCAGCCTTTATGAGTTTGAACTGTTGATGCAGTAGTAGTTGAGATGAGGGACCATTGAAGGCCATGGATATATTCTACAAATAAGTTCTCTGGAATTCTTCCATGACCACAATCTGGAAGCAGGGATGTTGGGTTCTTTTAATAACTTCCCCATGCAAGGGGAGTGTTACTTGATTTTTTATCACATTTTTATGAAGGTGTTGTGAGCATAGAGTCCCTACTCTCCTGGTTGCCTATATAATCAAAATCTCAATTATCCTTGACTCTTTCCTGTTCTTTTTCTTCCATAGCCAGCCACTTACAGAGTCCTATTGGTTTTTCCTTCACAGCCTCTCATGTCTGCCCTTTCCTTTGAATTCCCAAGGCAACATCTTATTTGGGTTTTCAGCCTTCAGATTTTTCTTTGAAATAGAAGGGACTTTTTTTTTTTTTTCAGACAAGGCTGCCAGATATCTTAAATGCACTTTATCTTGTCTTTCTTTAATTAAACAAGCAAACAAACAAATAAGCAAAATTCTTCTAATGCTCATTACTTAAAGCAGGTTTCTAACTTGGGGTGCTTACACATTAAGAGTAAACTGACAATGTAATGGCGTTTCCTCTATTATTTTTACTATCTTAAGTTGCTTAATGAAAATTATAGGTTTACTCTGTTTCTTCAAGGCCTTAAAGACTGCATTTGTACCAACTCATAACAGCTTTCCCAGTTTTTGAACTCCTGTGGCAAGTATCACCTACATTACATGTTCTGGTACTTAGGTTGGTAACGCTTCCCATACTGACTTGCCTGTTTCATTCAAGTGTGTGCCATCTCTCCAATAGCATCTTTAGAGCTTCAAGGGCAGGAGCAATATCTCATACTTATTTTGAGTCGTTTTCTGAAATAGCATATCCTTTGCATGGATGCATAAATAAAATGTCCAGAAATTACCAATTAGTTTAAAATATTCCAGTCTGTCTGAGAAAATAAAAACTGAAGAGGAAAGGTTATGTGATTATTCAGTATTAACAACTACTTTAGTTAAAAAAAATGCTACCCCTTCAACCTAAATCTTACTGAAGTGTGATTAAAATAGAAATCACCAGTGTTGTGCAATAGAGTGAGTTGAATGATGGTGAAATGACAAGAGAGAAGGCCAGGAAAAGTGATCTTGCTCATGCCATATAGTTCTAAAACTTTGTTTTGCAGTGACTAATTAGCACATAAATAAAATAGAAATTGTCAGTGTTTTCAAAACAGAAATAAAAGTGCTACCCTGCATGTACTTTTCCTCAGGGGGAAATATTCAAATTTTTGAAAATATGCATGTAAATGTAAGCATGCAAAATATAATTTAAGATGACATTTCTCTAAAGAACCATATAGCATGTTGAGTTGCAATAAGCCTGCCTCTGCTTACGACTATTCATTTAGGATTCTTATTCCACTGTGATGAGTGAGGATAGTATGTAAAAGAGACTACTTAGGATAGTGAGATTTGTTAATTACTGAGTGTGTCATCAAGGCTGTTTGTGGACTGTCTTACACAGGGAATCTTAAGAGTTGTTTATTTGTGTGTATCATGGATAAACAGATTAATCTATGTTGCTGCAGAGGTGAACTTAGATGGCCTTTGTGCATCCTTCTAGAATTAGAATTTAGTGATTTTGAAACAAGAACATCCCTGAAACTCTTTATTCTGTTGCTGTTTGTCATTTAAGCAAAATTCCATTAAAAAAAAAAAAAAAAAAAAAGCAGGATGCACTTGCTACCCTTACTTAAAGCTACTACTAGTAGAGGTGTTACTGTGATACAGCACTCAGTATTAAAATTATTTTTTATCAGTTACCAAGATTTTATCACAAAGGCCACAAAAGAAGGCAGTTATATTTAATTGCTTCTGCTTCATTTATGAGGCTTTGGGAAGGGATAATTTAGGTGTAATGGAAAATGTGACTTCTGAAGGCAAATTCACAGTAAACATGTGGGCCATATAGCTAGCTGTGTTTGTTTAAGACCCAAGTTGTTTTCAGTAGAAAATAGGCTGATTTCTGTTGCCAAGGCATGGGGATAGCAACTCCTATAACTATAAACTCACTGCAGATTCACCCAATATCCAGAACACATGCATGAGCAACTATAAAATCTTAAATCAATTTTTGTCTCTTATTTGGTTACTTCTTGTGAAACTGCTGAGAACCCCAAACAAAAACCAAGGAAACAAACAAGCAAAAAATTTCAGAAAGGCTTTTGGATTATTATGTATTGATGTCCACACCCAAAAACAATGAATATTCTCTCTTGTTAGTCCAAGTCTTAAATGTAGATTTTGAACAAAAGATAACTTTAGTTTAGAAGAATTAAAGGGCGATAACTGGTATTCTACTGGCCACTTCATTTAGATCAAATGCTAATCAAAATTTTTGGAAGTATGTGTGTAAAGTGTTGCTCAAGGAAACTTTCCTACTCTTTGCATGCTCACACCAAACTTGGAAGGATTACAGATTTTATTCCCCCATGAAACTGGCTGGAAATCTGTCTACACTGCATTCTCTTTAAGCTCCCTTTCTTATTTTGTGGTTCCTTCTGACATTTGTAAAAACATGGTGGTAAATAAAATGGGGTAAATTTGAGGAGCTTCTTTGCATATTTTTGTATAGAGGCGCACATGCCAGAGATGCTTTTCTCATTTTGGGGGAGGTGGCGAGAATGCACTGTCTTTAAGAGTGGGAATGGGGACAATTGTTTTAGTCGAAGGCTCATACTAGTTTAGATGAAAAAGAAATCAGTCAAGAGCAATGTATAAGAAAGACCAAGCTGGAGAATATAGTTCTTTCTAAATAACAATTCGGTTTTCAAAATGTCATTGAGTTCTATATTTTGGCCAGTTGCGGGAATGGGGGGAGAACAAACATGAAGGACAGTGAAGGTGAGAAGAGACAAAGGAGATGACAGATTATCAGAAAGAGGGAGTGGAGGAACCCTCACTATCAAGAAAGGCAGTGAGATCAAAGAAAAGCGGAAAAATCCCTGGGCTGATGGCAAAGGGTGACATGTCACCACCCCTCAAAGTAGAGCCCTATCACCTTAGCAGGACCAGGTCTCTCCATAGTCTCCTCAAACCAGTTTTGAGTAACCTCTGCCTGACTTATCTTTAGTTCCCTAGGGGTAGCTTTTTCACTATGATTATGTAATGATTACAGTGATTCTGTAACTAGCTTCCTTTCATTTTTATATTATATTTCTTTTTTTCATATTGGTTTTAGAGTCCTCTGTACAAGGTGATCCTCTTTGTAAGAAGTTTGGGGCTTGTCTTGTGGCTACAGTAGTCTTTTTCTTGATATTTGTTTTTGTTTTGGTGTGTGTGTGTGTGTGTATGTGTTTATACCAGAGCACCATTGTGTAAATAAAATAATTTTTAATATTCTAAAAATGTTATTTTAAGTATTCTCTATTCTTCTAGCTCGTCACTTATTATAACTCTGCAATTCAATTTATACTCCTTATAAGAGATTACCCCCAGGGATTTGATCAGCCACAAGACAAAACTGGAGGAAGTTACTTACTTTATACCGAGGCTACCCTTAGTGTCCACACCAAATCCAAGTCTGGCCTCTTAGTAATCTGCCTGATGACAGTGGAAATTCAGAGTGAGGCAATGGGACTTTTTTGGAAGACAGCTGGGTCTAGGGGAATTTTTGTAAGCAATGAACCATTCTTTAATTGAAACCACTGGATGTGGTTAGTAGTTTATTTTAAAAACACCATATGTTAGTCCATTCCTATACACTGTGACAATCATAGTTAATCAAAAGCTGCTTGTGACATTCCTGCTCCGTGTTCATAAAAGAGTGGCTTGCTTCCTTGAAATCCTGAACTCTGTGCCAAATGCCAACATGTTCACAATTGCAGTTTGGCTCTTATAGGCAGTTGTGTAACTTTTTGAGTATGTGGTAGGTTTTTATTTATTTTTGTCACTTTCACTAATTTGTCATATTCTTAAATGGAAAAATGTTTTCTCAGCCTTTTGTTTGGTAAACAGTGACTTTTATTCCTTTCTCCATGGTTCCCCTGAGAGGAAATAAGCTCATGTAACTGCTTTTTGACCCTCCTTTCTGGCCAGAAAGCCACGCGAATGCATGATCTCATTGAGACATGATCTATTCTTATGAAGCATAAGCTTGTAAGCTTGTCATCATCCTTCAGGGTGCTTGGGCAGGCACCCGGTTAGCCACCACGATAGGGTGAGAAGAGAGATGCAGCCACATCCGTGATCCTGCAGTGCAGTAGAGTGTAAGTCAGTTCATTTCATTTAGGTTTAATTCATTTTGATCCAATCCAAGAAATGTTTATGGACTACTTCTTCTCAGTTGTAGTCCTGGACAATGGGCCTGCAGAGATGAAAATCTCATGGAAAAACTGACAGTTTAGTAGAGAAAATGATGCCAATCAGGCAAATCTAGGAGAATGTCAATAATTGCTCTTGTGGAATTATACCCAAGGTGGGATAAGAGCATAAAGGATGTGCCTAAATTAGGCAGTGGGAGTGTGTTGGGAAGTAATGAAGGGAGGGTGAGGAGCTGCCCCTTCATTCAGGCGTAGACCAGCACAGATGGTGAGCAAGCCAAGGTGCTTCCCCCAGAACATCCCTTCTCCCTTCAGAAGGAAGGAACATGGTGGTTTTCTTTGTACTTAAATAACTGGGAAAGTCCATTTGGGGGGACTCTGCTTAGTAGTCTGTCTGATGTTCATTTTCTTTTTCTTCTTTATCCCCAGAATCCCAATTTTGTTCATGAGAGCATTGTGACAGCTAAAAACCTTGATTTCCTTGTGCCTAGAGATGGCCGTGTGACTCGGCCTGACCAGTAAGATGGAAGCTTAGGTGTCCTTGGTGGTGCTTGGGTGAAATGTATCATTTTCTGATGGAAAGGGTTAGGAGGCTGACACACATTTTAATGGGTATGGTGAATTAATACTTTAGTTCAATTATTTACTTTGTAAATAGTAAAAAATTATCATATGATTTTTACTTCCAGGGTGGAAGACCTGGTATCTCTTAACTCTGTCATTATCACTGGAGAGCCTGAGTAACCCCTTATAGTTTCTAGGTTGATCTGTTTATGTTTGTTTACCCTTTCTCTTTCTCTTCTTATTAAGGAAGATTACAAGAAATAATAATAATGAATTTGTGTATAAGTAGCTTAAATTTCTTTGTCAAATGTTGATAATAATAATAAAATTAATATTTATTGAACATGCATTGTCGTCTAGGTCCTCTGCAGGTACCTAAAATATCTAACTTTAGTTTTCCTCATCAAAGTCCTCAGAAGTTGATGTCTTCTTTTTGGGGTTGAGCACATTGAAGCTTGCAAACATGAATGACTCACCGGGCATTACACGGTTGGCAAGTAGCATTACTGGGACACTGAGGTCTCTTTGACTCCAAGCAAAGGCTTTTAACCATTGCACTACAGTGATTGTGAAAAAGGTTGGATTGGGCTTTTTCACAGTTTTATGCTAGAGTGAATGAAACTGGAAAGACATTGTACACATCCACATTCCATTTGTGTTGACAATATCGATTCTTACTAATCCAAAACCCGCACAAATAAATGTTAACTTGCATGTATGGTAAGTGCTGTAGTTGAGTGTGGCCTATGGTACTATAAAATCTAACAGTGAGAGTTGAACCAAATTAGAGAGACCAGAAAATAACTGAAGTCTCTGAGAAAGCCATGCTTGAGTTGAGTTCTGAAGGATGAGAAAGAGAAATGTGGTAAATGTTGAGGAGAACAATACAGTAGGTAAAGAGAAGAGCATAGAACAAGGCTCTGTGCCCCTAGGAGGCATGATGAGCCTAAGTACTTTTGTTTAAGACATGACATCAACACTGCCTGAATATGGGGAGGCCTCACTGAGAAAAATTTCGACTAAAAAATAATTTCGGGGGCACCCGGGTGGCTCAGTTGGTTAAGCGTCTGTCTTCGGCTCAGGTCATGATCCCAGGATCCTGGGATGGAGCCCCGTGTTGGGCTCCCTGCTCAGTGTGGAGTCTGGTTCTCCTTCTCCCTCTGGCTCCGTGTGCTCTGTCTCTCAAATAAATAAATAAGTCTCTAAAAAAGGATTTCATGTTTTTTTGGACTAGTATTTGAGAAAATGAAAGATACCAATTTCAGGTTAATAATTAGGCACATACAATGCCAAACGCACGGAGGTTAAGTTAAAGCATCAATTTTTAACCTAAGTTTAAAAGCAGAACTTTCTGCTTTCCAACTTCACATTTTGTTCCCACTGCTGTTTTATCTTCTGGATCACCTCTAACTTCTGCTTATGTGACATTACCTTCTTTTCTGCAAATACTGCTTCCTACTATATCAGTATGTCAAAGAAAGCATTTGTTTTTGAGCCGTGAGTGCGTCTCAGCAAAAGCTTTTGGCGTTGGCAGGAGAGGTACATTCCTACCTTCTCTGGTAGCTACATGACCGTCTGCTTTGACGTAGTACTCTGTTGGCAGTCAAGATCATCTCCTGAGGATACCAGTTCTACAGTTTAGAATACAAAAGGGTAGAGGGGCAAACCATTCTGGGAGAATGTTTCAGGAGCATTGACTTTAAATCATACACATGCCTTTTCTATCTGTCACTCACATGATGTAAGGAAGAGAAGGAGGATTGAGTGACAGGGTCAAGAGGATAGAAAACCTCAGCCCTGCTTCTGCTTACTCAGTGATTCCCTTCCAGGGTGACTTTACATATATCACCACAGCATGGAAGGGTATCTTACCCTGACGATTTATACTGTGGTTTTGATTTATTACCTTTTTATGTCAGAGCCAGGACAAGAAGAGAAGTGTCTGATACAAAAGGAGATTTTGTTTGGCCAGAAGGATTTTGAAAACTTTATATACTAAGGACATCAGTGTATTTTTGCTCACTGTACTTTTGAAATCTGTGATCAGGAAATGTGTATATTCCCTAAAAAGAAATCAGAAAAGGTCCCAGGAAGGCCTTATGACTACAGCAAAATATATATTTTTATATCACTTTTCATGTTCTCACACTTTGCCTTTTCTTTCTTTGCCTCATGTTGCATTTTTTCTATCAAAGTTATTTTGGATGGCATTGAAAGTTTTTCCCTGGGCCCTCTGTACACAGTTCAAAGGGCATTCAGAGAGTTGAGTAAGCTGAGTTGACTATACATTGCAAAATATTTTATTTTTGTATAGTGCTATATAACTTATAGAGCTTTTTATACACGATATCCAATTGTGCCATAACTCTTGATGCAATTAAAGCAAGCATTATTCCTGTTTAAGAAATACGAATCAGAAGCTTCTTCCGCAGGCTAACAACCTGCCTGAGGTCACATCCTGGACTGGAGGAGTCAGGCTTAGTATGGGGTCTTTGGACTCCTGCTCTGGCTTCCTTTATACTGTATCACGAAGCTGTAATACTGGAGTGGTTGGGCTGAAAATGAGCATTTGATCGGGTGCAATCAAGTCCTGGAGGATTCCATTATTCATTTCTCCAAAGCTCAGTGTATTCAAAATTAGAAAATTATAGCTATGAATAGTTGTTTTCCACTTGATTGGTCTAAAGTCAACTGAATCCTAGAGAAAAATCCTTTGCAAGTGGGTTGCCTTGGAAATGGATGAGCCTAGCAGTGGAATAACTTTTACTGTATTTGAAATTCCAGCAGTTTAGGTGACAGTTGTGTCTTTCTGAAGAGTGTGGGCGGACTCTGAACGGGCTTTTCCCATTGCTCATCAGCCTGGCCGTCGGTACTCTCGCTAGCAGCAGTCACTCATTTTCACAGATGTCTTTTAAAAATCTTTTTTGGTTGTTTCTTTCTTTCCTTTTTTTTTTTTTTTTTTTTTTTTTGAGTTCAGAATATGTAGAAGTAACTTCTTTTTGGCATATCGCACCATTTGTCCTTGCTGAGCAAATAGTTGATGCTAGGAGATGCATACTGACTTGTGTAGGAGCCTGCCACATTTGTAGAGTACTTTAGACTTAATAAAGGGCTGTCACTTCCAGGATAAATGTTTGATGACCTTGTGAAAAATCTAATGTCCATTTTATTATTCCTTTCTTTTACAGATAAGGTAAAGCAAGATTTACAAAAGCAGTTATTACACAGTGGTTACGACCACAGGCTGGGAATCTTGCTTGGGTTCAGATCCTCGTATACCTTACTTACCAGTTTTTTTTTTTTTTTGTTTGTTTGTTTGTTTGTTTTATGGTGAGCAAGTCACTTGACACTTCTCAGAGAGTCTCAGTTCTTAAAATCTATAGAGTAAAGTTGAGAAAGGTGCCTGTACTCATTGGGTTGTAAGGGTTAAGTGAGTTCTGCGGCTTCCACAGGATACCGGCAAATAACAAGGCTCAGTGTAGAGTACTTATTATTAAGTGACTTGATCATATTCCCACATTATCAGTGAGCAGGGTTGAGACTTGAACCCATGGCCTTCAACTCTCCCCCTACCTCATCTTTTCAGCAGCTTCCTTCTCTCCTCCACTAGCAGGTAGCTGCTGCCCTAAGTTTTCAGTGAGGGGAATGGGGTTTTTGGAATAAAAGACTTCAAGATGCTCAGAGAACATTTGAACTCCTGGAATAAGTTGGCAAATTATTCTAAAAATGGAGTAACACCTACCCTCCCTATTATTAAAAGCTGCTTGGTTCTAGCCCAAATTTAGCTTTTTAAAAAATCCCCCTCTCTGAATTACATTAATAGTATATGAGTCCTTCTGGATGTACCAATTGATGTGACATATAAGGTGTCATTGGGAAGGGATTAAGGGGAGTGGTTGGAGTCCCACATTGTAAACTCCCTTGCGACCCACAGCCTGCTCCTGTGATAGATCCTGTGAGAATGAGGGTGCAGCTCACAGGCTCGTGAGAAACAGAACACGGTCTCATTTGCACTGTTCTTTACTCAGATCAGCTTAGATCAACGGCCAAACAATTAAGTTGGCTTGAGTTATTACTGAATTAGAATTGTTCCTTGAAGCGTTTACATTTATTTCCACTGTGCCCTCTTCTTTTTCTGGTGGGTCCTGCTGGAGCTTTCTAGTGAGCCTAGCTAGTGAGCATGGTAGCTGCTTCTACCCCCCCCCACCCCCACCCCGCATACACATCTCCCATGTTTGCCTGCAGGGGTCCTCAGTCCTGAACCATATGTGTGTGTGCATGTGCGCGTGTGTGCACATGTGCTCTCACTCCTGCAGACACTCACCCCTTCTCAGATGATGAAAATAATAATATCTAGCCTTATATAGCACTTGACAGGTGACAAAACACATTTGTATATGTAAATGAATCTGAAAGGTCTTCAGAGATCATTGTTCCTACTTGACATGAGAGACTATAGATCTGAAAGGCTCAATGAACTGTGCAGAGAGAGAGGGTAAATGTAAGAAATAGTTAGGACCTGAAGGCCTCAAGTCTGGTACTCTTTTCCTAATACTTAAATCAATATTTTCCCCTGGACTGAATTAATTAGCTAGTTAGTTAACAGCTTCTCACGCCGTACAAAAGATTTAGGTGTCTTGTAGTAATTACGTAAGGGTGAAAATAGATGTTAAAACCAGGGAGAATGTTCAGTATGCAGAACCACTAGTACTGATGTTGTTACTAGAGTTGAATTTATTTTGTCTCTGAGCTTCCTGGCAGCCAAGATAAGAGAGGGAGAGGGAGAGGGGGAGGGAGAGGGAGAGGGGGAGGGAGGATATATATATTATATATATATATATATATATATATATAATAGGTTACATATTTCATATCAGAAAAAAAAAGCATGCTTAAAGGAAAATAGGATTAGTATTGTTTCACTTGAGCCTTTAGATAAGGGGCAATAAGAATAATGGAAGATAATGACCTCAACCAAATTTTATAGCTGTACAATACCATAAAAATGTATTGCAAGGAGGCTGACATTTGTTGGGTTCCTATTATGCGTCAGGCACCATCTTAGGAACTTTGTAATGTATGCTTTATTTTAAACTCTCATAAACATTTAATTATTACAACTGTCTATCTTTTAAAGGTATCAAAGGTATACCTTTTGATGATGAGGAGACTCTGCCTTGAGGAATTGATATAACTTCCTCAAGGTCACACAGCTGGTAAGAAATAAACCTATAGTAAGGCCTAGACCTGGTCTGATGCTGGACCCCATGCTCTTCGTACACTATCATGCTGTTACAATGTTTTAAGAAGATAAGTATCTAGAATCAGGTTTACCATCTTCTCGTGGTTCTGTGTTATCCAGGGATATGTTTTTAGGGGATCCAGATTAGAGGATCATCTGTAAGCATTTCTTCTCTTATCCAGGCTTTAGTAGGAGGTGGGTAGTAGAAAAGCTCCTGTTCTGTTGCTGCTTGACAGTCTTTTCCTAAATTAGGGATCATGGTTATTTTTTGTTGTTGTTGAATGGTACACACTTATTCAAGTTACCATCTTTAGTCTTCCCAGCAGTCCAGTGTGGAAAGTGCCATTATTATTCACATTTTGCAGTTGGAGAAAGTGAGGCTTGCTGAGATTAAATGACTCACAAAGGATCACAGCTGCTCAGTAGCCAGATTCAAATACAGGTCTCTTTGGCTCTAATGAGAGCTCTCGTGAGTCTCTTATTAAGAGTGGTAAAGTCATTAATCTCCTGGGAAAGCGGAGATCCTAATCTAGATTCTTCTCTGAAATGAAGATCATTCCACTTTAGCGCTGAGATAGACTGCAGGGATACCACCAGCAAGTCTGAATTTCCTGGAAAGGCAGTTGGGTCACCTTTGGCATATGTTCATACTTTAGTGTGTAGAATTTCACATCATGGATCATGAATAATATGACTTTGATATGGAGAATTTTCAAAGAAGATGTTCCTGATAGTTTTCACACCTATGGGAGAACCTTAAAAATGTTTTAGTGGATTTTATTTTATGGGGTCCCTGAGGGGGAATGAACTACTAAATATTGGCATGTCAAGAATTGATATGAGTAAGTTTAATTTTGGGAAATGCAGCCAAATGTAATGATTTTAGTTTAGAATAGTTAATACAGAATTGTTCTGACAGTTCTTTAATACCACGATCAATTATGTAGGTAAAGTCACTTTCATTTTGTGATTATTCTAATAGTAATAACCACCACTTTCACCATCACTATGGTAAGAATTCTTAACATTCACTGAGTATTTTTCTGAGTGCTTGATAAGTAGTAACTCATTTAATCCCCATAGCAAGCCTATGAGGGAGGTGTAATTATTAACTCCATTCTCTAAATGAAGAAACAGAGAGAGTTGAGTAAGTCACCCAAGGCAGACAGCTGATGAATGGCTTGTGCACTGCACCAGTCTGCTCTCTGTATGGTGGATTGAATAAAGGAAATCATATTCCTTTTCTGTGTTGCAGGTTACAAAGCAACCAGTTCATAGGCAAGACATTTTAAACCCTTAAAAATAGAAATTAGTAATGGGGGCAGAGATGCAAAAAAACAGTGTAAGATTGCTAGCTCACTTAGGAGGAGACCACTTTTGCCCAGCGTAATCCTTGTTGTGGGGAAAGAATCAAATGATGGGGAGGCTCCACTGAGCTCATGTAGTTTGGTTCATAGTTGGTTTCAATCCACAGAATTAAAAGTTGGTTAAAAGCCTAGAAAATTCAATCTTATGACATTGTTCTTGACAGGCATCTTCACAGGGTAGGGCACATTGTTTCAAGGACTGATAGTAGCATACTTTTGCCTAAAATTCACCTGATCCTTAAGCTGAGTTTTGGATTGAGAATTCTAGATGTGCATGCTGATCAAGAAAAAACTGGCATATCATTTTGAAGGAATAGTCAAGTGATAAGAAGTCTGCAGGTTTGAGAAGTATATTGGTTAAGCTTGAATGCTGAAATCAGATTGACTTGATTAGATGTGTGGCTTGAGCCATTTTACTAACTTCTCTTAAGTGTTAGTTTTCTCATCTGAAAAATGGGGCTAATACTACCTAACTCAGAGTGATTGTGATGATTAAATGAAGTAATCAATATGAATTGTTTTGCCTATCACCAGCAGATTATAAACTCTGAATAAATATGTGCCATCTAAGATTGCCCGGCAACTCAGAATGGGGTAATCTATGTTCTGAGTCCACTCAAATAGAATTAGACATGAAGAATTAGAGCAGTTTGGCAAGGAATGGGGGTCACCAAATAGAATATTCCTGGGTAATTTAGGTGTCAGAATTTGTGTTCTTATATGCAGTTAGTACCTTTGGAGAAGTTTGAGGCTCTAATTAGCAAACTCTGTAGAATTTCTTTCCAGCCTGCAAGGGAGGAGGGTGGACTGTGGTAAAGTGGGGAGGGCCCTGAGCTGGTACAGAAGCGTTCTAGTCTGGCTATGCCACTCACCAGCTCTTTAACATTGGGCACTTACTTGATGGTTTTGGGCTTCAATCTACTGAGCTGTGGAATGAGGGTTTTGTAGAGGTAATCTCTAAATTTTCTTCAGCTCTCACATTCTACTGTAAATTAGGTTTTATGAAAACTAGATAAACTAATCAGTTAAAAGTTGTCAAAAAGAGCTTTTTTTTTAAAAAAATAGTCACAAATAAGAAGAGAGAGAGAGAGAGGGGAAATAAATAAAACAAAATAAAATAAAAAGTCTGAAGTAGGTTGCTAGAGATTCTGTGTTTTATTCCAGGGTGTCCCTTAGGGCCAAATGACCCTTTATTGTCTTTCATTGATTCCTTTGGAGAAATGTCCTCAGCTCATTCACAGGCCGGGGATCTTTTGCTTCCTTCCTTGATTGAAAAAAATGCTTTAAAATTCTTTCACAGCAACAGCAGGAGTGGCCCCAAAGGATGCAGGCACAGGAAACGCCTTTACTTCCATGGTTGCCAGAGGCAGTCTTTTCTGAGTTGCCCTGAGCTGTCACCAGAGTGAATATATGAATGAATCAAATGAATAGGGAAGATAAGTCCAAATAACAGAACACTGTTTTGTTTTGTTTGTTTTGTTTTTCTTCCTCCCCAAGAACAATTCTGTCTTGAGCAAAGGGTCATTTAGCCTGGAGATGTAGTTGGCACAATGCCTTGAAAAGTTTTGTCCCTTTCTTTCTACAATTTTTCCTGAAGCATTTTCCTTCCATTTGTGACTTATTCCAACTGGCTATCGTAATTTTCCCTAAAATAATGGTGACAGGGAGATGATTAAATGAAAGTACATTCTAGAACTGATTTTCTGCCTTTCAGAGTTTCAAGATAGTAAGATTTTCCTCTGAAATTTAGCTCTTCTTTTTCTCATAGTGCCTTGAGGGCAGTAGTAATGGATGGGAGGCTGACATATAAATTACACAGTTAAGCCTCCACATTTAATGTATCGGGTGACTGAGGAAAAGGGATTTGGCCAAGGTGGCCTGAAGAGTTAATCTAGGCCTCTAGCATTCAAACAAGTGTTTTCTCTACCACATTTCCTTCCGTTATTGGGCAGCAGTTTCTAATAACTTGAATTTCCACCAACATCAGAACTTTAGAAGAGTGGAAAAATTTTCCTTCTTTCTTCAGAAAGAATGAGGTTGAGGGTCAAATCCATGAGGATGTGGCTGCCAAATTCTTCTGAAGCTAAGAGACACTGGAAGAGCAAAATGAAAGCAAATGGGGGTAGAACTAGAGCTTCCAAGGCAGTTAGTGATGGAGTGAGTTCTAAGTTCAGGTGGAGACCTTTCCAAGGGGAGGGACTGTGGCATTCAGTCTAGAATGATCTGTGGCAGTTCAAACTAGAATAATATAGTTTTTTAAAAAGAAACTTTATTTTGAAAAAAATAACAATTTACGAGAAGTTGCAAGAGAGTATATACAGGTCCTATGTACCTTTTACTTCATTTCCTGCCATGGTTACATCTTATATAATAAGAGTGTAATATCAAAACCAGGAAATTGACATTGGTATGCTATAGTGTGTTATATAGTTCCATGTCATTTTATCACCCCTGTCTAAATTGACATAACCACCACCACAAACCACGAAGACCTTCCTAGGGCTTCTTTTTTATAGTTACAACCTTCCCTTTCACACCCTCCTCAACCCTTGGCACCTACTAATCTGTTTTCCACTTCTATAATTTTGTCATTTTTCATGAATGTTATATAAATGAATCATATGGTATGTGAACTTTTTAGATTCGTTTCTTTTTAATCAATGTAATGCTCTTGAGATCCATCCAAGTTGTCGCAAATTGTTTTTTTATTGTTGAGTAGAAAACTATGGCATAGGTGTAACACAGTTTAACTATTTACCTACTAAGAGACATTTTGGTTATTTCTATTTTCAAGTTATTACAAAAAAAGCTACTGTGAACAATCATGTACAGGCCTTTGAATGGCCATCATTTTATTTCTGTGAGATAAACGCCATGAGTGCACTTGTTCAGCTGTGTGTTTAGTAAATGTGTGTTTAGTTTTTTAAGAAACTGCCGAACTATTTTTCAGAGTGGTTGTACCATTTTGCTTTCCTATCAGCAATGTATGAGCAATCCTGTTTCTTTGCATCCTCACCAGTATCTTGATGGGGTCACTACTTTTCATTTGGATTGCCTAATTTGTGTATAGGGATAATCTTAACTGGCATTTTCCTAAAGGCTGGTGAGGTTGGATATATTTTCATATTCTTGTTTGCCCTTTATATATACACTCTTTGGTGGAATGTCTTTGTATATTTTACCCATTTTTATTGGGTTATTTATTTTATTTTATTTTTTTTTACTATTGAGAGTTCTGTATATATCCTAGGTATGAGTTGTCTCATATGTGATTTACAAATTTTTTTCTCCCAGCCCATAGTTTGTCTCTTCATTGTCTTAACAGGGTCTTTCACAGAGCAAAAGTTTTAAGTTTTGATGAAATCTAGTTTGTCAAGTTTTTTTCTTTTACGGGTTTTTAAATCATGTCTAAAAACTCTCCACTAAGTCCTAGTTCTGATGATTTTTCCCTTTGTTGTTATTTAAAATCAAGAAAATTTTACAATTAAATCTGTGATCTATTTTGAGTCACATTTTGTATAAGGGGTGAGGTTTAGGCCAAGGTTTGTTTTTAAAATTAATCTTTTCCTTTAACAGTTATTGTCTACATCAAAGTGTAGGTGTAATAAGTCCATGCAAAGTTGTTATGTTGTGTACTTTTTATATCAGACAATATCTCCTGCAGAGAAGTGGGTGCTGCAAAGAAATAAAAAGGAAAAAGTTAATATAAATTTGATACCTTGTTTTTTGAGGGGTGCTGCTGAATACTTAAATAAGTGAGAGTTAGAAGATACCAAACAGAACAGGAATCTAAAGAACTCTTACATCTCCCATCCTAAATTTTATTTCCTGATTGCTACTTGAATGTATTGTCCTTGGTTGGGAGTTGGACGACAAAGCAGGCACTATAGCTTGTGTTTGGCACTGAGGGTCCTGCAGTGGGCCTGGAGTCACAGTGCAGGGCTCTACTTAAGGTCTGCAAGGTGGCGTTGGAGTCTGACTTCATATTTAATACAATGCAGAAGAATGATTAGGTAAGATGAGTGCATCTGAATTTTGTTCTGAGGAGAACATCATGTAGAAGAAAGAGCAGCAAGGCGATATCAGGAGGCCTGGATTAAATATTTGCCAGACCTGTAATAAGTGTTTTATGGCTTCCTGTAACTTAGATAATCAATATGAGCTCCAGGGTCTTGGTCCCTAGCTGATCTCTTCCAGATTGGTATTTCATAGTTCTGTGAAATTTCTTTGTGAAATGGCAGCATTTTCTCTTGTTGAGTTGATTACGATTCAGCATTCATTTTCTCTTGATTAGAATATAAAACCTTGATATGAGAAATGATAATTGATGTTCAGTAGAGCATTTTTAAAACTGTAATGCGTTGTGGAAATGCCCCCTTTGATATATAGAATATGTATTGTGTCAAGCATTTCCATGTATCTAATGCCACAGTGATTAATTGATTGATTCTCTCTCAGAAATATTTGCCACATTAAATATTGTGTGTTGGAGTTGACAGTCCATTAGAAATATCTTAGTATTGCCAATGATACGCAGTCTGTTGATTTGTCTTGAACAATACACAACATCAGGGATTAATAGTAAGGGGCATTTGCCTTATTTTCTCTGTTTTTTGTTTCCCTTTAATTTCCTGAGTGAGATGACTGCATGATGCACGTTATTTCATTCTTAGATTTCTTGTTTCAGAATATCAGTTCTTGCTCAGTGGTACAAGTTCTGAAAAAGAGCATCTTTTTAATGAACCCTGTTAAAAAACCTTGAAAAGTTGACTTTGGGGTTATAACAGAAAAGTAATGGAAAAACTATTTGAGCTCTTAGGAAAGAAAAAGCTGTGGCTTGGTAAAGTTACAAGTGGGCTCAGTGGAAAGCCAGAAAACAACCCATTTGGCCAGTGTATTGTAGTGTATGGCAAATAAACAAGTAGCTGCATTAGGGGAAAAAAGCAGCCCTAAAGCTGATTTTAACTGAACCACGACCATGCCACTCAGTATAAATGATTGAAACACCCATGACTGGTGACTGGATTTTTCAAATATGCAAAGAAAATGGCACCAATACATTTAAGCTGAGGTCTAATATCTAATAGACTTGGTTATAAATATGATGAGCAAAATTTTATTATGTAAATACCTACCCAATGTCCTGCCACTCTGTCTTTTATGACAACCTAAAACTGTTGCTCTGGCTCTGTGCAGCAACAAACAATGACCATGGCTCTGCTGATGTGTTTTATATTTCTTTAATATCTTTATGACCTTCATCCTCTCTCTCCTCCTCCCCTGATCCTTATTTCTCTTACATTGTCTTGGGAAGCCTTTTAATGAAAACCTCATTTCTATCTTTGATCTTTATGTGCCTTTTTATGGTGATGTCTCCTGGAATAAGAGCATGATCTAGGTACAGAGTGTCTTTAGAAGCTGAAATGTGTGCAGTCCTGACATTTGACTCACAGAAGGAGCTTCTCCGAATCACACAGACTGAACTAGTTCTGCCTCAATTGCTTTGAATGTCTTAGTCTTTGTATGTGGGCAGGCAGCAGAATCTCTGCAGGACCTGGTATGAAGGCCACTCTTGTCTTATAAGTGCAAGTCCATGGTCTCTGTATGTCATTTTCAGGGAAGAAAATTTTAGGCTGTTGGGAGAGTGGCTTTTGAGTCAACATTATTGCTCTGTCATCCCCACTTTCTTTTCTTAAGATTCATGCCTGTTGACCACCAAACTGTACCTGTTTGTTAATAATTTATTGCTATTTACAGAAATCGGATTGGGTCCGGAACTTTGATTACTCTTCTTCTACAAAATTTCCACTGGTTTTGTATGTGTTCCAGGTCTTAGGGAACTTCTGTGCAAGCTGAACTTCAGTGTAAGCTGATCCCAGGCTGGTCCACGGTGTCATCCTTTCAGACCCAAGTGAGCTTTTTATAGTCCTCTTCCTGCAGGTCCCTCCTTCTTTTACTTTTCTATGCTGAAGGAGGAGAGTGAACAATCATCTCATATTTTCTCAGTAGTGAGCTTTCAGGAATAGGGTCCTTTTCTTCTGTCTTTGTCTTGACTTATAAAGTCTGTAAACTTCTGTTGGAAACTTAACCCATGGTGATAAGGGTAATAGGAGTAGTGCTAGTAGTAGTATGATGTCATAGGTAAAAATAAGCCTCTATCAGTTATATTCCCAGAATGGAAATAAAGGGCTTCTACTTGTAATTCAGCCTGGGATCATTTTAGATGTTATACTCTTTGCCAGATTCATTACTACTCCTTTCATGGTAGAAAGAGTTGGTTTCTCCCAAAATATTTTTTGAAGAATTTTGAGCACAAAGAATTTAAAGGCCAGCTATTCTCTCTCTCATCAAAGCAGAAATCCTTGTGACGACTTTTCCAGCTGACCATAATTCACACTCCTAGGGCCAGAGAGCTCATTGCTCCCACTGTGGTCCATTCCATTTGTGGACAAATTTAATTGTTAAAATGCCTTTCATTACATTGGATCAGAGTCAGCCTTCCAGTGGTTTTTTGACCCTTTGGTCTTAATTGTGCCCTTCATAATACAATTAATCCCTTTTCCTTTTCTCACATGATAACCCTTGAAAATAAGAAGGAATTGTAAAATCTCTTAGCTTTGGGTGACTCGATGTTTTTATAAGCTTATTCTAAGTTTCCAAGTCATTGCTAACAATGTCAAATAGAATAGTGCGTTACTTCTCTGAGCTGGTTGTGGTTCATCAGTCAGCTCTCTTTGTGTTTACATCTTTCTGAACCTTTGCCTTTAAACGAAGACGATGACCCACTTATACATCCTGGTCTTGGAACCTCTTTGCTCCCGTGAGTGGTTTTGCTCCTCATTCTTTTCTTGTATATTTCTGTCTTCTTATACTTTGAGTTTTCTTCTTATATCCAGTTTCACACTAGTCCTCTAGTCCTCTTTGGTTTTCTGGCGTTTCCTGCTTTAGTCACTTTGGGTAAATACCTGCCAATCTACATCTCTCACTCATTGATATCCAGACTGGTGCCCTCAGTGGGGAAAATGGTTAGACCATTGTGTAGTTATGGAGTGATATTCCTTGGAGTATGTTTCCCAGCTGACATCCTGCAGCAATAGATTAAAGATGTACTGAGAAATGGATCTTTGCAGTTCTTGGGTAGCTGGGCAGGGCCTTAGTGGACCCAGGTGTCAAGTAGTTTTATCTCTCTACTTGAGTGTGACATACAAATGTCATTCTTTGTTTACTCTATGAGGGACCAAAGCCTAAAGCGCTTCTTCAAGGGCTTGTCATAAGGTAACCACTAAGTAAGTTAGTTATGGGGTAAAGTTAGATATTTTGCTTAATTCAGGTTAATGATGCTGTGGTGATGATTCCAATTTGGTTAGTATTTCTGTATCTCAGTGCAGCATATTTTTTTAATGATTGCAGTTTTATTATAAAGGATACAAATCAGAACCAGCCAAAGAACAAGACGCAGGATGAGGTCTGGGCACATCCCAAATGCTGTTTCTTTGTCCTTAGGGATGCATGACTCTCCCAGCATGTAAGTGTGACTACATTAAAAGAGTATTGCCAATTCTTAAATCTCCAGCTCCTCTGCCCCTGAGGAAGTGGTGGTGGGCCTTTCTTGGGGCCTCCCCCCCCAATCCCTCCCATAATGCTGTCATTTAATCAGAAAGAGAAATGAGGCTATTTTGGTATAGCACATTCTCCGTGAACCCATACTGGTTCCTGGTAACCTTTCAGGCTGAAAGAACTGGTGTGAATGTGACTAAGCACTGTCAGCAGTATTCTGAGTGGAGATACTCCCCACAGGTTCACCAGGAGAGTGTGAAGGCAGATTGCCTGTGTTGATTATAATCCTCTCATTAGATGTCGCTAGCCTCAAAAGATGGGTGGTTGTGTTTCAGGCAAGTTCAGTGAAGGCTGGGGCTTGATGAAGCCTTGGAACTTGAAGTATGCTGATTTTTAACTTTTGTTGAAAGAGTTGGCACAAACAAGTGTGCAAGTGTTAAGGGGAAGCAAGTGCCAGTATCTGGAGCACAGGGAAACCGGACTATTGAATAATGACCAGTTGTAAATCAATGTTTATATTACTTTATGAAATGTCATTGAAAAGATGTATGTAAGAGAAAAATCTTGATTTTTTAAAAATCTTGTGAGAGAAAAATCTTGATTTTTTAAAAATCTTGTGTACCCCATCCATTTCAAAATTTGTACTTTGATTAAAATTTTGGGGTGAGATCTATTTCCTCCTTTTTTTTTGGGGGGGGGGAACAGTTTTCCATAATGACAAGTACTAACTGTGCTTATTTGTGATTTTTTTTTTTTTTTTTTTGTAACAAAACTTTGAGGCAGAAGGTCTCAAACTTGATTGGATACCAGACCTCTTGGAGTCTTGTTAAAAATTCAGATTCTTGACCTCACTCCCAGAGATTTTGACTAACTGGTTGGGGTGTTGCTCAGAAGTGTCTTATAAAAGCACCCTGTGTGCATTCTCTTGCAAGTGGTCAGAAGACTGAACGTTGAAAAGCATTGAATGTATAAGTTGATGCTTTCCTACTTCCCTACTTTCCTATTTACTTTCTACTTCCCTACTCTCCTACTTAGATGCTTTGTATTGTATTGTCAAAGGATCATTTGCTTTGGAGACTTTGGTTTTTCCCCTCGTGTGTGTTTCTCCTTGTGCCCTACTGAGATAGAGAAACACTAACCAAACTGGAATCATCACTAGCAGTTTCTATAACCTTGTGCAAAGTCAGGTCAAGCATTATATGTTGCCTTTGGTTATAGCATCTGGGAAACACTCGGTTTATTAAGTTGAGCAGAATAATGTTACCCTCCTTTTGTGTATACCTTTTGTGTATAGATATACCGTCAAGAAGTATTTTCACTGACAACATCTCATCAATCTTTGTAACAATCTTGTGCACTTAGTATTGTTATTTACATTTTATGAAGTAGAAAGTTTAAGGTTATGAATAAATGGTAGAAGTGATGCTCTTACCTATATTATTTTTCTTGAAAATTAGGCAGGATTTATCATGTGCCAGGGACCATGATGTACATTCTGTTTATCCTCTCTTAAAAACACTGTGAAATAAATGTTATTATTTGTAGATTCACAACCTTTTCTTTTTAATTGGCTCCAGATGAGGTTAAAAGTAACAGTAACTTCTTCAGGTCATGCCCTTAGTGAATGGCAGAGCCAAGATTTCAGCTAGGTTTGTCTGACACCAGAGTTCATGCTCTTACCCTGGGTAGTGTGAAGGCAGATTGCCTGGATTGATTACAGTCTTCTAATTAGATGTCTCTGTTCTCAGAAGGATGAGTGGTAGTATTTCTAGGCAAGTTACCAGTGCACATTACAAGTTACCCATATGCATTATACAAAGCCATACTATATAACTCGCTCTAGAAAGAACAGAAAGTAACTGGGAGATCTAATTAGAAGGAAAGTATACATTCAAAGTATAAAAATTAAAACCAAATAAAAGGAAATTGTCCCTTTTTAGAAAAATTGGTAAAAAGGACATTTTATAGTCTTCAGTCACTGTGAAAGTACAAAGGGTGAGAAAGGCTTAAGTCTTGGTCTACATACATTCTAATAATGTTAGCCATTCTTCCTGAAGAAGCAATAGAATTGTCCCATGTTTTATTGGCTTTTGGGTGTCATTCAATCTTTCCTTTATGGGATCATATTTTCATTACTAATACCAACTGGCATTTAACCCTTCATGTTTATGCCTTTGGCAGTGATCATGTCTATATCTTCAGTGTACAGTATGGCCTTAGTGTTTTAAATCAGAAGTTTGCTTTCATCAGATATATCTTATGTTGTGCTAGGGCTTCCCTTCCCCCCACCCCCGCCCTGGATAAGTTTCATTGATCTTGTACTTATCCTGGGTTTCCTTATGAAATTTGAAATTAAAAATTTTGGTTTTGATAGTTTTGGTTGTAATCCAGTGATCATTTTTAATACAGAAAAAAACAAAATGCTTAATTCTTTTTTTTTTTTTTTTTGTTCTGTATCCTACTCTGAACTATGGACCAAAACAAAGTATTTTCTATTTACGAAATTTCACCAAGATTCAGTGTGAACAAATGACTTGAAGCATCTTTTTTTTTTTTTTAAATCTAAAGTCAAGCTTTCATTATGTATAGCTTGTATTATCTATTACTGATCGTGACAGAAATTCCCAGGATCTGATATATTGTTCTGATATCTTTTAATTCTCTATCTACCAAAGTACATTTAGGAACTGTCCATATCCATCTGGCTTTTAATACTTAATGATGTCATATTAATACCTTTTGGTTTTGATAGTCTATTTAATTAATATAAATATTTATATTTGCCATAAAGAAGCAGCATTCAGAAAGAGTCTTACTTAAATTCGTTGTATCTTGCGCGGTGCCCTAATTGAAAGCAATGAGTGGAAGATCTGGGATACATCAGTTTAGGCCTGTGTTTGCTAAATGTTTTTCTTTCAGTCAGAGTCATTGAAAATGTCAGAGGCCTTGCTTTCTAATGGATACAGACCATGCAGCTCTTGATGATTTGGCTTGAAAACAAGGAGTCAGGAGTGCAAATGCAGGGTAGGGCCTCTGTAGGAGCTTTCAAGGGCATCTTGAGCCACCAGGCCAATATCCTCACTTGAGACATCTTGCATAGTTCAGTTATTTATCCAATTAAAAATCTCCATGGAGATGCTATACAGAGTATTCTGCTTTTTCCCTCACTCCATTCTGAGTAAGAGAAAGTCAATTCTAATTGTCTCTCTTTCTCCTTTGTATGGCTGACATCAGAATATGTATGACTGTTTGTATCTTTCATTCAAATGCAGGTTGCTTCTTGATTTCTGGGTGGCTGGTGGAATTATATTCTAGGTTCTCAAACTCCAGGGACTTAAGGAGAGGCCTAGGCTGACCTTGAAAATAGGCTTTCTTATGCCTGTGAGGGTAGCACTAAGCAAAGTAGATAGGAGAGCCAGGCTTCCAATACAGGCAGGAGCAAGTAATTAGGTTAGGTAAGAAATCATTCCTTTTCTTTTTAGCAAGTAGATGAGTTAAAGTGGAGAGCATAAAAAAAATAAAGTTAATCTGAAGAGAAAAAAGGTCTATAATGGAATATTTTAACACTTTTTATTGAAGAAAATTGTATCTCTTTTGACTACTGGTTGAAATGTGCATTGAATGTGTAGTATTTCTTATAGGATCTGGATATAGGATTATGACGTTGACCAAACATGACACTATTTATAATTAACAACTAGTTAGTGGATAACTGCTGGTCATGTACAGTACAGAGCACCAAAATGTTATAGATGTTTTTCTACAAGCACTAAAATATTATTATAAGTAAGAGATATTCCTTGTTTCGGAGTTTTGTAATCTAGCAGAGATAAAGATAACATGTACATATGACACAAATTGACATCACTTGCCAAGAAGCATATCAATAAGTGAAAAGAACATAGCGTGAGTTGAATATTTAAGTATCAAGCAATTAGGGGAGAGGTGGTAAAGATATGGGGATAAGGGAAGAAGGAACTGAATTTTGAACTGGATAATAAAGAAAGAGAGAAACATAAATTGGCAAATAGAAGTGAGGATGAAGAGTGTGAAGAAAGGTGTGCGAGGACACAGATTTGGAAATGACAATAAGCAAGTCATAAGTGGTGGTTCTTAAACACATTGGTTTGGTCAAGATGAAACTTCCATGGCTATTGATAATTTGTGATTAATTTTATTAGTGATTTGATGGAGCAGGCAGTAGGAACATGTCATAGGTTCTGAATGTATACTATGTGCTGAAATTGATAGATATGGTAGTTATTTAGGCAGCAGTGTTCATGATGGATTGGAGTGGTAGACCTAGAGGTGGGAAGAGTGCTAGGGGAGTGTTTTGTAATCCAGGTATAAGATAATGAGGACTTTGTGTGGGGGTGCTGGGAAAGTCTCAGGGGGTGGGAAAAAAATGAGCTCTGTCTTTGCGATGTTACATTGTGGATGTCAGGGGTCATAGCCTGAGATGACCAGTAACTGGTCAGTTACTGGATATGGAATAGATGGTCAATAACTGGATATGGAATCACAATTAGAGATGTCAAGCCCTAATGGGTGATTTTGGAGGCATCTATGAAAGGCGATAGCTAATTTAGTGCTGGTGTAGGCTTCATAGTGGTGAATACTGAGGGAAAAATGCAGAGAGCCAAGTTCTGAACCTTCAAGCTGTTGCCAGCCAAGGGGGTGGAGGCAGGCAAAAAGAACAGTCAGCAAATGAGACAAAGAGGTAGTAGAAGAACACAGAGAACATCCAGGGAAACCATGCGAGGAGAGAATTTCAACAGTGCTAAATGAAGCATAGAGGTCAAGGGGATTGGAGGCTTGAGAAAGGCCTATCAGATTTGTTAAGGGAAAGATCTTTGGAGACTCAGAAAAATGTGTTTCCAGTAAGGTTTCAGTGGAAAAGTGCATCAGGGATTTTTCTAGGTACTCTGCCATGACAAGATTAATGTTTAATAAATAATCCCTTCTATAATTGCTTTAGCACATGTGACTGGGTATCTGGGTCTTCAATATTTCAAGAAAAATTATGAGGTCACTTGAAGGAATTGAGGTTAGAGTTATTGTATACCTACAGACTGATCAAGTGATTTGATGTGTTGTTATGTGAGAGAGAAACTTTCAAAGCTGAACTGTTGGACTTACTTGGGTTCATAAGATCATATTTGGCTCTGGGGAAAATCTGGGGGAAAATGTAAAACCCAAGCAGTATTGGAGAGCATCATCGTGGGTACTGTTATTTGGTGTATGCTAATAGGTGATCTTGAAGTATTTGTCACAAATGTTGCATTATGGAAAATAGATTAAAGCTTATAAAAATAATTAATATTAATTTACATGGAAGTGGAGTCACCAAAGAAATTTTGGTCAGACTGAATCAAAGCTCTACATTTAATGACATATTATTGATGCTATGTCAAAAGCACATAACCATTTTATAAGAAATATCATCAGTCTAGTTGAATAAATGGAGGTGCAATTGTGTTAGATATGGTGAAGAACTTGAATTTTAAGGCAGCAGAAACTTTTTCATGACTCAGAGGGAGAAAATAGTAGAAAGAAAAACTTTTCAATCTGTCTCCTTTTCAACTAATTAGTGGTGGTCTCCTTTATATTTATAAAACCTGAAATTATAGGCATAAGATGATCTAATTTGGATGTAATTATATGAAAATGTGGTGCTTTTCTGGTGAATTAAATATGTGATATGTGATTTTGAATATTTTATAATCATATTTCAAAAACTAATTGAGAATGGATGAAAGTATAGATGGGTTTTAAAATTTTTTATTTCTTTTAGCTCATATTTTGTTATGTTCAGGGGGTAGTTGCCCAGAACTAATGAGGGGCTAAATATAGCTTGCCTATAATTGAGGATTTAATGTTTCTATATCTTTTCATGTCTCTTCTAGTAAAACATGAATTTCTTGTGCTGCTTCTCTAATATGAAATATACTGTTTTCTAGTGCTCTATATAATGTAATTTAGATAGGTGAACTGGAAACTGTGCTTTAAACTTGGATTGCATGGGAATATGAAAATTTTCTGCTCATCTCTTCCAGTTAATACTTGACTGTGATGCATATGGTGTTGTGTTTCTTCTTGATTTCCCAAAAACTGCTGTTTAGTATAGGATGTATAGTGAATCGAGCCAGTAATTTTCAAAAGGTCTAATAACTTTCTACATTTACTTATTTGAACTCCATCTTATTACCAGAAAGAACCAAGGTGACATATAGTTATTATAGAATCTAAAAGAATACAAAAAAAAAAAGGTAAATAAATGAGAAACGAAAGGGGAAGGAGTGATAGAGACTTCTGGAATCAAGAAGAACAAATAGAAACCATTGAGCAGTCATGGTCACCTGGTATATGTGGGCTTCACTTTTGTTATTAAGTTTTCTTCCAGCTGGGGAAAAATACAAAACTTGATTACTTACTGAATTTATAGGCATAATGAATTAAAAACAAACCATTTGCTTAGGAGAAGCAAAAGTGTCGCCAACACAGAATCCAGAAAGAAATAAAGAGGATTTTATAGAATACAGTGAAAGATACCTTTAACAGCATAGTGATTGGAGACCAGTTAGGTTCCCCAAGCTCCACTGGGCTGACTTCTCAAGTCCACAGATGGCTGGTGTTAGGTGAAAACCTCCTTCTTCAAAGTCAATTGAATGGTGGCTCTTCAGGATCAGTTAGATAATTCTCTTAGTTCTTACACTGAGAGTAACTAATTTTTCTTTTTACCTCATGTGTTTTGGGCTTTCAGGCATCCATTATATATAACCCAGGACATATCCCTGGCACTCTTTAAGTTCTGAGTCTTTGCATAGAAACTCATTCAAGTATGAGTTTTCTTTTACTGTGAGCCAGTAGAAAGGGTGAGCTTTCATGAATTAATGAAGGAATTAGGTAATTATTACACAATTGGTTTTGGAGTACATGATAAATTCCAAGTAAAAAGTTAGCTTCCTCAGTTACATCGTGGTTATAAAGGAGAACTTAACCTGACAGAAATTTCTGGAGATAGTTTACATGTTTCCTCCAGAACCAGGAGACTATTAGTAACTACCATAAATTCTTTCTGGAAGAAGGTGTAACATTTGGAAAAATTAAGCTCAATGGCAGTAAGATTTCTATGAGATTAAGAGAGAGGCAAATTCTCCACTTAGGAAAGGTTTCCTTTGTCAAGCTGTCTAATAGTACAGTGGAACAGATTCCCCTGACAGGTATGAAATGCATCTTTATTCTAGAGTGGCCTGTTCCTTGTTATTTCCCTTGGCACGTGATTAAGGTTGTTGGTGACTTTGGTAGACTCATAGTAGATCATGGATTGATGTAAGTTCATGTTTGGATGCTTTACATCGGTTGGAACCTGACTAGGGGGAGGAATGTATGTCAACAACTGGCCTTGGAAGAGATTAAACACATTTGAAAATTTTTTTTTTTTAATGGCAGTAGAGGGGGTAGTAATCTTTCTTTTGCAGTGAGCTAGCAAGTGTGGCCTGTTAGGAGAGCATTCCTGTACACATGATGAATCAGAGACTGATTAGCTGTAGTTTAAGTAAGGCATCTGGAAACTGCTTGTGAGGGAGATTTTGCCATTAATTATAGAAGATACACATGCCACCTATTTAAGGACTAAAGACAGATTACTCCTTACCAAACTTAATTCTATCTCATTTTATATTCTCTTTTAATTTAAACTTTAGGACTAGCTGCCTTAAAAGTCATTGGCTTTCTTCAGCCAATGATATATAAAGAATGAATGGAACCCGCAGTTGTTACAAATATTATGTTTACAGCTATATTTAATTTGAAACATCACTGGTCAAAAAGATAGTTTTTTTTTTTTCTCCAAAAATTTCAATCTTGTTCTATAAAATGTTCTTTACAACTCATTACTTTTTGGAGACTATTTATTTTCCTTTCTACAGTTTTGAGCATTTAGGTATGCTAGAATTATAAAATATGCTTATTCTGGCTTTAAGTTTTTAGATATGGAAGACTGAGGGAAAGAAGTTTAATGATAGAAGTGGAGAACAGAACTCACTTCTGTAGGAAATAATTGGAGACAAAGGACTAAAGTTTAGGAGCATAGTGGTTGTAGATGTAGATTTGTGAGTTATGTATTTTATTTCAAAAATATTTTTCTTACTGTAAAAGTGGTATATATAAGTACTAAAGAAAATATAATTAATATTGATAAGCAAAAAAGGAAAACATAGCAATTATATAGAATTTGTAGTCATTAATATTTTAGGTATAGTCTCCTAAGTTTGTATATTAAAACATATTTTTTATAAAAATGATATCATACTATAAATACTATCTTCAAAGTCTGCTCTTTTCTCCTAATAGTGTCTCAATGAACATCTTTTTAGATTGTTATGTAGTTTTATAACAAACCCAATGTTATTTTTAATGGCTTATTGTAGAGATGTACTATAATTACTTAAACCATTTCCCTGTTTTGGAGTTTGGGTTCTTCCTCATTTTGGTTACCATCAATAGTGCTTTATCAAACATTTCTGTTGTTAAATCTTTGAGCACATCCATGGATATTTCTTCAGGATAAATTCTAAATAGTAGAATTGCTGGGTCAAGGCATAAACAGATCTGAAAGTTTTTGTCACATAACATCATGGTTTTTATCCACAAAATCCGTGTCTATTTACTGGATGGTCAGTGGTGTACAAAGAATATATCAAAGTGGCATCCTCTTTCGAGGTAATAGCTGAAGCTTTGCCATTATGATGTAATTTGGAATGATTGGCAGTTTGGCTTAACAGTTGGGACCTCCTTTTAGAGGTAAGCATTCTTCAGCTCCTACTCTATTGTATCTGGTAATATTTTAGTCTGACTCCTTTTTGAGGCAGACTCCTCATTACAAATTAAAACCAAATTTCTGGCGCTGCAAATAATACCCTAGGTATTAATGTGGTCACTCTGGGCTGGTTTACCTTTGGTTTGGAATATTCAGATCCTTTGTAATAGCAATATAAGAGATTTTCAGGGGCTTTACCTTGATTTTCCCAAGAGAGGAGGCAATCGTGGAACTGAATTCCTTTTCATGATTCTTCACCATTGATTGGAGAGGAAATGGAGAGGATTGGAGAAGGTAGTCCCTTCTGCTTTTTCACTTTGAGAAAGGCTTAATAATGTCATTTACCTTAAATCGACGTGGGTTTATCTATGGCAGCAGCTGCCCATTTCTAAAGTGTTGTGTCCACTCAGAGATTGTTCTAGGTTTTTGGTGGTCCTGATTTGAACCAAATCTTTCTAAATTTATTTTATTTTTTCATTTTCTTCTTTTTTTTCTTTCTTCTTTCTCTCATACAAATAAAACTTGTGGGGCAGCCCCGGTGGCTCAGCGGTTTAGCGCCACCTTCAGCCCAGGGCATGATCCTGGAAACCTGGGATCGAGTCCCACGTCAGGCTCCCTGCATGGAGCCTGCTTCTCCCTCTACCTGTGTCTCTGCCCCTCACTCTCTCTCTCTCATGAGTAAATAAATAAAATTTAAAAATAAAATAAAATAAAACTTGTGTTTTTATTTCTGTAGTTCAAACAACATGGAGCAAGAAGCAATAAAATAGAATAAGTAATGGAGCAGAAAATCAAAGCCTGTCTTCATTCTTTTGCTATCAAGTTCCCTCTCGGGTTTTCTTTCTACTCCCTTCTCTTTGGATTTATATGCATTTAAATGCATACATAAAAAGCGATTAACTTGTGTTTTGCATTACATATAATTAGTAATTGACCTACCTCAGTGTAACAATTGATGAACTATTAGTCTAAAATTCCAATTTGTACCTTTTGGTAACATGCAACATTTCTTTGTTATAAGAAATGTCTGGATAAATGGCAAAGCTCTGGGCTCCTTGAGTTTATTTTATTCAGAGTTGGTCATATTTTTTGTTTTGGGGACATTAGTTACTTTTAGATATATTAGACTAACTCATAATTTTTAAGCATCAAAAAAGTTGGAGAGACTGAAATATGATTTGATGTTTTTTACTGATTACATGTACTATCCTTTTAATATTTTCCTAATTTTATTTTATTTTTTAAAAATATTTTATTTATTTATTCATGATAGAGAGAGGGGCAGAAACATAGGCAGAATGAGAATCAGGCTTCCTGCAGGGAGCCCAATGCAGGACTCTATCCCAGGACCCCGCCGAGATCATGACTGAGCCAAAGGCAGACACTCAACCACTGAGCCACCCAGGTGCCCCAATATTTTCCTAATTTTAAAAGTGGCTTACTTATGTATGTTTAGCATATCATGGAGTTGCTAATTGCAAATAATTCTCCACTTACTACACATACTTGAAAAATTTGCTGTCTCAGGTTAAAAGGGAGAAATACTCTGTCCCTGTAGATATGTCATTTTACAGCCATATCAATTTGCCTTATTGACTGGGTGATAGGAAATAAAAGGCAGAAAATAAATTATTTTCATCGGATATTACTTTGTTCTTGATTTTAAAGCATTATTGGCAAAAAATATCCCCTAATCTTTTATTAAAGATAAAGGACAAGCTCATACAAAGTATAGGTTGTTTACAAGACTGAGAAATATTGGAAATATGTCTTGGCTCAACTGCTGGCCACCCTTGAGAGCCAGTGTAATACCCAGTGGCTCAGCTTAGTTGTACTCAGTGGCAAGAGACATTGTGAGGTTTCCCATGTGTTGGGAGGGGGCCCAAGACAAAGAGGTCCTTGTAAAACTCAGCTAGAGATTTGGCTGTCAGACAGAGTCCTTGAAGAATCTACGTTAACTGTGCTTTGCCCGGTGGCATGCTGCTACAGACCCTGTGCTGTAAACCATCAATATCATGGAATGAGGTGGTGTCTTCAGGTAGACATGCTGAGCCCCTTTGGCTTTCTGATCCCATTATTATCCCTGATACTGGAGCTACCCTTGCAGCATCATATGCCTTTTTTGCAGAATCATATCACACATTAATTGTTAAAAACTGCTTACTCCTTTTGTTTTCTCATGTGTGGTTGTTTATGGAGAAGATGATTATTTATCTTTACATATACTTGTCTGGTTTGTCCTATGTGTGTGTATATATATGACATATATATATATGACATGCACATATATACACTGTGCATGTATATATTGATATGCACATATATATACAAATACATACTTTTTAGTATATTTATAAACAAAGTTGTAAAATTTAACAATTTGTTAGTTTCTCTTGTGACTGTAAAAAGAGCATAGTATTTGAAATCAGAAGATCTGGCTCAAGTTCTGCTTCTGCCCCTTAATAGTAGTATCAGCTTCTGAGGCTTTGTTTCCATTTCCCTTTTCTATCATAGTTGGGAATTGTGAGTCTTAAATGAGAAAAGGTATTTAAAAGTACTTTGTGAATAAAATCAGGCCACTTTCTTACACCATACACAAAAATAAATTAAAAATGGATGAAAGACCTAAATGTGAGACAGGAAATCCTCAAAATCCTAGAGGAGAACACAGGCAGTAATCTCTTTGACATTGGCTGTAACAACTTCTTACTAGGTATGTCTCCTGTGGTAAGGGAACAAAAGCAAAAATAAACTCTTGGGACTTCATCAAGATAAAAACTTCTGCACAGTGAAGGAAACAATCAGCAAAACTAAAAGGCAACCTTTGGAATGGTCTCCTATATTTGCAAATGACATATCTGATAAAGGCTTAGTATCCATAATATATAAAGAACTTCTAAAACTCAACACCCAAAAACCAAATAATCCAGTTGATAAATGGGCAGAAGACATGAATATTTTTCCCAAAGAAGACATCCAGATGGCCAACAGACATATGAAAATATGCTCAACATCACTCATCATCAGGGAAATACAAATCAAAACTACAATGAGATATCACCTCACACCTGACAAAATGGCTAAAATTAACAGTATAGGAAACAACAGGTATTGGCTAGGATGCAGGGAAAGGAGAGCCCTCTTGTATTGTTGGTGGAATGCAAACTGGTACAGCCACTCTGGAAAACAGTATGGAGGTTCCTCATAAAGTTAAAAATAGAACTACCCTATGATCCAGCAATTGCACTATTAGGTATTTAAAGGATACAAAAATACTGATTTGAAGGGATATATGCACCCCAATGTTTATAGCAGCATTATCAACAGTAGCCAGATTACGGAAAGAATCCAAATGTCCATTGACCGATGAATAGATAAACAAGAGGTGGTATTTATATACAATGGAATATTACTCAGCCATCAAAAGAATAAAATCTTGTCATTTGCAATGATATGTGTAGAGCTAGAGTGCATTATGCTACATGAATTAAGTCAGTCAGGGAAAGACAATATCGTATGACTTTACTCATATGTGGATTTAAGAAACAAAACAGATGAACATTGGAGAAAAAAAGGAGAGAGGTAAACAAGGGAACAGACTCTTAACTATAAAGAACAAACTGAGGGTTGCTGGAGGGGAGGTGGGCAGGGAGTTGGGGTAAATAGGCGATGGGGATTAAGGAGGGCACTTGTGATGAGTACTGAGTATTGTATGTAAGCAATGAATCACTAAATTCTATACCTAAAGCTAATATTATACTGTATGTTATTGAACTAGATTTTAAATAAAAATTTGAAAGGAAAAAGAAGTTTTGTAGTTTTACATTTTACATTTAAGACAATGATCCATTTTGTGTTAATTTTCCATAAGAGGTAAGGTTTCAATAAAGATTCATGTTTTGCCTGTGGATTTCCAATATATGACATATTTATTTATTTTTTAACTTAAAAATATAAAAAGATTTTATTTATTTATTCAAGAGAGAGACACACACAGAAGCAGAGACATAGGCAGAGGGAGAAGCAGGCTCCCTGTGGGAACCTGAAGCGGGACTCTATCCCAGGACCCTGGGATTATGCCCTCAGCCGAAGGCAGACGCTCAACCACTAAGCCACCCAGGTGTACCCAAATATTAGTAATGAATGTTTCATCTTAGGGAAGACCTATAAACTTAATATACTCTTCTTTGGTGGTTAAAAGACATATTTGTATAAAGGCTACTGTTAAGGAGTGAAAAATCACAGGTGTGCTAATTTTGTACTGGAGTTCTGCAGGCAACTTTGGGTTGAGAAAGGAGGAGAAAGAGAACAGATATCAGTAAAGGCTTAGCTTTTACAGCCTGGTGAAAAACTGCATTTTGAAGGATTGAGTTTAATTGTTAAGGTTGATAGTGTTTTACTTTTACATTGATGCTTAAATAGTAGCATTTATCAAATTTTAAAACAATACTTTTTGTGAGTCACCAAATGCACCATAAATGATTAGATGTGTATTATGCTTTTCAGAGAAATTTTCTAGTTTGAGTGGAAGTGAGAGTCCTTTTTTAACACAGAAAACAGTACTGGACAGAAGATTCAGAATTTCCTAAGATGAGTTTCACATCCCAGAAAATTTATTTCCTCAGTTGGACACTGGGGCCATCTTCAGGTTAGAACGTGTCAACAGAAAATAGTTCGGGTTCAGATATGGGTAGGTTCTGTGTTTCTCAGTTTTTGGACAGACTTCTGATTTTCATTTGGGACTTGGTTTTCATCTATCCAGTTTTGTAGATGAGTGGCCAGTTTCATTTCATCCTTTGGCCTCATTCAATTTATTTGTTGTTTTCATTAGAAACTCAACTTTTCTGATGAAAATGTTATCTGGGGTTTAATTTTAGTAAAATCTTATTAATTTTCGTTATTAGTTTAGCTATTATGTTTATTTTTATAACATCTTTTTGAAGCAGAACGTCTCACAAACTAGATGTTCATAATATGAGTATCATTTATATTTCCGAAGAGAAGTTTTATTCTGGTTTTGAATAAACCATTGAATTAGTCAAGTTAAGAGATTAGTTTTTGTTATCTGTGAGGCAGAAAAGTGGTAGAAGGATATGTGACTTCAGCCAACTGGCACTGACAAGCTTCCCTGTTGTCTAGGTCATAGGAAATTAGGCATTTGGAGACAGGTGCTGAGGAAATGAGTTACACTTACTATGATAAGTCTGACACATTCCCAGTTTTATTTTCTGTATTTGGTGGTTGGTGCTTTTGTGGTATAGCAAAAGATAGTATAGCTTAATAAGGTACTATTTATTTCAGTTTGAGGTAGGAATGACATTGATTATTGTAGATTTGAGGAGGAGGCACATAATTTGATTTTGTAGGTGTTGTGTATTTAGTCTTCTGGGCTTTGGAGTGGTGGTGATCCCCCCCCCCCCCCCCCCCCCCCCCGCCGTCTTAGCAAAGGAAATATCCTAAAACTTCAAAACAACCAAATTATTGATAAAGTGTGTTATAGTGGTAGAAAGAGCTATGTGCTGAGAATTATGAATTTAAAAAATGGTCTCTGCTAATGACTTGCTGAAAATGGGCATTTAATGTCTCTGAACCTCTTTTTCTTGTTTATAAAATGCTGTTTTTGTATAACTCCTAAGGTCTCTTCTTGATCTAAAATTCTGTGACTTTACGCCTCTTCTCTATGACTGCAGTGATTGATTCTTTCCACAGAGTAGGGAGGTAACGGATACTCCTTATCCATGAAAACAGCCAATTTTGTTGGAAAAGGAATGTGTGGAAGTGGACCTGTGGGTCTTGGATCTAACTGCATTGCTTGTAGCTCACTCTTTTTGAAATGTAGTACCTGCATAGTGGGCTCTTGGCTGTTTGTTTCTTCCTCTCCAGGTATGCTGAAATTCTGGAAGGTAGGCACCCGCTTGAATGCATAGTTTTCAGCAACCTGTTTCTAGAGCGGACATTTGTATTTCGATTGTGACCTTTAGTGGTGATGGTACCCTGGTCTTCCCTGTAAGACCCATAGGTAACACTACGATTGGGAGTTTGCAACCTTATGGGAAAGGAGGATGGTGCCATGTTAGGCCTAAATAAGGTGTTTTGCATTTGCAAAACATCATACACTCTACCTAAACATAGATTTTGGTAAATGGATTTTAGATGGCTTTTCCAATTCCATCATGTTTCCTTAAGCATTTTCACTTTTTGCAGTAATCATTTTTCCAGTGTTTGCAATACATTCTGTTATAAATGAGATTTATCATCTGTCAAAAAGAAAAGCATAAGAATCAGGCTGTGACCACCTCTCTCTCTCTTTTTAAAAGCTTTTATTTATTCATGAGAGACACAGACAGGCAGAGACATAGGCAGAGGGAGAAGCAGGCTCCCTGTGGGGAGCCTGTTGCTGGACTCAATCCTAGGACCCTTAGATCATGACCTGAGCCAAAGGCAGATGCTCAACCACTGAGCCACCCAGGCATCCCACCTTTTTTTCTTTTAAAAGTAATTTCCATCAGCTCTTCTTTTCCTTTGCTTTACTATCTCCTGTGAATGCATTTCAGGAACTTGAAGGACATAATAAGTATAAATCTGTGGACTGAGCAGAAGGGAGGAGAGAGAAATGCTAAGATGGAATAGGAGGGCAGTAGATCGATTATTCATATAATGCTTCTTTGGGAGTAGAGAAAAGCAGATTCATTGTTTATAGTAAAATTTAGCCCAAATGGCATCTGCACAATGGGAAGGTCTATTTCAGAGCAATGCAATATGCCTATTAGTGTTTCAGACAAGTCTCTGTTTCTCTGTCAGAATGTTTGCCGGTGACTTTGTTGCTCAGACCTCAAGGTGCTTTTTGTCTCCTAATGTCTTTCCCATAGACCACTGCTGGAAAACAACTCTTCTAGCATACATGGACAAAAAGTATCTGTTTATGATTCATCCTGTCTACTTTTCGATTCTTTGATTAGGAATCACAATTGCTGTTAGAATCACAATTCTCTATTAGCAGAGAGAATAAAACAGAAGGCCATAGTTAGCCATTGTAATCCAGGATCAGAATCACAAGGCCGTGTGTGACTTTGAAGCCTACTTGTTCTTTCTCAACACAATTGATGTTATAACATCCAAGATAGGTTTTATTATTTCCTTTTCTTGTTTTTCCCTCCCCCTTTCATCTTCTACCTTCCTTTCCTATCCATCCCCTCTACCTTCGTCCCTCTCTCCTTATATCCCCTCTTTCTTTTCCTTCCTTTCTTCCTTCTTCACTGTATTTAAGTACTTGTAAGAAAATGGGCAACAAGACTTTGTTTTGCTGCATCTTGTGATCTCCAGATTCTGTCATGAACATCTGTCACGTGCGTGTTATATTCCTGGCTCCATGCTAGGCCCATTCCTGTGCATTGTCTCATTGAATCCTCAGCGGTCCTGTGAGAAAGCGGTTTCATCCCCTGTTCCATCGATGAGGAAACTTTGGCCTGATTCACAGAGCTGGTATGTGGCAGAGCCTGAATCTGAAATTAAGTCCTCTGGATCCTTCCTCTACTGGGTAGGAATGCTGTTTCATTTTGGAACTGCTTTTAGAAAAAGAGCCACACCTTAGTATGGAAGCAAGGCAGCTGTGAATAAATGAGTACAACATGAAACTAGACTCTGGTTCCAGATTCCCCAATGACTGAGTTGGCCTTGGGCAGGTTTTTAAACTTTGTACTTCAGAGTCCTTTTTAAATAAGGATAGTAAAAAGACTTCCTAGAAGAATGTTAATCTATAGGTATCTCTTTTCATTGTGGAATCTTCTGTTTATCTTTTTAATTTTGTGGAACACTCCAGAACTCCTAGTCAGGAGAGAAATTCCAACATAGTTGTCTTTATAGCACAGCATTTCATAGAAGTATTATTATCTAAATTGATTGTTAACAAATGTGCTGAACCATTAGTCAAATCTGGTTATTAGTTAATGGGCCATCAATACTTAGTTATTGACTACCTGCCGTGTGACTGACAGTTTATATTTATTATCTCATTTAATCCTTTTATCATTCCTATGAGTTCTCTTTCAAGTTCACAGATGATAAAAATGAGGCTCATGAACTCATAGAAATAGAGAGTAGAATGGTGGTTATTAGGAGCTGGGATGTGGAGAATGGGGAGATGTTGGTCAAAGGGTACAAACTTGCAGTTATAAGAGGATGAATAAATTCTGGGGATCTGATGTACAGCATGATGACTATAGTTAACAATACTATATTATATACTTGAAAGGTGCTAAAAGAGTAAATCCTAATTATTCTCCCCCCCCCCCCCCCCCCCCACACACACACACGGTAATTATGTGAAGTGATAGAGGTGTTAACTAGCCTAATTGTGATAATCATTTCAAAATGTGTACTGATATCAAATGATTACATTTTGTACCTTGAACTTACACAATCTTATATGTTAATTCTATCTAATACAGTCAGGAAAAAATGAGTCTCAGAAAAGTTAAATAAATTCCTCAAGGTCACATTCTGGTAGAAGGTGGGGGTGATATTTGGATCTCTGAGAGCACAAAAATAGTACAGTGGTTATTAGTGTGGGATTTGGAGTTAGATTTAAGTCTTGGTGTGTCTCTTACTAGCTGTGTAACCTTGGACAAGTGACTTGACCTTTCTAAACTTTCAGTTTTAGAATGGGTTTCTTCAGCATACTCTTCTGAAAATTAAATTGCAGATATGCATACACTGAAAATGGTCTAACAACAGAAATTGAAGTATGCAGTCGCCCTGCCGACAATGATTTACTATGTCAAATGAGAGATGAAGCATAAAGATGAAATGGGAACACAATTTTACGTTTCATAATGTATGGTAAAGTGTGAAATCATGCAGTTTTAGCCAAAGAGAAGATGCAGGTAGTATATTAGAACTTTTGACTAGGTGGGGCTGGGGTATACAAACTGTTTTCTCATCTTTGCCACAAGTGTACTGTGAATCATAGAGCAAGTTATTTCACTTCTGCATCCCTCTCTCTGTGTTTCATTTGTTCACTCATTCATGAAACATCTGTTGAGAGACAGAAGTGTGCTGAGGCACTACTAGGAAGCTAGGTACTGCACGAGGAGCTGAGACTTGCTCTCTGTTCCCAGAATGCGTCATGGAACTTAGAATATCTTGGAAGAATAGGCAGACATATGAGGATTTCATTGTAATGCAGTGTGAAAAGTGACACACTAGTGCTTGAGAGACATACACAGAGTCCTGTGGGTACTTACAGAAGACATTGATGAAGTCTCTTTGGAGTCAGGGAAGGGCTCGTGAAAGATGACAGTTGAATAAGCAGTGAAGATGAGAAGGGACTTTGTCTTATTCATCTTTATGTTAATATTTCCCAAAGCATGGAGCGCAAGTGCAGTGCCTTCCTACATAGTAGGCCCTCACTAGTGGATTGGATACTGAGTTATAAGCCTGACTTGTTTTGAAGATCCTTCCTGTGTTTTTGGTCAATGGCTATTCTATTTCTGACAAACACAGCTCAAGTCTGTACGTCCCTCAGTGTCAGAGCAGAGGCTCTGAAGTTAGACTTCTCAGTTTCAGTTCCCATCTCTGCCACCAACAGTCTTTGACCTTGGACAGGTTTACTTCTCTGTGCCTCAGTTTCCTCAGCTAAAAAAATCTACATAATATGGTCTTGGCATTATTAAATGGGAAAAAATCAAATGCAGAGAATTTAGAATGAGGACTACACATAAAGAGTAGTAACCACTTAACTAGATTATCAGTTTGTATTTTTCATTTATATATATCTTTGCCCTGAGTTTATCAATAATGCTGTTCCACAAATACTCATTGTTAATTGCTAAAATAGTACCTTTTCTGTATATTTTCTGATTGACAGAGGACAAAAAGAGAAGGTGACTTATTTTAGGAAACAGGTTGCTTATTCATGGCCTGTTCTTGCTGTAAAGCTCTGATCATAAGTTTCTGGTTAACGCCACAAGGAACTCGCATGTATTTTGCTAATTACAAGTCATGTTTCTTGGCGGCCCCTTTTACTGTTAAAATGACCTCCAGATTTGGATTTTTCTTCACTCTTTATTAATGGTTAACAAACTGTTTAAGGCACAGCAGGAAAGCCAAGTAAGCCTGAAGCGTTTGGAAAATGGCATGTGAATTAGTTGTAAACTGTTTCAGTAAACATTAAATGGGTGGCAATTACTTAAAGTGATTGCCTAAGTTTCGTTAAAGTATTTAAGATAAAAAATATGTGCTTAATACTGTTTTAATTATAAGGAACTCATTAGAGTAGCTTCAATCTAGGGTTTACCAAACCAGCCTAATTCTTAACCTCACCTCACCTAGGGTTTCTCTTAAAAAGACAGATTCCTGACTCACCCCTCTTCCTTCAGATCTACTGAGACTCAGGAACCTCGTAATCTATATTTTGAATAATCTCAGGTGAATCTGATGATCAAGATTGAAAAATACAGCTCAGGTGTTGTCTGGCTAAAGGCCTGCCTTAAATTTTCCTTGCAACAGTTGGAAAAACCACTTAAAGATACTTCAGTATAACTGATTATCAAGGGTTAACAGTGGTGAATGTAGAATGAAAAGTAGCTAAGAAAATGGAAGTCTTAGCTCTGGATTACCTTCCTAAACTCATTGACATCAGAAGCAATACCACTGGATGCTGGACTATAGCAGGAAATGCTATATATTTAGATTTGCCACAGTTTTTTTTTTAGGTAGGTGAAGAGTATACATGAAAATAAGGTAATCTTGTAAGATGTTGCCTAATAACTGAAAGTGGTGCATTTATGAACGGAGTTGCAGAAGAAATGCTGAGTGCTGAGTGCACCTTTGAGGGAAGGTAGCCTTGCCACGGACGGTTGGAGATCAACAGCAGGAAGCTACATTCTCAACATGTGTGCGGCCAAGAACACCCAGATGCTGAGCTGCAAAGAGCAGTCCACTTGAATAGGTGTTTACAACTACCAATCACAGCGCTACAGATGTCTTCATCGTGGTAAGAACTGCTGAATACCCTCCCTTCTTGCCCCCACAAACTATGGCATTGCCTACACAGCTTTCTAAAATACACACCTGCTCTTGCCACTTCCTGCTTGGGGCTCTCAGTACTTCCCTATTGGCACCATAGGATAAAGTCTAAATGCTTTATCAAAGTATATAGGACCATTCATGACTTATATCTATTTTTATAGTCTCCTCTCTCTTCTCTTACCATGCTCTGTGCTTCAGCCACATTGAGATATAGACTTCCAAAGTGCTTTAAGGAAAAAAAAAAACATTATTCTGTTATAGCCCCTAGCATAGTCCTAGTAGGGGCTCAGTTCACAGTAGGTGCTTAGTGAGTGCTTATTAGATGAATGAATAAATCAAAAGCATTTTGCACAATTACTATAATTATCTGTTTACATGTCAGTTTTTCCCTTTCGAGATATGAGCCCACCCGGAGCACTATAGTGTGTACATAGTTCCTGGCACATCAGAGATACTTATTTCAAATTTGTGAATGAATTAGTAGCTTGATAGGATCACAGATTACAGGTACTTTGCATATTCATTGTCAGTCCTTAATTATCCATGCTATTTAAGGCAGATTGGATAAGTCAAGCATATTAAATAATAGTGCGTTTGATTTTCTTGGAATTTATAAAATTATCAAGCCAAACAATGACTATCTGAATCTTGAGAGACTGGAAATTTGGCTGACTTTTTAGGTTCCTCCCTTTCCCATGGAATTCTTTGTTTTTTCTCTGTATTCTATGTTCAATTGCATCAAGCTTAAGATTCCTTATAAATACCATAGATTAAGGCAGAGCTGACCTGTCCCAACTCACTCTGTTAATAGTTCACACCTCACCAAGGTTGAGAAATTGAACTGTTTAAGGACTTTGGCTTGAGCTGAGTTTCCTGGGAGAACAAAAATAGATAAGAGATATTGAATGTCATTATATTACTTTATCAGAGTTAATGTGGTTATGACTGTGTTTGTCGGATCATTGTCACATGTCGAGCCACTGCAAAGCCAAGCTGCAGGCGTTGATTTAGAGCTTCTTTAGTAGAGGCAGAGAAGACTTCCTTTTCAGAGTGGGCTCCAGTTGCTCCTAGGATTGGGTAGATAAGCATATAATATTTATGTGAAACATCACTTTTACTTGGATATTTGCAAGGAAATATTTTTATAATAAAACAGAATTATTAATTTTAAATGTGAAATCCATGAGAGTCTTTAAAGTTTAAGGATGGAGATTTACAGAGACATTTTGACACTGGGTAGGTGCCTCAGTTTTCTCCTCTGATTAAAGTTTGGAAGAACATGCACATTAGAGGTTTGTATTGTGGAAGATTTAATGACCACAGCATAGGCATTTTGAACTTAAAGAACACATCCGATGATAAAGCCCTTGAAAGTCTTAGTTTTTAGATTTCATCACTGAGGACCCTGAAGTTCTCTCTCACTTGCTTCTTGAGCATGAAGGGCTGTGGTACAGTCTTTAGCTTTACTTTGTTGCATGAAAAACCATTTTGGAACCAAAGCTTCAGAGAAAGAGATGCTTTCCTGTTTTTGAGAACAAGTTAAATTATGAACTGCTTTATTTCGAGCCAGTTGGAGGTAGTATACTGCTGGCAATTCCAAACCATTTAAAAACAAAAGTTACGGTTATTAATTTTTGAAGCCACAAAAGCATGAATCAACATTATAGCAGTGTCAGTATCTCAGTAGGAACTGTTTTCAACTGAACTGTGGCAGCAAAATAAATGTTTGCAGATTGTTTTGACAAAATGTCATCTACTGGGCTTCAATTTATTCTCCAACAGCCTTGCTTTTGAAACACAGTTGCTGCACTTGAAGTAGAGAAGAAAATCCTCCCTCTGAACCTTTCTGGGCCTTAGCAAAGAACTCTGTTTGCAAGCATTTGTAATGCAGATCTCCAAATGTTTTCAATAGAAACCAAATATGTTGCTAAGAGATGTGCCGGTAAACATCTGTTTGGCATATTTCACCATGGCGGAGATTAGGGAAATGGGCCTGTAAAGCAGAGTGGTCAGCTGGTCACCACAGTGGTACAGGCCATTTTAAAACACAGGTCATATGTGTTTTTAAAGATCTCTAAACAGGGCTGTAAAGTAGAAAGGTATTTTTTTTCAGCTAATGTATTGCATTATTATTCTAAGCATTTATTGACCCTTGACAGTCTTAAAAATTATAATGTTCCTTAGTGAATTTTTATAGGATACTTTTTTTTTTTAAACTTCTAAGATTTTATGAGGGTGTGTATGCACTGTTAGTTGATTTTATTCTTATTTTTCAGTGTACACCCATCGTAGTAGCTTAGGCCCATGCAAACCCTAGGGTAGTTTTATTCCTGGAATGAATATTTTTTATTTATTTATTTTTTATTTTATTTTTTAAAAAATATACATTTTGAAAGTTGTTTGATGAGCTTGAAAATAATTTTCCAAAATAGTTGCATCAGTTTTACAAAACTCTGCTTGTGTTTGTTTGCATGTCCTCTGACTCTTAAACAGATCTGTAACCTCCAAAGTTAAAACTGACAAGTTTATAGGCTAAGTTATTTGAACTCGGCAATGGATTTAGACAGCTCTTAAAGCCATTTACAATCAGAGGAAAAGAAATGAAAAGGAATAGAATGGATGGCTTGTTGAAAAGTAAAGGAATAACAGCTCAATCCTAAGCTTAGTGTAGGAAAATTTTAACACTCATTGGAGGGCGTTTGGTAATATATAGTGCTTGGTTACTTTACAGAAAAAGATAAACATTGTTATCAAGATCTCAACATCTCTCACTTTCAAAGAGTTCAAGTCAATGGCCAGTTATGTTTTTGAGATATGGAGCATGGGTTCTTGAAGGGAGCCCTGTGTTCTGAAATAGAGTAGACATAGAAATGGAGCGGAAGCATGCTGTAGTAAAAAAGAGTATAGACTTCAGGGTCAGACAAATCCACAACTTCATGCTAAGTCTAGATCCTTCCATTACTGGGTCTGTGACTTGGATAATGTGTGTAACTTCCTGGAACATGTTTCATTTGAATGTTGGCATAATAATAGGTTATAGGAGTGTATAGAAGTATTTCTTAAAAAAGATAATATATGTTCCCAGTAGGTGCTGTTTACTGATGGATGTCCATATTGAGTAATATTTCTAATCAAGTGCCCAAACTAACACAAATATTACAGTTTAAAATTCTTGGCCACAAAAAATAGAAAGCAAGCTAACAACTCCTCAGTAAACCCTGTCTTAGTAACTATTTGAAGCAGCTTGTGAGTGGTGATCAGTTGGGAAAAGAATGAAACCTTTTGATAATGGATGATAGAAATATAAATTTTGGAAGAAAAGACTGCAGTGCTTGTGTAGTCCAGTTTGCTAATATGTGATTGTATCCTATATAAGATTATAAGACAACTGATTACTCTCAAAGTCTTTGATCATTTGAAATAGGACTAGATTCCAGATAGGAAAGAAACTCACTTTTGGAGTTTGATTTTGGCATGTGAAAAGATGCATTTTTTTTTACTCAACTTAGATTCCACAATCAGAGGCAAATTAACCAATTGTCATTCATGGTGGGACATACCAAACAAACATTACAAAACTATTTTAATTGTAGTTGATGTTTTTGAAGTGAATCCTTGGACATAACCATCTATATGACTTGGATGAATCACTCTATAGGAGAAAATTTAGTGTCGATTGATTTAATGTCCAAATAATGAAATTTTGAATGTTCAGGCCTATTTTATATTAGTGGCCAGGGAAAAATAATTAGGAATTGACTTTCAGTATCCTTTTTAAGGGAATCATTTAGTAAGATCACAAGTAATTATTTAGTGACATTTTTGGGTGTGTTTTAAAGTAGGATTAAATGAATATAACATTATAAGAACTGGGCATTGGCCAACTTTTTTTTTGAGTATACAAGGCAGAGTTTATTTCAGAGGTTCAGAGTTTATTTATTTATTTACTTATTTATTTATTTTTCAGAGTTTGTTTAATGATGATAATTTATTTTTACGTAAACTGACAGTGGAATCTGTAAAAATATTTGGGCTCTTGAAAAATTAAGACTTTTAAGAAACCTGGTTAAGGACTGATTTTACGTTTTATTATTTATTTATTTATTTATTTATTTATTTATTTATTTTTAAAGATTTTATTTATTTATTCATGAGAGACACACAGAGGCAGAGACGCAGGCAGAGGGAGAAGCAGGCTCCATGCAGGGAGCCCGACGTGGGACTCGATCCCGAGACTCCAAGATCACACCCCGGGCCAAAGGCAGGCGCTAAATTGCTGAGCCACCCAGGGATCCCCCTACATGTTTTATTTTAATATGAACTTTGTTCTACTGTAATAGAGAATCCCAGTTCCTAAAAATCTGTCTTAGGCAAGAGTAGAAACTGGGTGAGCCTATCTTAGGGTAACAGTCTTAATGTGTGCATAGCTTTCCTGCAGCTCTGAGATAACTGATGTTGTTAAGTATTTATTGGGTATCTCTAGGGTTGCCGATTGTGTATTTGCTTTGAAGACAGGCACAACTTGAAGAGACAAAGTAGATGGTTGTCAGTATGACTGACTGTGCTCTACACAAAATTCTCACATTCATTGCTTAGTCAGTTACCCTTGTATCACCACACATTCTTTTTATCTGTGAGCCATCATGCATGCCTTTCCCTTTCTGTCTTTGGAAATCCCCATCCTTATGCTTTATTCTTCTTTCGGTAAAATCTCAGCTTTTTAATCATCTTGAGTACTTAGTGCTTACTTAGGTCTCTGGAGTTGGTTATGTGCCTTTACCAACTGTAGGTCACTGTCACAGAGGTTTATTTTTGTTGCCACAGTTGATGGTAAATTCATTGAAAAAGGAAGAATAAATATCTTCATTCATTTTGCAACTCCTTTACGTAGCTGGTATCTAAATACTCTTAGTGCTTACTACACATCTTTGACTAAATAATAGGAGACATAAAGGGGATTTGCTCAGGATTGTTTTTTTTCCCTCCAATCTTTGCATTTGAAAATCTGTTGATACTCTTTCTCAAAGGAAAAGATGAGATCAAAAGTGATAGAATGAATAGTACATTAGTAGGTCATTTACTATAATATCACTGTCTCATATCTTGAACAGGTTTTTGTAAGCCAGAATAACAAAATTCAATTCCACCATCCATGGATGTGCTTTGCAATCTCTTCTTTCTTCCGGTTGTTATTAAACATCAACCAGATGAGGAAGCTGAGTCAGAGGGCAAAGAGGGATTTGCTCAGATGGAATTGGAGCTGAGCATGGGATCTGGGTCTTACAGTTCTGAATCCATGACTCCAGCCATGATTACTGTTTATTTAGTCATGTTGTCTTGAGTAAATTCCCTGTGCTATCACTAGACAGGAGAGCATAGAAAACCCCATCTGAACACTGAATGCTCCTTAACTATGAAGATCCATTTCTTCTGAAGTTGTGAGAACCAGTTGCTGAGGACATTTCACTAATCACTTGAAGGAGTATGTCAACCTATCAGCAAGGTTTGTAGGGTCTTTAGTATCTTATGTGAGTCCTTCCTAAAATTTATTGAGAAGACTTCCCCATCATGCCCCCAAACAACACTACTTCTTTAGTTCATTTTCACATTATTAAACAACTTTAGTATTTATATTTAATATTTGCCTTGACCTTTAGGTCCTACTGACTTGGTAACTTGACCTTGATTGATTCTTCCTTCTGTCCCTTTAGGTTTGGTGTTTATATTTCCTGGAGTTGGCATGTGTACTTAGGCTTTTCTCACTTTTTAGGCCCACAGCACCTTCTGTTGCCTTCGTATGAGTTCCCTCTCTCATTCTTTGTATCTTTCTATATCTGAATCCCAATGATCCCAGTTTGCTAGTGGCTTTTTCCTGCATAAGGAAGGCAGCAGAGGGATTTGCACAGTTTTCAGGTGAATGCCCAATCTCTGCTTCAGAAGGCTGCTAAAGCATTTTATGAGCATAGTTCTAGGAAAGATAAATTTGAACTTATGTAGTTCTAGAAAAGTGTGTTAAGTTGACAAATGTTATTTCTAAACCAGCTTAAACAAATTTGTGATTAATCTAAAGAAGGAGTGGTCTGGGAAGGTAAAGAAACTCTTAAGTTTTATGATTGATATTTAATTAATTGGAAATTCTGCATCCAATTAAGGAATAGCCATGCCTTACACCTCACCACAAGTTTTAGAAGTGACTAAATTCTCTGCCTGTCTTTTATGAACAGGAAGCTGTTAATAATAAATCTCTTTTGAAGTGGCGCTCATTTACTTCCCCTGATAACAGAGGTTATCCCCAGATGACTCAAAGTGTTATGTATAGGTTCTTTATGTAAGGGATTAAGAAATGTTAGATGGGAAAATTATAGTGAAAACATATTTTGTTGAAAAGGGTGATTCCTTTACTTTTATTGATATTACCCTGTGAAGTACAGAGATTGTTCATACCACACCTTCATAGGAAATCAGTCCCTAACAAGCCCGCTAGTGTTCCTCTATTTTAAAATAGTTCCAAAAACTAAGCTGATTCCATCTTATTGTTTATTGAAAGTGGATTTAGCAAATCCCTGTTGATATTTTGGGAAAGCATTTAATGAAACAGCATGAAAATTTAGTTGTTTGCATTAATTAGGCTCTGGTCATTAATATGCCATTTTTGTACATTGAACAAATGTACAAGTACTCAACCTGAGTAGTTGAACTCAGGTTTTACAAGTGGTCCTTTAGATTCTGGTGTGATTTTGAGCTCAGTGCTGACCAATGGACATGTGTTGCTGGTTGACTTCCCTATTACGGTCTTTTGGGTAGATAAAGCCAGGTAAATGAAGAATTATGTTGTCTGAGAACACTGAAACTAGAAATATCAAGTGGATGGTGTTGGAGAACGTGTTAAATAATTTTTGTCTTTACTGAGAATTTAATTAAGACAGGTTAGGACTCGTTGCCACTAATTTTGGATCCTCAACTCAGAGCAGACTTTTTTTTTTTTAAAGATTTTATTTATGTATTCATGAGAGACAGAGAGAGAGAGAGAGAAAGAGAGAGAGAGAGAGGCAGAGAGAGAAGCAGGCTCCATGCAGGGATCCTGGGACTCCAGGATCACGCCTTGAGCCGAAGGCAGGCGCTAAACTGCTGAGCCACCCTGGGATCCCCCAGAGCAGACTTAAAAAAAGCAGAAAAGCTTGTTGTAGAATCTTATTAACATTTCTGTATTATGTCCAGAGTTTTATCAAAATCTTTAAAAAAAAAAATCTTTAGAACATTGATGGAATGTCACCATTTTTTCTTTAGAAAGAACCAGCACCTATGTAATGTTTCCTTGATTCTTGCATTCTTCGATCTCTCCTTTTAAAATGGGATTATATTCTGAATCACATTTTCCCTTTATTGCTATCCAGGAAAGATGGATAGGATTTTTTGGTAATGTTGGGATGAAGTCAGACATCCTAAAGATTCCTTAAGGCTTGCTGCCTTTATATTCTTTCGCATTTTGAAAGAGAGTCTGCGGGAGGGAGGAGGTCTTTGCTTGTGGAGGCATCTAATGACAGCATTAGCATGGTAGTTGTGATACTAATTTTGGAACAATAAATTTAGCTACTTTTGTATAGAAAGTAGTGGCACTTGAACAAGTCTGTAGAGTTTATTTTGAGAATCTTGAAGATTTCCTAATGTTGATGAAAATTAGGTCTGACTTTAGAAACCTCAGGGTATAAATTGTGCTGTTAATTGTTCTGAGTTGAACCTGGAGAAACTGCTGATATGTTCACTCTTAAGCAGAGTGATTCATCATATAAACCTTATCATGGACAGCTCTGGCAAAGCAAAGAGAAGTGAAGTAGGGAGTAAGAAATTAAAGGAAAACAGATGAGAGCTGTGACATGCATTAGGAACTTTGAGGTCTTTTAGGAAGAGGTTGCTGGGTAGTCTTATTCTTTACCATTTTAATGGGTGAGTTCCTACTTAGAGAAAGCATCCCACCTTTCCATGCTACCTACATGAAGCCCCTTCCTACTGTCCACATTCTTTTGCACCCATGGGATTATCTTTAGAAATGTGTGGCTCCTCAGTCTGCTAGGTTTCAGATCCATGGCCAGTCCTGTTAAATGGTTCAGAATAGGCAGTTGGAGTCCCTGGGCAGCAGTAAAGACAGTACTGGAAGACTTTGTTTTGGACATTTGTTAAGAAAGATAATTGAGAATCTGCAGTTTCAAGTATTGCAGGGAAGTGTTTGGCACTAATTTGACATGCCTATCCTTGAGTTAGCAAATAAAGATACCATAATTCATTTATTTTCCTTATAATAATGACGTTAATGTTAATTTTAGAAAATTTGTCAATTACACGTAAACACAATGAGGAAAATAAGAATCATCTAGAATTCCATTATTTAGGGATAACAATTGTTAACATTTGGTATACATCCTTCTGATTTTTTTTCGTATTTGCTATGTAAGCCTTTGGGTTGAGAGTGCTATAAACTCAATTATAACTGGAATAAATAGGCAAGAATTTATTAAGAATTTATTGGTTGACTGAAGTAAAGTCTAGTATAGTCAGCTTTTTGGAGAAAGTGATTTGATCTGAGCAGAAGACTAGAAAAAAGCTAAACACAAGAATAGAAGTTAATTCTTATTCAGACACATAAGGCATTAGGTAACTTGTTAAGCTTAATATCATGGTAGGTAAATGTGAGGAGATGGACATGGTCACAGGAATTCTTCCTTACTTGAGTCCTTTTCTTTTCTTCTGGAAATTTCCTGATACCTGGTAGGTGTCCAAAGACATAATTTAGGACTTAAGCAGAGGCCAGATAACACAATGAACTCTGTACTGACTTAACAAATCCACATTTGTCTGTCATGGTATTTCATCCAGATCTCTTTGTCACTGACTTTCTTCTTTTTTCTTTTCTTTTCTTTCTTTTCTTTTCTTTTCTTTTCTTTTCTTTCTTTCTTTTTTCTCTTGCTTTCTCTTCTTTCTTTGCTTTTCTTTTCTTTCTTTTCTTTTCTTTTCTTTTCTTTCTTTCTTTTCTTTTTTTTCTTTTCTCTTCTCTTCTCTTCTCTTCTTTCTTTTCTTTTCTTTTCTTTTTTTTCTTTTCTCTTCTCTTCTCTTCTCTCTTCTTTCTTTTCTTTTCTTTCTTTTTTTTTTTTTTTTTTTTTTACCACTGCTGCTTTGGTGCTCAGGGCCTGAGTCCTAGGGAACTTTGGGAGCTGAATGCTTTTGCAGACAGAGGTCATCAACAATGGGGCTGGAGCCACAAGGATGAGTATGTGTGAAATATCCCTTGGAGACTGGACAGGCACTTTGCAGTTGAATTTATTAGTGGGCATGCAGTCTTGTAATATGCAGCTGGGGCAGAGTGAGTGAAATTGGTTATTAGTATTTCTCTGAGCCTGTCCTCCCTTCAAAGGCTCATGAATACCATGCAAACCTGATTAAATGAAATAGGGAAAATGGTACTATGGGAAGTAAAGTCCAGGAAAAAAGTAAAAAAGTTGAGTCTCATTTAGTTTGTTTAGTTATTGTATTAATCTGTGAGGGTTGCCATAGCAATATACCATAGACTGGATGGCTTAAAAAATAGGAGTTTATTTCTGACTATTCTGGAGGCTGAGAATTCCAAGATCAAGGTGCTAGGTGATTTAGTTCCCTAATGAAGGCTTTGGCTTGCAGATGGAAGCCTTCTCATTGTATCTTCACATGGTGGAGAAAAAGAAGAAGCAAGGTCTCTGGTGCTTCTTATAAGGGCGCTAATCCCATCATGAGGGCCCCACCCTCATGACCTCATCTAAACCTAATTACCTCCCAGAGCCCCATCTCCAAATACTATCACAATGAGGGTTAGATTTCAGTATGTAAATTTTAGGGGACACAATTCAGTCTGTAACAGTGACTTGATTTAGGTCACTATTGAGGATGTTTTAAAACCTAAAATGATTGATGGGAATTTTGTGTCTTTCTGGTAGAGATTCTAGAAATATTGAAATAATATTAATAATATGATTAAATTGGAATAATTAATAAAAGACTTGGCAGGCCAAAAAGTCTGGAATTTCACAGCTAAAATTTGTTTGACCGCTACAACCATCACTGAGACTACTTCTGGGGAAATGGCTTAGTACCACTTAAAAAACACACATTAGCACTTACAGGGAGCTTTTTAAAAATTTTCCAACTTACTATGTTGGCAGAAATTATGAAGGAGGGAGACAGAAGGAGTTGGGGGATGTAAGGGCTAACGCCCTTTTGTTTTAAATAATTTTCAGTATCTTATGGCTATGACTCAGATCCTGATAACATTTTTGTAATGTAAACACTAGGTAAATTATTTTTCTGATTATTTTGAAGACGAAAGGCTAAGGACACGATATATTCCCAAAATGTCTCAGCAAACTCTGGTTCTTCTCATTTTCTGCTAGCTGAAATTGAACTTACTCTGGTTCTAAGATAGCTTGGTAGTATTCTGAAATTCAGGCTTCTAGCACTGTTGACTTTCTATAGCTGAATAATAATGTCATGGCATATTAAGGATAATTGTGATAATTGACAGCTTTTCATGTGTGGGAGCTTATTAATACATGGATACCTAAGTATTTAAAAAATTATCCATCTTAATGCATGCTATTTGGCTGTTTCAATTTCTTAGCTAATTTGAAATAGAAAAAGTAACCATCTAATTTACCTGTCTAGAGCTTGCCAGTGTGTAAATCAATAGTCATTTTCTGGATTTATTGAGGTAGAGCTAGAATTAAGGCATGGAGAAAGTCTAGATGCCTTGTATAGATCAATCCAAGAAAATCTTTTTGCTATAAAAACAGGTTTTTTGATGCAATTAATTTGAAGATGCTAATTTGTGAATGACTAATATGAGCTCTACTGCAGCCCAATAAAATGGAATCACAGGCATCTATATATCAGGACTCTTTTTGTTGCAAATGACAAAAATAAAATTTCCTTAGATTACTTTAAGCCAAAAAGGAATTGTCATATATGGTTGAGAAGTATCTGACTTCAGACATGGCTGAATCTAGGTGCTTTCATAATGACATCACGAACCTTTCTGCCTTGGTTCTTCCATGTTTACTTTATTTTCACACATGCTCTTCCCTTTGAGTTGCAAGATGCCATCTGCACTCAAAGCTCTTATCACCGTCTTAGCACCTTAGCATAAAGTGGAAATTTATTTCCTGGAAGTTCCAACAAAAAAAGGCTGACACTTATTTACTCTGATTGGCCTGAAATAGATAAAGGGTCCTCTTAAAAATTAATTATTATGGCCAAGATTTGTGATATTCTCATTCTCCAGGCCTGGGTCATAGGGAATAATTCATCCTCATTGGACTTCAAAGTGTAAAAATGGTTCTTCTGAGGAAAGTGGGATGCTGTTATCAGAAAAAGAGATGAGGCGTGCCGAGTAGGCAAGAGTTTAACAGATAGCCACTACAATGCATGTGTGTGTTTTAAAGATTTATATATGTAACTTTATTTTAGGGATTTCTCATTTCTTACAGTAATGAATGTGAAATTGAAATTTGATGATTTTATATATACATTCAATGTATTTTTTAGATACTATAATGGTATCTAGATGCTTAGATAAATTGTGGAAGTTTTAGCAACCATGGCATTGATTTACAGACTTTTAACTCAGAATGGAGAGAAATAAATATTTAAAATGATAACTGTATAAACCAGTTGGTGATAGCACATTGGTAACTTAAAGAAATAGGAATTTCTTTTTATTAAAAAAAAGATTTATTTATTTATTTGAAAGAGAGGGTAGGGAGAAGTAGAGGGAGAGAAAGAATCTCAAGTAGATTCCCTGCTGAGAGGAGAGTCCGACTCAGGGCTTGATCCCACAACTCTGAGATCATGACAGCTGAAATCAAGAGTTGGACACTTAACTGACAGCCACCCAATTGCTCCAGTTAATTCTTTTTATAGTTTCTTTTGAGAGCTAAGACTATACCAGTCTTATATATATAAGACCAGTCTTATATATACATATATATATATATATATATATATATATATATATATATATATATATATACCAGTTGGTGCCAAGGAGAAAATACAAAATCCCTAAGTCTCCGTTTAACTCACAGAAGAGAATTTGCATGTAAACTTGTCATGCTCAGTATGAATTGTTCATTATGATCATTATTTCTATTAAAAAGATTTTTTTATGGTAGCCTGTAGGGTGGCCCCAGTGGGATATTTTCTAGACCAAAAACAAAAGGGCACATTCACCAACTGCCTTTTGGTGGATAATGAGCCAAATGTTCAGTTAATTTACTTTAGGACTATTTCATATGCCATTATGATTTCTGCCTCTTCTGAAATCCAGTAGCACATTTACTGTCTGTATTGTTCATATGGCTCTCTCTCTCTCTCTTTTTTTTTTTTTTTTTAATGAGATCATCTTTTAGAGAGTGGTGGCTTGGCAATAACACAAGTAGGCTTGAGGTTATATCACTTAATACTTGTGTGATCTTGGGAAGTCCCTTAGTCTCTAAAATACTGTTTCCCTGTTTGTAATATGAGTAATACAAGAGATTGGTAACAGTAGATATTTCATATTTTTATGTAAAACAAATGATATAATAAGTGAAGGGCACTTACCACAGTGCCTGGTACAGTGTAACCATTCAAAAACATTAGTAATTGTATATTACATATTTATTGATAGAATTTTCCCCATTGTCCCTTGAGGACAGGGACCTTATCTTAAAAATACTTTGTGTACTTTCAACAAATACCATAGTGTCTCTTACACTAAAAACAAATAAATATTAATTATCAAAATGAGAGTGTAGAACTATACTTCAAGCATTGCTAAGCCTCAGGGAAGCAGAGGAAAGGAGCAAAGAAAGATTTTTTTTTTTTGCATGAGAAACTGGGATAGAATAAATATTGTAGATTCTTAGCATTCATTTCCTTACTTATTCTTTTATCCATTCTTTTTTTGTGTAACTTCACTGTGCACAAGGTAGGGACCAAGAGTAGTTTAGGTAAGTGAAGAACCAGGTGGTTGCCTTAGGGAAGGTGCAAAGATAAAGTACAGCAGTGGATAAATACACAAAGTAGTAGATATTAAATGTCTTAATAGAAGTGCAGATTAAATGTTGTGGGACCTCAGGGTCCCTCAGGAAGAGATTGCATCTACCAGAGGAAAGTAGCTTACTTCAGGTGTTCATCCCTTTATTTGTGGCTTACTCAATAGGAAATGGTGACTGTGTTTGTGGTCACTGTGCAGCTAATGGAAAGGTGGATTAAGGGAAAGGATGGAATAAGGACAGTTTCCAAAACTTAGATATTTTCCATTTCAGAGCTCTTACAGTAAGCTTTCTTTTTGCATATGGTTTTGTTTTTGTGTACTTGAAAATGTCCAAAGTTTATTCATCCATATCTAATTCATTAATTTAATATTTCGAGTGATGATAAGTGCATGGTACTGTGTTGGTCTTTAAGGAAAGTACATAGGCAGACCCTGTCCCAGGAGCTTGGTGATTATTTGGAGAGAGGTCATATCACCAAAGGTTAGGCAATAATGACCAGGTTATATACTTGTTGGTGCCTAAATGATAATTTAGACAAAGTGTTGTTATGGTTTGAATAAAGGAAAAATTCACATTTCTGTGAATTGTTAATAAAGGTTATTAGAAAAGATAGAATTTTCAGTTGGGCCTTGGAAATTGAGTCAGAGTTTGGTAGAAAGGAGAGAAAAGACTATAGGAGATGGGAAAGATGAAAAAAGATCTGAAAATGAACAGGTATATTCTCTAATTTCTTTCTTTCTCCCTCTCTCTCTTTCTTCCTTTTCTTTTTTTGGTTGTTTCTTTATTGATTGACATTTGGGCTTCTTCCAAATTTCAAAAAATGGTGCCACATATACTCTTGGGTCCATCCCCTTGTTCAGGATTAATTTCTAGAAGTGGAAGTTCTGAGTCCAAACCCAGAATACTTGATTTTTCATTGATACTTGCTAACCTACACTTTAAAAAGTTTGTATGAACTAACAAGGCAGAAAATGCTATTTCTTTGAATACCTAACAATTCAAATCTTTGCTAGCATGACAGGTAAAACATGTTTTAATTTTAATTTTTAAATCTTGCGATGTTTAGTTTCTGACTTACTAATTTTGGTTTCTGGCATTATCCATTTCAACTTATTACCTCTTTGAAGTTTTAATTTTATCCATAGCTTATTATTGGATTACTCTTTTTTTTGTAAAGAGCAGCTTATTTTTCTATCATTGCACTGTCCCATGGAATCTCACCAAAGATCAGAAACAGAGTTTTTAGAGGTCTCAGACCTTCTCTTTGAACCTTCAAAAACATATTCTCCTACATGTTTTTTTACTATCCATATGGAATGTACTAGAGTTCTCAACTACTGCTTTCCTAAGTGAACAGAACTTTTTTTCGGGAGTGTGATATGCAGAGAGTAATTCATAGTTCCTATTTTGATCTCATTTTCTTTTAAGGTCTGAATTCTAGCTCTTTTGTGTATTTATTTCTGACCTCTGGACCAATCTATCTAGCTCCTATCTCTATGAGCCCCGGTTTCAATTCATGGTATCAGGGGATTTTCCCACTTTAGTGTCTTTGTAGATACGTAGGTGATAGGTAGATAGGCAGGCGAGCATCCTTGACGGGCATTCAGAGAGCCATAGCAAGAAGTGTTCCACAAATAGCATCTGGTATAATCTAGTTAAGATTAATCTTAATTGTAGTCTAGTTAAGATTAATTAATTAATAAAGACATTGGCTTAGAATAGTTATCCTTTGATCTAAAGTCAACAAAAGTCTTTTTTCCTTTTTTTTTTTTTGAGATTTTATTTATTTATTCATGAGAGACACACACACACACACAGAGAGAGAGGCAGAGACATAGGCAGAGGGAGGAGCAGGCTCCATGCAGGGAGCCTGATGTGGGACTTGATCCTGAGACCCCAGGATCATGCCCTGGGCCAAAGGCAGGCGCTAAACCACTGAGCCACCCAGGCATCCCAAGTCTTTTTTCCTAATATTAAAATATGTAATTGGAGGGCAGGGGGAGCAACTTGAGATAAATCAGAAAACACCTTCACGTTAAGCATTCTTTTTATACACTTCAAATTTCTACTTAATACTTTTTTCCTCCCGGACATCAGAAAGAACACTTGGGTATTCTGGAAGAAGCTTCTATATCTCCAAATCATTTTCTGGAAGAAAAATGTTATTTTCAAATGCCTGCGTGATCCCTGTCACCAATAGTTTGAGATGGCCTGGCTTGTTTGTGGCTTCTTTATACACAGAACTGTCTCCCACTGTCCAAACCATGTCCACTTTCTTTGTTAATTCTGGTTGGTTAATAAGTTTTAAGGCATAATCCAGACTTTGGCTAGAAAATAAGCTCCTTATGGAGGTCCCCTGAGTTTTCTCCTGAGAACTAAATTAATTCTGTCCTTTAAAAGTCAGTTCTTCTAGGGAAGAGCAAGTCATGTCTTCCTTCCCATAATCACAAAATTCTGTTTCCCTCTACTGAGGTTGTGGTCATTCTTGGGAAATACCTGAATTCGTTCCTGAATGGGGGCCAGGGTAGGTTTCTGTTCTTGCCTATGCTAATGCTAAACTGGGACACAGTTTAGCAGATGAACTGTGACAGCAACAATGAACACCTCTGTGCTTGCTTGTGGCACTGGGATTCCTGGCTGAGGCTGGTGCAGAATGGAGCAGGTGTGTTCTGTTACAATACACTTCTGGGGGGGACGCCTGGGTGGCTCAGTGGTTAAGGTCTGCGTTTGGCTCAGGTCGTGATCCTAGAGTCCCAGGATCAAGTCCCACATCGGGCTCCCTGCATGGAGTCTGCTTCTCCCTCTGCCTGTGTCTCTGCCTCTCTGTCTCTCATGAATAAATAAATAAAATCTTAAAAAAAAAAAAAAAACACTTCTGGGTTGTTGTGGGAGAAAGGTTGGATGCCCAGATTAGGGCCACAGTGACATGAAAGGCACCCTGAGAGTTGACTCTCTAGCCAGGTAGGTGTCATTGGAAAGGTGTCCTCTCACATGCCATCTTTGATTGATGGACAGTGGCTGCTCTGAAGCCAAGTTCAGTCTCAGCAGGAATGGATATGATGCTGTGTAAGTGCTTGCACGCTGTGGTGTTGGTGGTGGGAGTGGGTATGGCAGCAGTCCTGCCACATATTATTTGCCTTCCTTCTTGTCAGTACTGGGGATTTGGGAACACTGGGTCTCTCCAGCCATCATAGACTCTATGACATTGTCACCCTGTGGTAGATGCTGGTCAGAGATAACCACACTTACGTAGGGCCTTCCAGGAAATTCTGCAGCTACTCCGGGGGGTGGGGGGGGGGGACAGCCAATCCCCCACCTCTTGCCCAAACCCCAAAAAGACATTCTAACCAGAGGGTAGAATAAAAAAAGAAAAAAATCAAGGCAGATGAGAGGCTTTAACTTGGCTTTGATCTACAGGCCTTCTGTTCTGACAAAGGTGATTGGATTAATTTGACAGTTTTTCTCTCTGTCCCTCGTTTCCTGCCTCCCTGTCACCCTCTCTCATTTTTCTCCAGGTTCTCTTTTATGATGAAACTAGGTTAGTTATTACTTAGAATCATCATCTAGTCATCTGTAATATAAGTTGATTTTGTGATGCTTTCTCCCCACCCAGGTATTAAAGTGAGACTAAAGAGGATTCATTGTTTCCCCCTGTTATCGGCTGTTTCCCAGAAAGCTACACCTGTGTTCTCATTGCCAAAGCTACTTAATTCACGGAAGTAACACATGCAGAACTTTTGACTTTTTTCTCTCCTATCTTATATGTTCTCAACATACAGGGGCTCTCAGGGCCAAAATCTGTGAGCGTTTTCTTTCTTAGAAGCGAGGCAGGTTTTGCTAGTAAGGGCTGGCAGTTTTTAAACTCATTTAAACCTTGTATTTTACCTACGATAATGGTCACCATCACCATATTGTTCAGGTGAGGAACTTGAGACACAGAAAAGTTAATTAACTTGACTCAGGTCATACAGCATGTAAGTAAGTAGCAGAGTTTGGATTCAAATGTAGGCAGTTTGGTTCCAGATTTCTATATGCCTAATTTCAGTGCAGTGCTGGGTCTTCTGTTTAGCTCATTTCCCATTTTATCAAAAGTTATGGGGAAAAAATGAATTCCTGATATCCTTCATTAGGGAGACTCTCACTCTTCCTCTTCATATCTTTGTGTTAAGAATGATGTTAGAAATTGGGAAGGGTGTTCGCTGGCTATGGAGGATTTCAGGTCTATATTTACATTACAATTGCTGTGGCCTCTTCTAATTCCTGGGGAAGCTTAGGGGAGCAAGCTAGTTTGTGACACAGGATTTTGGAATTTTATCCCAAAGGGATTATTACACTGGTTGCTCAGAAGCTGTATTTAATATGCATAAGACAGCTTACCCATGAGACTCAAAGAGTAAAACCTAGAGGTAAAGTCACAGCCTTCTATTGGATTATGTGGAAGCCACAGCTGAATCTCTGATAAGCAATGAGTTGTGCTTTCCTAACTTGAGGTTGCTGGATCTCAGAGTAATGCTCCACGGATCAGAGCTGAACAGAAACATGTTCTGTTTCTCTGCAGGAGACTCTCCTTTCTAAGGAGGAGAAGGTTGACTCATCTCTGTTAGAGGTGGGGACTAACTCATTTCACGTTTTTAGAAATGGACAAAAAATTGATTCTCTTCCTGTAGATTTTTCTCTTCCACAGTAGTTCTACCTCAGGGATCTTTGATGTTGAATATTGATCTGTGATTGTCAGTTTGGTAGGGGAAGCAGTATTGTAAATAACCACATTTTGAGTAGTGTGAATACTCTGCTCCTGAGAAGTCAGCTAGATTCCAAATTCTGTGCATTTCTTGCCTTCCCATCATTTCTTTCATGACTTCCATGATATTCTAAAATAATTACACATTCCATTTCTTGATTGGGAAGGCATTGAAAGTATTTTTACACAAAAGTTCTGGAACTTTAGGTATTTTTTCCCCAGAGATGATAAGAAATTTCAAAGTCACCTTTTTTCTAATTACAGGAATTAAACATACCGTATCCTATATTAATATATATTCAATTATCTTATTTGAATGTCCTACAAACACAGAACAGTTTGCAGATTTTTTTTTTGTTGGTTTCTATACTAATTCATTCATTTACCCAATTAATTATTCACTAACTAATTGGTTAACATTTGTTGCCCCTCTTACAGCATGTACACTTGAAAGAACAACGATCTTGTGAAGGTTTTTGCTTTATCTTCAAAGCCTGAAACAAAGCCTATTTAGAGCAAAGACAGTACTCAATAAATATTGCTGAATGAATGTGTGGATGAATTGTGCATATTTTAGAACTGACAGAAAAGTGAAAGGAAGAAAAGAGAAGCCGTAGAAACTGTGTAACATTTATAAAACATATTTATAGGCAATCCTTGCTTTGGATGGTAGTGCCAGGCCATAAATATGACTCTTCAAGCTGAAATTATGCAAAAACAATCCTAATGATCAATGTGAAAAGTTACTATTTTACTTTGACCTTTAAAAATTTTTGCCAAATCATTAAGAATTCTCTTGCTGTTGATTATAAAGGTATAGGGAAATGAAAATAGTAAAACTAATATTTAGTATACTCTAAAACGTCAGAAACATTGAGATTAAAGTGTTTTATTTCTTTGTAAAGTCTTACTAGAAGTCATTTGAATAATGCTTGTCTTCTTCCTGTTGTACAACTTATGAAATAGAGCGAGCATCTTTTCTATGCCCGGATGAATTGCATACTCCCTCCTAAGTTTGGATCAACTTCCAATTTTCTCCTTTGTGCTTTCCATGTCAAGAAATGTCTCTGAGAGTTCCTTTAATGTGAAGTGCTTTTTTTTTCCTTCTTTTTTTTTTTTTCAGCATCACTTCTTTATCATTTTGGTCCAACCATTTTTCCTTATTTATGTTGCTAAGTTTGCCTTCACTGTGTGCTTTTTCACTGTTATCCAGGTTATCTCACATGGTAAAGGAGCAGTATGGTCAACATTCCCATGGGCAGCTCTGTCTTCTACAAATCCATTTACGTCTGACACAGATTTCATTTCCACTCCACCATATCACTTTTGTTTTTGTCTTCTACTTTCATTTCTGTTGGTCACTTCCCTCTTGTGACATGAAGGCAGCATGGGTACACTTTGCTGTCTGTACATGAACTGGGTAACAAATGTGCCGTGACCAATCACTTCACTGACAGATTTTGCAAGAAACATTATTATTGGTCACTGACCACGAGGCATGTATGTTATTTACATAGGAGTTTATGGACTGAAGAGCTGGCAGCGAAATTTGTACTTTATGCAATTACTCCACTAATGTACTCTGCTAACTGAAATTTAAACTGTATTGTTGGGGAACTGGCGTTCTTTGAATGGCCGTAACTGAAATTCATGCCCATTGGAACCATGCACGATGAGGGTTCCCTCAATATGGGACTTTATTTTGTGGATATATGTGCATTTTTTTCTTCCTAACGTGGGATCACCTTATTCATATGACTTTGCAATTTTATTTTTCATTTGATATTATATATGTGTGAAAAATGATAATTTTGACTCCATGTTTTATAACTACATGGTGACTTACTGAACAGTTATATTATAGTTTATTTAACCAGTCCCAATCTTCCTTTTTGGATGTTTAGGCTTTTTCTATTTTTCTCAATTATAAACAGTGTTGCAGTGGTCACCTCTGTCTTTGAGGTAACAACTATTATTTATTTGAAATGAATGTCTTTCTAGTGGTAGAATTACTGGCTTACATGATATTTACACACTTATTTATTTATTTATTGGAGTTTGATTTGCCAACATAGAGCATAACACCCAGTGCTCATCCCGTCAAAGTGCCCCCCTCAGTGCCCGTCACCCAGTCACCCCATCCCCCCGCCCACCTCCCTTTCCTTTTTTTTTTTTTTTTAAATTTTTTTTTTTAAATTTTTATTTATTTATGATAGTCACACAGAGAGAAAGAGAGAGAGGCAGAGACACAGGCAGAGGGAGAAGCAGGCTCCATGCAGGGAGCCCGATATGGGATTCGATCCCGGGTCTCCAGGATCGCGCCCTGGGCCAAAGGCAGGCGCCAAACCGCTGCGCCACCCAGGGATCCCCCACCTCCCTTTCCACTACCCCTGTTCGTTTCCCAGAGTTAGGAGTCTCTCATGGTTTGTCACCCTCACTGATATTTCCCACTCATTTTCTCTCTTTTCCCCTATAATCCCTTTCACTATTTTTAATATTCCCCAAGTGAATGAGACCATATAATGTCTGTTCTTCTCCAGTTGACTTACTTCACTCAGCATAATACCCTCCAGTTCCATCCACATTGAAGGAAATGGTGGGTATTTGTCGTTTCTAATGGCTGAGGAATATTCCAGTGTATACAGAGGCCACATCTTCTTTATCCATTCATCTTTTGTTGGACACCGAGGCTCCTTCCACAGTTTGGCTATTGTGGACACTGCTGCTAGAAACATCGGGGTGCAGGTGTCCTGGTGTTTCACTGGATCTGTATCTTTGGGGTAAATCCCCAGCAGTGCAATTGCTGGGTCATAGGGCAGGTCTATTTTTAACTCTTTGAGGAACCTCCACACAGTTTTCCAGAGTGGCTGCACCAGTTCACATTCCCACCAACAGTGCAAGAGGGCTCCCCTTTCTCCACATCCTCTCCAACATTTGTTGTTTCCCGTCTTGTTAATTTTCACCATTCTCACCGGTGTGAGGTGGGATCTCATTGGATATTTACACTTTTAAAATGTTTCCATATCCTTCCAAATTTTCCTTCAGAGAGATGTTCCCAAATATTTAGGCTTCTACCAGTGACATAAATTGAGAGGTGCTGGTGCATGTGTCCTAAGTCTCTGGCAACAGTGGGATTATCTTTTTAAATTTTTTTTGCTATTTTTGTAGGTAAGACATGTATCTTATTTTTTTTAAAGATTTTTATTTATTTATTCATGAGAGACACACGCACACACAGAGGCAGAGACTCAGGCAGAGGGAGAAGCAACATGTATCTTATTTTAATAATTAGTTTTGATTAATAGGTTAAATAGTTTTTTATGGGTTTGTAGAATTTTTTGATCTGTGGAATTTCATTCTGTCCTGTATTATAGTAGTTTTCAGATGGTAGGGATTTTCTTGTTTTGTTAGATTATTTGGGTACATATATTTCTATAATTTATGTGTGTATTTATATATGTGCACATCTGTGTGTATATGTGTATACACACATATATCTGTGTACCTGGACTACATTCACATGTATGCACCATTTTTTTATCCAAAGATTTTATTTATTTATTCATGAGAGACACACACAGAGAGAGAGGCAGAGACACAGGCAGAGGGAGAAGCAGGCTCCTGCTAGGGAGCCCAATGCGGGACTCAATCCCAGGACCCCAGGATCACAGTCTGAGCCGAAGACAGATGCTCAACCTCTGACCACCCAGGTGCCCCTGCATACGCCATTCTTGGTTTTACACAAGGATTATAAAAAGTATCTGTGGGCCTTAGTTTTATAATATCATTATTTTCCAAATTTTTCCTTTCCTTAAAAAAAAAAAAAAAAAAAAAGAAGGGGCAAATAACCAATAACTCGAGGGAAGTTCTAGTTAATTTTTCATTACATGATTTTCAGAAGATAGGGTCAAAAGGAGCTAGTAGGGCATTCAATTATGTGCTTCAGTGTCAGAAAAGATTTTTTTCCTCAGGTGTACAATATTTTACTTAGGCTTGTTTTTCAAGTGCATTGAAGTGTGACTAAACATTTTTGGGTACTGCCCTTATGTAGGGAAGAGGCCCCATCTTGTTAAATATTCCTTCATCAACTTTGCACTTAGCCAGTTACCAGCAGTGAGGCTCCTGTGAGGGCATGAGCTTTAGGCATTGGCCAGAGGGAAGGTGGGTGGGAGGTGAGGGCCTGGGGGAACTCAGGATTGGGATGCTCTGTTGCCCCCTCCCACTGCTGTAGAAAAAGTGGTTGGCTCAGGCTGGTTTCTGTCCAATAATTTTGGATGGGTCATAAGTGGGGAAGGAGGGAAGGTCATGCGGTTGGACCTCAGCTCATCTGCGGGCTAAAGGTTCTTTGTCACACATCACACAGAACTGGAGCCTTGTCCTGGAGAGTGGTGGCGAGCTGAGACCTAGCGTAGGACGAAGATACAGAGAAGGGCTTTGAGTTCTTTTTGTGTGTAGGTTGGTGATAAAAGAGGCTCAGCAAAGAGGATGTCCACGGAAAACGTGGCCGGGAAGTCCAACAGCCTTGGGGACAGAGGAAGAGCTCGAAGCTATACTTTCCTCAGGGTTGTCCAGCCTGTGTTTAACCGTAGTATTTTCACTTCTGCAGTTTCTCCTGCCGCAGAACGTATCCGATTCATCTTGGGCGAGGAGGATGACAGCCCAGCACCCCCTCAGCTCTTCACTGAACTGGATGAGCTGCTCGCCGTGGACGGGCAGGAGATGGAGTGGAAGGAGACAGCGAGGTGAGGCATGGCTGGCTGTGCAGTGGCGACCTGGGGAAGCAAGTGCAAGGCAAGATCGTTGTCTGTGGGCACCTTTCTCTCACCTTCACACTTTGAATAACTGAGGAACGTCATGTTGACTGTGTTAAGGAATAAAAGGAGTCTTTCCTCTTTTATATTGATGTGGATGCAGGACACCCTTTATTTCACTGCTAGAGCATTGTTACATTGATTCACGTTATTACAGTTTTACCCTTTTTAAGGAATTAGAAGTAAATCTCCATTCACATGCTATTTAATCGTAAAATATATATATATATATATATATATATATATATATATATATTTAGAGATTTTATTTATTTATTCATGAGATACCCAGAGAAAGAGAGGACAGAGACAGGCAGAGGGAGAAGCAGGCTCCCTTTGGGGATCCTGATGTGAGACTAAATCGCAGGGCCTCAGGATCACGACCTGAGCCAAAGGCAGACACTCAACCACTGAGCAGCCAGGTGCTCAATAGTAAAATATCTTAAAGAGATAAACTCAAGCACCCAAACATGATAGCTTAGAGATATGTGTCCACAGTTTCTACATGCCAAGGTGTCTGGTGAAATCATGTCTGATTTGTTGTTAGCATTTATTAGCATCCATTTCCAGTTAGCAGGGAGGTTGCAATGTTTACCCACAAACTTGAATTATTCCAAGTAGAAACCTGTCATCTTTAAGTATCCACAAAAGCAAGAACAAGGCTCACTTGGAGTATAGAGATCTGAGTTCAATTTCAGATTCTGTTATCTGTTAGCTGGATAGCACTCAGTTTCTCAGAACTTTGATTTCATAATCAGTAAAAAGTGGATAATAATCTACTACATATAATATATATGTATGCAATATAAGGTACGTAACATATGTAAATGTAGTATTATTTAATATTTGTCTGATTATGTCACAGATATTTATATGCATGCCTATATGTATATATGTGTATATATATGGAAATACCTTGTAAATTGTTAAGCACCACGGAAATATCTAAGATTTCATTAATCTCATGGTAACAGAGCTTTTCTTTCTTTCTACATATAGGTTATTTACTCCATGCCTATCTTCTAGAACGTAGAACAATTATGTAATAGAAAGAATTCGATATAATGCAGTTACTAGTCTCATTGTCATACTTGCATGGAGATTCAATATATTTCCCTTTCACAAGCAAGATAATGTCGAGATACACCTTCTATAGTCTGCAACTTAATTCAAATAAAATTCAACTGGTGTTTTTTGAATGCATAGTATATGTCAGGCAGTAATGAAATACTGGGAATAAAGATGTGAGCAAAAGAAACTCACACACAAATCATGGTATCTTACTCAAGTTTCAAGTGTGTTCAATTTAATATCTTTACAATCTGAGGAATGAGGCAAATCAAATCCTTATTGTAGCTTTGGGTTTAAAATAAGAGCAAAAGAACTGAAGGCCTTCTTCTGTGGATTAGATGGAAAAGAGATATGTCTGTTGTTCCACTACTAGCTAGGTCATTCTAGAGTGAGAAAGAAATATATTTTTTATCATCTATGATTAGTAAAAGTTGATGAGATGTAAAGAACCACTAACTCAATGGTCTTTTCTTCTCTGGATGAGATTCTTTTGAGAATTAAAGAAAGAACTTTTATTTTCTGGGACATATCTTTTTTTTAAGTTTATCTATTTTTAGTACGCTCTACACCCAATGGTGGGACTTGAACTCATAACCCGAGATCAGGAGTTCCATGCTTTTCCACTTGAGCTGGCCAGGTGCTCCATTTCTGTAGCATATTTTATTTTTTATTCTTTTTTTTAAAAGATTTTATTTATTTATTTATTCATGAGACACACAGAGAGAGACAGAGACATAGACAGAGGAGAAGCAGACTCCCTGCTGGGAGTCCAGTGTGGGACCCGGTCCTAGGACCCTGGGATGACGCCTTGAGCCAAAGGCAGAAGTTCAGCCACTGAGCCACCCAGGTACCCCTCTGGGGCATATTTTAAAAGCTTCATGTATCATATCATTTGTAATCAAATGTTCATCAAGTTATTTGGATTTTTTAGGTAATTTTTGTTTAGTTACTGAGACTTATGCTCTGTAGGTTTATGGGTTTATTATTATTGTTGCACTCCTAAGTACTATTGAATGTCTTTAGCCATTTAGGATTTTTAATAATAGAGAAGCTTCATAAATTAATTTGTTTGATAATGATAGAGTAGCTTTTATTTCTCACTAAGAATTTCTAGGTAGTTTGGCCTTGTGGAAACATCTACTTTAAAAGAAAGTTCAATGGAAAAAAAAAGTTTAGTAGAATCCATTGATAATTTCATATCTTCCAAAACTTAAACTGTGCCCAGAGAAGAAAATCATTACATTTTACTCCTGGCCGTCCCAGTAGCATTAAGGGGAAAAAACTTAATCTTAAATATGTTATTTTCCATTTGCTGGATAATTCTAATATGCAGACCCATGTTTTACTTCTTCGGTTAATATTTTCTCCTTATCAAAAAGCTATCTGTAGCATGTTTCTGCTTCTCTACCTTTGATGCTCCCCCTTGGAGCTCTTCATTTTTGTTCTTTCAAGACCTCTTTCCATGATACAGTAATTCTCATTCCCTTCTCTTAGTTCTAATAACCTGGATATTAAAAGTACTACATAAAGTATACTTTTGGTTCATAAAGCATCCTCCAAAAAAAAAAAAAAGACTTTCAAAGTAGAATCTTATACTAGTAGCTCCATTTCATGCTTTCTTTTCCTTCTTTCTAATAGGAAAAACAAAAACAAAAACAAAAACAGAATGAAAATTGTACTGGTGCAGCCTGAACTGAGTGTTGGGGAGATTTTGGTCTAGTCTTGGCTTTGTTGCTGACTGGCTACTTCACTATGGGCCAGTACTCATGGAATCTTCCTGAGCTTGAGTGTTCTCTTCTATCCAATGAAGGATACTGGGTTGCATCTCTGTAACTTCATGTATAGTTTATAGCTCTAAAATTCCAGACCTTTGTATATGCTGGCATAGTCAGTCAGTTGTGGCCAGAAGAGCTACTTTGATTCATACTATCTTCTTGAAATTCTGTGTGAGTGCCTATCATAGAGTAGAATTCAGGTGTAGCTTCCTGCTTTTTCTTTCAGTCCAAGGCAGACTATATTTTATATGATCTTTGGTCTCAGAAAAGTGGAGAGGTGACAGTTCACTGTGTAGGTGATTCAACATTGAGTGAGGTGGACATAGCACTTTCATGTAAGATTCTTGAAGATTAAGATAATTTTGAATACTTTATAATACTTAAAATCTTTATTTCCTCAAGAATTCACGTGTCATTTTTGGTGATGTCATTAGTCCCCAAGAGACTGTACTGCTGGAGAGAATGTGTGGTGGGAGTTTTCCATGTGTTGGCAGTGGGAAGAAACATACTCATACCAGTCTACACTCTAGGGCTTCTGTACAGGACTTGCTACAATTACTATTGGTTAGTTAAATGTAAACGTGATATTATTATTTTCATTTTGTCTCCTTAATTACAATAATTCTTCCAACTGAGGACCATCATGTCTGTCTTTCCCTATTTTACTCCCACAGCTTCACTGTGCTATGTAGTATTTGTTGAGTGCGAGTAGTTGAGAACTGATTGCTTTAGAAATAGCTGTTCTAAATATAATACTTTCTAAGGTATATTCCTTGACCAAAGTTGGAGTTCTGTGGTAATTTATCTCTTTCTGACTGATGGACTGCTGAATGACAGACCCAAGGTACCTAGCACACCACTGATCAAGCTCATAAGAAGACCTATGTTTGAAGTTTCAACCTAATTCATTAATATGCTGCTGCCATCTACATTAAGTTCTCTAGCCCAAACTTTTGTCCTTATATGATTGAAAATAAATGAATAATAATTGAAAATAAATAATAATAAATAATTGGATGGCTAATACACTTCTAAAAATAACATGTCTAAAATGGAGCTTCTGATCTACCTGCCTCAGATCTGTTCCTCCTGCAGAGTTCCCCACCACAACGAGCAACTCCATTCTTCTAGTTGCTCGAGCCCAAAACATTGGCATCTTCCTTGACTTCTTTCTCTACCCTCATTACTTGATCCATTGGCAAACCCTATTTGTTTTACCCTCAAAGATATTCAGATATTCAGAATCTCACCACACCTCACATTCAGTACTGCCACAACCCAGATGCAAGCCACCATTATTTCTCATCTAGATTATTTTAAATACTTCCTAATTAGTCTGTATCTCTGCATCTGCCCTTACCTACCTCATGAACAATCTACCACGATCTCGTTGATCATCTACTTTTCTCCCTTTTGTTCACTCGCTGGCCAGTCATGCTTCTGTGCCAGGGACATTGCACTTGCTGTTCCCTCTGTCTGAAATGCTTTCCTTGCTACACTCCCCGGTTTCTCCATGGTTCATTTTCTCACCCCCTCAGGTCTTTATTCAAATATTACTTTCTCAGTGGCTGCCCCATCTAAAATTGAAACCGTCCCCCAATACTATCTAACCCCCATCCTTCATTATGTTTTCCTTGACACTTATCATCATTTATTTATTTATTTTATTTCTTTATTTATTCATAGACACACAGAGAGAGGCAGAGACATAGGCAGAGGGAGAAGTAGGTTCCCTGTGGGGAGCCTGATGTGAGGCTCAATTCCCAGGACCCTGGGATCACGCTCTGAGCCAAAGGCAGACACTCAACCACTGAGCCACCCAGGTGCTTCAACACTTATCATCATTTAGCATATTGCATATCTTGTTATTTTCTCTTTCCAATAAAATTAAAGTTCCATGAGGGCAGAAAGTTTTGGCTGTTTTATTCATCACTATGTCTCTAGTGCCTTCAACTACCGGGCATACTGTCCACAGTCAAGAAGTATGTGTTAAGAGAATTAGCTCCACCTAAATCCTGTTGGGAAGTTGGAAGGTGATTGTGCCTCCAGAAATGATTCATAGTTTTACTAATCTCTAGTTCCTGCAACGTACCCTGCTTAAGAACGTTTTTGCAGTAATTTCTGATTGCCACTTATGATATCCATTTTCTAGAGATGATAGGATTTTTTCTGCCATTAAAAATTCTCAAACCTATCAAACTAATAAAAGTTTAATACTTAGAAGGGATTGATTTTATAAATGAAAATGTGCAATGAATATTTTTCTGGCTAACTTATAAAATTGAGATCTTTGCTTTTTTTGTGAAAACCCCGATTCATAGACTGTTTTATTCCACAGAGAACTAATCCACTAGACTTCTCCAGCTATAGTTTCTACTGTGAGCCCACAGCCCCACAGGACACAATACCACCCCTTTTAATATTCTATACATTTTAGGTAGCTAATGATTTGATTTGACCAAAAATATCCTACATTGATTCTCAACATTACTGCAGCTTCAGTTTTAGTTAGGAAGTTCGGGTTATGCTCTGTCTCAAAAAATAGAGAATGGTTTCAGTAGTAGGAAAAATATCCCAATTTAAGTCTTGGAAGGCACAGTAGTCATGTAAAACTATGAACAAGGGAAGTCTTTATTTATATGAAGTTTGAAGTTCAGCCAACTCCACCACCACCACCCCTTTTTTCCACATCTTTCCCTTGCTTTTCCCCTTTCCTAAAAATTAGAACTTTTAATTTTTATTGGCTCTTCCAACATAAAGCACACATTGAAGACTGGGCAAAGGATAGGATGATTAGACCTGAGAAATGTATATGATCAGTGGAATGCAGAGAATACTCTTTCTTTAGAGAGTATTCCTGAGTGTTAGGTAAGTACTGACATTCAGTAATACAGCAGTGATCACAGTGGAGAATTTGGTATTAGTGAAGAAGTCTATGCTCTTTGTTAAGAATTTCTAGGTGGCTAGGCATTAGCTGACAGGTTCATGACACAAACTAGTGAAAGAATAAGTCATGGTCCAGCTTTGGTGTCGGCCCAAAGCCAGGATCAAGGGCTACTGCTCTTCCCTACCACCCTAAGCTCTTTATTTCTTTGAGACAGCGCTGCCTCTGCAAAAATGGTTATTGGCTCTCTGTCTTCCTTCAGTGAATATTCAGATGGCTAATGTCGGATTTCGCTGTTATAAGAATATATGTTAAAGGTCAGTCCAGTGTGATTCAGTTTTTTGTTGCCAAACCTGGGTAAAAAGGACCGTCACAAGTTCCAACAAAACAAGGAGCCAACAAAGGAAAAGGGCATTGATGTTTTACTTCTAGCAGGACAGCACAAATGAGCACCCATCTGTGTTTCTGCTTGGCAGACTGACCCAGCCTACCTCTGGAAAACCTGATTACAGGGCATGACCATCAAGCACAGACATGCATACTTACCCTGGGGATTTGGAGAGAGATTGTCCTTTTCCCAATCTACACCAACTTCTCTGTCTTTTCTCTGCTAGATTACTTTGGGACATTCCATTTCAGAACAAGTTTATTTCTTCTGTAAGAAAATGGCTAAAGGAAATGGAATCTAATCATCTACATAATTACACGTAGTTACATATACTGCTTTGCAGTAGCTTTCACAGTTGATCTAGAAATCTAAGAGTTCTTTTTAAAAACATAATTTATCCCAGATACACACTAGCATTGGCTTCTTTTAGGTAATGAGGCACTTACTAGTTAGCAAGAAATATATTACTTTAATCTTATATAGTTAGGTTATATTCTAGGGCAAAAGTCATGTCTATTTTCCACTGTAAAATTGGTATGTTTTTAAGTTAGAGGTCTTGTCTTTTTAAAATTATATTTAATCATATGATTGGAAAGTTGCAAAATTCAGTGATTCCCAGTGGGCCTTCTATTTCTTTAATAAACGAGAAAAATGCTGTTTGGTTGGCAGTCACTCAAGGTGCATTAAACTGAGCATGCTGTATTCTTCTTCGTTTAAGACCTTGAAATAAATAAACTTTACCTAATAAACTCTTCTTCCAAGGTTACAACAGTTTTGTAATTGCAAGCATTTAAAAACTAACTTCTGAAATTAATTTTCTTGTAACATGTGGAGTACCAAGACAAAAGGAAAAGTAGGAAACTTATTGCAAATATATTGTTATTCACAGTCACTATAAAGGGTAGATAGTAGCTTATATAGAATGTTTTTACAGTAAAAATGTCTATTTTTTTTTATAAAGTGTAATTACAAGGTTTTAAGGCACCTTAACAAATTCATTGGCACTTGGGTAGGCTGAACTTTGGTACCTTTGCCTTAGCCTTTTCTTTAATGGGTTCTGATTTGAATTGAGTAATTTTCAGGTTTTTTTCAAATTTGTCCTTGATATGTGATGAGTTAGACATAGCATGTGTAGTTTCTGGAATGAAACTGCATGCAAACAATCTGTAAGTGGGAAACCCACATAAAACTTTATGTCTGAAAGCATACGTTGGAAGCATACTCCGTTCCTTGAACAATCAGAGCAATACATTTTAAAGGAATTTAATAGTCATTATCCCAGAGTTTCCCTTATGCTGTTAGCTGTGCTATGATATGACATCATCACAACAGTCAATATTTACTAACCTCAGAGTGAAAAAGATGCTAAACTGAAGTATGAGATAATACTTATCCCTTAGGAATGTAGATTCTAAGGAACTTGCTAGCTTGCTAGTTTTGAGATTTTACATTTTCATTCCTTTATGATTAAATCTTGACCTAAAGGACTGGTGTATGCCAGGAGGGTGAGTAATGCTATTCCATAAATCCAAGCTGGTTGGGATTTATGATTTCTAAATATACTGTTAAAACCTCTTTAAAATCATATTTAAGTCTAGTCAGCTTACCTACAATGCAAACTGTGGAGAGGAATGAAGCTAAAGATTGGTCACAAAAGAATGTAGTCATTTTGCTCCTTTTTGTTTTTTAAAGATCTGTTTACTTATTTGGAAGAGGGCGCCCACACACATGAATGAGGGGATGGCAGAGGGAGTGGGAGAGAAGCAGACTTTCCCCCTGAGCCTGGTGACTCAGGGCTGGATCTCACAAACCTGAGATCATGACCTGAGCTGAAACCTGAAGTCGTACGCTTAACCAACTGAGTCACCAGGTGTTTTTTTTTTTTTTAAAGAAAATTTTATTAAACTTACATAGTTTGGACAATTGAGAAAGATGGCAGAAAAGACCCATTCTCACATATGGATGTATTTGGTAGTACAGATTTATGGCAACTGACAGGAAGGGGGTCTCATTGAGTAGAATTAAGAAGGAAGTGAAGGCTGTATAAAACACTCCCATTTACTGAGTTTCTAGCTGGCCTTTGTTATTTATCTTGGGTTTAATTTATATCCTATGATCTAAGATTTATCTCTCAGCTAATAAGACTTCTCTCAAGAATCAAGACAAGGAGTCACTACACTAGAGATAACATCCTTATATGTAATCCTGAAATGGTTTTATATGCTATAGAAGCTTTTAATATACTAGAGTCTTATCTTGAGTAATAAATTATGACATCAAATGTAAATGTGACTGACTGTAATGTACATCTGAAATTAGTAGGATATAATTAATTATTAATTAATTATACATCAGTTATACTTCAGTAAAAATACTCTTCAAAAATTATTTTAAGTTTTTATTTTAATTCCAGTTAACACACAGTGTTATATTAATTTCAGGTGTACAATATAGTGATTCAACACTCCATATAACTCCTAGTGCTCATCATGACAAGTGCACTCCTTAGTCCTCATCACCTATTTCACCTATTCCCCAAATCCCAATTTTTGAAATAGTTTAAAATTATTTTTAAAATACATGATTTATGTAACAGTTATCAACAAACATAGTTAGAGATTGTGTGAGCAAGCCTGAAAAGATAATATACCTAAAGTTAACCAATGTAATATACACTGTAAAATGATTACTCTTGAAATAACCCCAGTCACCGTTTATCTTTTTGGCAAATCCATAGGATTCTTTAAGAGTATGACGTAAAATTGTTATTTTTCTGCCCTTTCGTTCTATTTCTGTGGAACTAATAGCAACCAAAGGGAAGAACTATTCATTTAATTACACACACACTCATGTGAATATTAAGGGTCTTTTATTCTCTCTTGGAATGTTTCACAACTACTTTTATAGGCAGACATGAGGTCCAGTTCTGAAGTTTTAGAATTTTGGTGGTGATGTGGGCTTTTTAACTTGTGAGGAAAATATGTAAAAATCTCCACTGTTTACATTTTGGGGGGATACAGAGGAAAGGAAGAGGGTCTGGGAGTTGAGGGTGAGATTGGAGAGAAGGTTACCATTGACATGTGGGAGCCCTTCCCGAGAGGAGTGCATACTGAGTCTCTGGATATGGCTAAACACTTCTGGATCACATGGGTATTGGGCTTGATTAAAATTCTAAAGTTTCTTTGACTCTGTGGCTGATCTTTTGATCTGCGTTCACTCTTGGTTCTACTAATGTGTTTTCTTGCCTCCTCTGGGGGTGGTGAGCAGTCTATAAATAATACCTTATGTAGAGCTTCCTCTGATCTCTGCCCTTTGTTCTCTTCTTTAGTGAGCTAGGTGAGCGTTTAGCTTTTTCTAGGAAAACATTTTTCAATTATTAAACCTTTGAGTGAAGAATGTAGGAAAACAATTTTTTAACCCCCTCTGTATCTTTTTCAATATCTTTCAGAAGATTTGAAGTGAGAGAAAGAAGCATTTTTTTCTTTGGGTCATAATGAATAGCAAAATGGTGATGCTTTTGGGTTCTCCTTTGCCAGTGTAGAGAGAGTCTGTATGAGCAATACATGGGATACAAAGACTGTCAAATGTGTTTTGTTTTCATTTCCATTAAACTTTTAAAAAGTTGCAGTATATTGGGAAGTTATTGGAGTATCTGGAAGTCTTAGAAAGAAGGAGTTATGAAATTGGTTTGTTTATTCCATTGTTAAGGTTGATAGGAGATCTGTTATTGGAATCGATGTGTTGTTCCCTGAACTTGTGTATTTTTAAACGCATGTGGAGTGAGACTTGAAGGGTAAAGCTCCCATTAGAATCTCAGTGAGAATGGAACATGTGTCATCTGAGAAATACAAGCCGCACATGCTGGCCTTCTTCAAGTGTTGAAGGGAAATTTTATATTCATCCAAACACTTCATGCACCATGTTTTTCAAATAATTAAGATAAATATTGGTTTATAACTGATATTTCAACTTATATAAACTTGCCTTGTGAAGTCACAACAGAATTCTCACAATGGTGGTTATTTTTACACAGTGTGGGCTTTCATGGAGAATTTTGAAATGCACATTTTTCCTATGTTATTTTAAAAATTTAGCAAAATAATCATTCTTCAGGATTTCATGGTTACATATAGACAGATAAAAAACCAAGAATCCTTTGGATCATTTTGGTTTATTTTCTTTCTCTCTAACACCAGGGGAAGGAGAGTCTAGTGACTCTGTTTGGTGTATTTATAAAGGTAATGCAATTAATGATATAATAAGCTTTTAAGACTCCACCAAATGAGACATTTTGGGAGTGCTGGTGGGGGTGGAGATGGAGGGGTTGATGTAGCTATTTCCAGAGGAGGTTGGAATACTTTTAATTGCTGTTCACTAATCTCATGTTCCTAGGTGGATTAAGTTTGAAGAAAAAGTGGAACAGGGTGGGGAAAGATGGAGCAAGCCCCACGTGGCCACATTGTCCCTTCACAGCTTATTTGAGCTAAGGACATGTATGGAGAAAGGATCCATCATGCTTGACAGGGAGGCTTCTTCTCTCCCACAGTTGGTGGGTAAGTATGTTGTTTTAAGTTTTTATCATTTCTTTAGCTACCTGTCTGTGGGTCTCCATTAATGCAGATAACTTCTAGTGTAAAAAGAGTTGAATATTCTACATTTATTTTTGCTCTTTTTTATATTACAAAAATAGTAACATTTTTCTCAGAAGATTTGGAAAATACAAATATTGAGAAGAAAGTGAAAAAAATCTTCCATCATACTTTCATAGCCATTGGTACCATTGTGGCATGTTTCCATCCAACTTTTGTTTCTCAGTCTTCCCTCTCATGCTTTTAATTTTTCATGTTATTTTTTTAGTGGGATCATAATGTGTATACGTACAGAGTTGCATTCACTTCTACCTTGTAAGGTGAATCTTTTTAATATAGGCTTCCCCCCTGCATCCTTGTTTATTTTAAACTGGAGATCTGGGGACTCGATTTCTAGAACTCTGACCTTGGACATTTGCACTAACCTTTTCTGGTCCTTACTTTCATCATCTGTAAAATAGGGGGCTTAAGTCCTATCTAAACAGGAAAATCATCTAGTTGCTGGGTTGGGGCTGATTTTGTAAGTGGAAGTCAAGATGCTTTAACTGTATGTCAGAAAGGTTGTGTGGGACAAGAGGCTGGCACACCCTGGTGGGCTAGTGACTGATCATGTCACATGATGATGCTGATCATCAATCTACAACCATCACCAAGTCACGGAACCTCAAGGTGCAGGGCAGCATTGGTATCTTTGGTAATTAGTGTTGGTTAGTGAATGTGAGTGTACCATGTTGAATATCTGGGACACACATTACTACATTCCGAACAGGAGTATTGTTTTCATTTTCTAATAAAAGCCTGGTCTGAACTGCCTTATTACCCTTTGGATCTAGATGTGCTAAAGATCATGTTTTTCTCAAAAAGGAGTATAGGGGCTCTGTTTGGCTTTCCTAGGAAAATTCATGAACTAGATGACCACTGGACCTGTATGGATGACCACACTTTCCCCAGGGCTCTGCAGGGTACCTCATTTGGGATTGTGGGGAAGAAGTGGTGGATTGCAGCCCTGTAGAAAGTGACCAGTGTAAAATTCTTGTGTAATTTCAGGTTTACTACAAAATTTCTTTGGATATCTATAGTCAAAAGGCTTACCTATGGCATCTGTATTTGTTTGTTTTAATTGACAGTGGGAAAGCTATAGCATGTGTATGAAAGAAAAGATTAGTTGTCGAATGAGGCATGTATCTTACTGATGTGTATGTATCAGATTCTTCTTCAGAGAACTGGTTAGTTCCATTTGCAAAGAAGTCCCATACATTTCATGAACTTGAGGTGTTTAAAGTATCAGTGGAGAAGGGGTAAGGGCTAATGTGAAGATACTGGATGGACAGAATTAACTAGTTCATGCAATAATTATTCAGCAGTGGTGCATGAGCTTCTGCGATGTGCCAGTCATTGGAATTAGGTTTGCAAATCGGTCACTTTGTAGATGGGATAAGTTACAAATCCACATCCACATGGTGGGAAGATAATGTAGGAAATAATCTCTATGTAGAATTTTTCATATTTGACAAGGCAAGTTAGCTGAAAATGGATATATTATTGTGGGAAAATGGATATATTATTGTGGGAAGATCAGCCCATCTCCAAAGACAGAAGCAAACAGAAGGGATAGTTTTCTGGGTGATTTGTTTTATTGCAAGGGAGTTTGTTATTAAAAAGAAAAATCGTGGTTACAAAAAATCTGTCCAGTTTTGGAGTGAGAATTGCAATTTCTGTGTGTTCCGACTTTAAGAACTAATCTGGAGCAAAGATGTCTGAAATTAGACAAATTGAAAAAACAAGTCAGAACGCATGAATGCTGGGTAAAATGGAAGTTAAACTTGTGACTGGGCAGGATATAGGCAATCTCAGGGGAGTATATGTATTGTGGCTTAAGGGTCACTAGAAAGGTTCCAATATTAAGAAAGAAGAACTTGGGCTTTTCTGTAAAACTGTCTTTGGGATCTTTAGTATCAGAAAGAGCCATCTTAAGGAGTTTCTGCTCATCAGCAATTGGCTAGTCTTTTCCATTCTCTAGAAGACAGAATCCCACTTTATATTGGAGCTTTGTTAGCCAATGGCCAGAGAAAGAGGTTCTGGTATTCACTAGATTTAAGAAAGGTTTATTAAGCGTGTTAAATTCTCACTTTAATGTTCCATTACTTTTTATTATCAGTTGTGGACTTTTTTCTCTAACCATTCCTATTTACTTTTAAAAATGTCATGATATTTTAAAATTAGATACCTAACCAGGTCACTTGGAAGTGCTGTCACTCTCATTCTAGAGCTGATAATACATAAAAACAATTCAAGGCAAAAAACACACATTAGAAGCAGAAAGAGGAAGGAAGGATGGAGGGAAGGAAGGAAAGAAAGAAGGGAAGGAGGGAGGGAGGAAAGGGATCAGATTTGCAGGAATGGAGAGAGTATGTTTGAAAGAGTATAACTGAAAAAAATATTTAAAAATCCTCAAAGAATCAAAACCTTAAAACCTTACAGAGGATTAAAACACATGAAGGCCAAAAAAAAAAAAAAAAAAAAAAAAAGCCCGCCCTAATTTCATTTTAAATGACAGAAATGGCACAGTGACTTGAAGGGTTGTGGTCATTATTTATTTAGTTATTTAAAAATCCTTTTCTAGCAGAGGCTGAAGTGGTTGTTTTGTTTTGCATCATGCCAATAATTCAGAGTTGAGAATTATGTACAGCTACATCTCTAAGGTGCATCTACCCTCCACCCCATTCTTATCTCCACAAAAGAGAAGAGAAATAAATAATAGTGGGTGTGATCATACAAACAAACAATAGCGTGATTTGTATCTTCCTTGCAGTGCACCTGCTCCTCCTGCTCCGTGGCCTGTCTCTGAGAGGCGGCCTCCGTCTGCAGGTGCAGACTGTCACCACGTGATTGCTTAAGCAGGTGCTACCTCTCATCTTTACACGCAGCTTTCAGCCTGATCCTGATTCTCCTTGGGGCGTCTCCATGTTTTCTTTATGAAGAACCCCTTTTGAATGTTAATAAAAAATTTTATCTTTAAAGCAACTAAAGGATAAAACAATATTTTCATGGATTATTTTAATAGCTTGATTATTACTGTCATTGTTATAATCCTACAATTAAAGAATGTCATTCCTACATGGAGGCAAGTGCATGAGAATTTTCCTGCCCTCCTAAATTAAAAGAAATTATAAGCCACCTCAGGTATTTTATTATGATGGTGAATGGGTTAGGAAAGCGTAGCTCTATTTTTGGAGTTCTCATTTTTATATTTAAAGGCATTCCTGAGCTGTGCATGTTGGCAGATGTGTTAGTCATGTTGTTTCTTGCTTTTAACACCTTTTATATTTTCAAAATGGCTATGTATTTATTTTTTATCACAAAACTAATGAACATTCATTTTTAAATAATCCAGAAAAATAGAACACACAAAAATAAAAATGCCACCATTTACAGTTACCCTCCCAGCAGTTTTTCTGCACATCTCTATTTACACATATGAAATTTATTTTACAAGTGGGATCATACTATATATAACACTTTAATCTGCCCTTCTTAACTTAAAAACGTGAATTTCTTTCCATGTGATTAAACATAATTGCACATGTCATTTTAATGGCTGCAAAAATATTTAGTAATCTATTACTGAGCATTTAAGTTGCCTTTCTAATGGTGAAATATTCAAAGAGTTTGAACATATTAAAGGGTTTTATGTCATTTGCCAAAGGGCTTCAAGTAAGGTTGTACTAGTTATGGCTGCCATGATCAGTCTGTGGGGTTCCCTGTGGCACCCATCCTTCACATCAATGTGGATTGCTCTTTTACATTTTGCTACTTTGATAGGTTTCAAAATCTCACAATTGGTGACATTTATATAGATTTACTTAAATTGCCCTTGTTAGTCCTGAACAAGTCCTGAAGTTTAATATTTCTTGGGCCTTGTATTTCTTTTAAAAATGTTTCTCACTTTTGATCATTTTTTGGTTGCATTCTCCATTCTTTTGGTTTGCAGAAGCTCTGGATATAGCAACAAAATAATATATTTTTTTGGTCCAGAGCTTCCTTTTTTAAATAAAGAGAAATACTGTATGATATGGAAAAAGATATGAATTATGTGTTGGAAAACCTGGTTTTACTTAGTGGGGGGTTGTTAGGCTACCTCGGAGGGCAAGTCACCTCTTTTGTCTTTTGCCCTCTCTTTTCCCATCTGTACAACAAGAGGTTGCAAACTTGGTGTTTCCTGAGGTTTCTTTCAGCTCTGCTCTTATCTACAGTTGGCACATTCTCTCCCGATTGGTAGTGTTTGTGGAATTTTGAACACTGAAGGCTTAATTTCAGTGTAGCTGTGAAATGTTACTGCCCCCACTTTCCTTGAAAGGTTTTGTAGTTTGTGCTTAAAAAGATCGCTGTAATGTGGGCCGTTTTATGGAAACTTAATGAAGGGCATAAGCCACACAGATGTCTTAACCTGTTCTAACCGGTGATTTCCAGGCATTAGTAACAGAGGGTCGGCTGTGTGTATGTACAGATAGGTTTGAGATTACAAGGGAAGGCAAGTGTAGAGGGAGGCCCTGCCAGGAAGGATAGATAAGAAACACTTTAATCCACAGCCCTGGAATTATAGTAGGAGCTTGATAACATGTGCCTCAGATATGCTGGGGCTGTTTGTTTATTTTTATGGTTCTTCTGTAAAATGGACCTTCCACATTGAATAAGACTTCAAGGGAAAGTAGAGTTGCACCTAATTATTTTACTGTGGAACAGATCAGTAATTATAGGATCAGTTCTGAGAGTTTCACTGAGAAGGGTTTGTGCAGTTAAAAACATTCAGAGCTAAAGGCCACTCTCAAACCAAAACATTCCTATGGGAGAAACTCTTCCTGCCTTGCCCAAGCTCCCCCACCAAGTGGCCCAGTGTTATGTGACATTTATAGCATCTGTGTTAGACATGGGATGGAAAATCCTGGGTTCAGCCTCTGCGTGGCTCCCAAGTAGTTGCTTGTATACTACGTAAGTTGTCAGTTTCTAGCTATAGGCTGTAGGGCAGGTTCTGCGAGTGCTTGTGATTAAGATGGTCTTCTGGGAGGCACAGTTGTGACCCAGCAGAGACCCTAGAACATTTGTAACTTCTTTTAGGAGATGTTGTTATCCTACCAGTTCCCATCACTTTTTTTTGGTCAGACTTCTGCAAGAGAAGAACTTTTGTTCCCATCTCCACTTAAAAAAAAAAAAAAGATTTATTTATTTACTTATTTATTTATTTATTTGTGAGAGAGACCCTGTGGGTACAAGCAGGGAGATGGGCAACAGGAGAGGGTGAGAATCCCAAGCAGACTCCACGCTAGCACTGGACCCTGATGCAGGGCTTGATCCCAGGACCCTGAGATCATGACCTGAGCTGAAATCAAGAGTTGGACACTTAACCGCTGAGCCACCCAGGTGCCCCTCTCATTTCCACTTTTGTATACTGGGAAGTTTACCCAAGGGGAGAATGTTGAGGTGCGCTAGATGCACTCATATACCTGAAAAGGTAGGCGTGGGATCCACTCATTGTTCTGGTTCTGTGCAGGGGGTGAAAGCTCCACCTGTGTACAGTGGATGAAGTAATCTCCTGCCTTGTATAGTTTCTGTTATGATTTGGCCAGAACTCTATTCTGGACAGAGGAAATGTCGACCTGTTATGTGATGTTAGAGAAGGATGCACCAGGCTACATTTATGCCATTCTGCTGACATGCTGGACTTGGGAGCAAGAGGATTTCTTCTTTTGGAGTAAAACTTGTCCTTTAGCAGAGTCACCCATGGAGCAGTTTCTATTAAACACAGTTATCTTTTTTCAATTAAAGCCATTCTAAAAACAAGAACTAATAGAAATGACAACTTTTTGTAGTAAGACTGAAATTTTATATAAAATTCTGGTCACTTTATATTTTAAAATGATTACTGGAATATATTGAAAAGGCTTTTGTTGGATCCAAAGAATAGCCTCCCTTTTTAGAAAAGATGAAGGCATAGTTTTGTACGTTAGTGTTTCTTTCATTGGATTGATTGGTGTTCAAATAACCTGATATGGGCAACAGTATTGTTTTCCTTTGTCCCATTTTAAGGAAAATATATCATTACAGAAGGATTGGGAAAACATCTAAAAAATTAATAATGTCATTATATTAAATTTTGCATATCTCTTCAAGTTTTTTTATATAATTTATATTTCTGGCATACTTGCTATGATAGAGCACATGAAATTTTTCTAATCTTTTTTTTTACTTAATTGAAAAAATGTAAATTACTGACTTACTGTATTACTCATAGAAGAATGTGATTAATGTGAGTTCACTATTAACTGGTATTGGATAAAAGAGGACAAGATGATTCTTCCTCTCCAAACATATAAATTCATAGTGAAATATTTATCTCTCTCTCATTAACACCAGGATCTTTGTGTCCTGTATCTTTATCCTTCATACAAAGGGGAAAGTTGAAAATCTGGGGAAATAGCATATTGATAGTAAGTTTGAAGGTGATGTCCGTAAAATGAGAGTAAAAAATTAACGTTGTGATCTTATAACTTAGTTTTGCTTTTTGTTTTTGTTTTGCTTGTTTTTGTATCAGAGATGATTGTTGACCATCAGATTGAGACAGGCCTATTGAAACCTGACCTTAAGGATAAGGTGACCTACACTTTGCTCCGGAGGCACCGGCATCAAACCAAGAAATCTAACCTTCGATCCCTGGCTGACATTGGGAAGACAGTCTCCAGTGCAAGTAGGATGTTTACCAACCCTGATAATGGTAATGCAGGGCCAAACAGCTGCCCCGCTCTCTTTCCTGTCTTACTCACCTTTACTCCATCTCACATCATCTGTTGTTTTTACCCCCTCCATATTTCTTCTTTCCTCAAGTTCATATGCCACAGCCATTTCCTACTGACACTTTTACCCAGTTGGGCAGGTTTGCAGTCCTGTTGGAAAGATTTCAGCAGTTACTAAGGCTGCAGATGCCAAGATGCCTTGCTTGCTCCATATACGTCTATTCTGATTGACTGAGATGGTTTGGTAATGTCACTATGATGAAACAACTGAATATTTCAGAGGAGTCATCAAATTTGTTTTTTGAGTATATCAAGGAAAATACTTTTGACTTGGGGATGTGTAAGAATACGGAGGATAGACTAAGATAGGATAAAAAGCTCTGAATTCTAGTATCATAGAGTATTTGCTGGGTATGGGAGATGGTGTCTACTCTATAAATGACTATTTATCCAAGTAAGGCTCAGTATTACATTTATTACTTAATAAAGTCTAGGCCTACAAAAAGAAAGAAAAAGAATCATCTACTCTTTTGTTATATAAAAATGATGGTTTGATGTGAGAATAATTATTCAAGGTGGTATACTACCCCATTATTTAGTAATAGGAAAGGCACCGTGTCTTATTTATGCTTTGTTGCATTTAGCAGAGTTTTCTGTAAAGTATCTATCTTTTGTATCATTGTCTTTATTTCAAATAAATTTCATGGCTGCCTATAATCTGAGAAGGGAGAAGCTAATTTCCAGGAAGAATGGAAAATGAAAGCATGACGGAAGTGTTGCTAAGCACCGGGCTGGTAGAACCGGGTCTCTCTCATCCCACCCTGGTCTTTTTTAGTACAAGAGAAATGAGTAGGTAAGGGAGCATCAAATTCGTTGCCTTCATCTGTACTTTCAGAATAGCATAAAAATATTTTGCTGTGGAAAAAGTGGACTGAATGAATTGTATAAACTGAATTCTAACTTGGTCACTCCGTTTCTGGGAATTGAATTTTCTGACTTGATATTAAAACGAATGGTTGGCTCAAAGAGAGCATACTGTTAGCAAATTTTCTCTGGTGTATTTTTGAACCATTCCATTATTGTAGTTTCTTAATGAGTCGTTAAGTAGCACCAAATGAAAAGTTCAGTTTTATTGAATGACTTCTACATTGATTTAACTGCTACCATAATTTTTTTAAAAAGCAAAACAATTTATAAATAAATACTTAAAATAGAAGTGCTCCTTATGAAAAACATTCACAAAAAGAAGAATCTAATCTAGAATATTCCTACTACAGTTTGATGGTTCTATCATTACTTGTCATATTGCTGCTGATGGGAAATGTTTTATTTCTTGTATATGTCCTTTGTTTCCTTTTTGTTTTTTCAGTTGTATTTTTGAAGGGCTTAATGGCTGGAAATGTTATGGGATGAACAGTGGGTTACAACTGATGTCACAAATACTTCATTTTAAAAGCAGTCCCTGTTCTTTAAATTAGGGCAACTAAAGTAAAAATCTGACTTTTATGTTTTTTTTTTTTAAGGTTTTATTTATTTGAGAGAGAAAGGGAATGAGGGAGGGGGAGGGGAAAGGGGAAGAGGGAAGGAAAGAGAGAGAGAGAGAAGCAGACTCCCCGCTGAGCAGGAAGCCTGATATGGGGCTCTATCCCAGGACCCTGAGATCATGGCCTGAGCCTAAGGCAGATGCTTGACCAACTGAGCCACCCAGGTGTCCCTTTTATGTTTTATTTTTTATCCTCTTCTTCATTTAAATGAAATTCCATGATTTGGAGATTAATTTTTTTTATCATGAAGTTGGTACTTATTGTTAAAGAAGCAAGACACTGCATTGTTTTCAAACATTGCTATGTTTGCAAAGAGAAGCGGAGTGGAAATGGCAGCGTAAGGGTGCCTTCTACCAGTTTGGTCTGAGCTTTGTTTTCATGAAGTGCCAGGCAAAGTAGAAATTAAGAACAGATGGATCTTGTAGGCCAGTACTTTGTGCTTTAGGAGAAAGTATTTGGATGTGGAATACAACTGATAAGTTGACATCATCCAGTATTCAATCTTTTATCCTATCAGTAGATCTTTGTACTTCAGAGCAAAGTTGAAATTGCCTTTGTCATTCACCTTTCACTTGTGAAATGTTATATATGCTGGGCAGAAAGCAAGTAGGGAGGGCAGTCAGTTCTTCCTTTCCAGCTCTTCAGCTGATCAGCTTACACCCTGAAGCGTGGAATATGATTAGGCCTTATTAAACATGTTATTATTGGCCTTTGTGTTACTTAACTCCTTTTAATTATCCAAAGGTGAGATTTGACTTTGAGAGATTCTGTAGTAATGCCTTTCATGTACCTCTAAGGTATGTTCTTATAAATTATCAGATGGCAAATTTTTGTTTTTTTTAAAGACACTTTTTTTTACCTTGCAAGTTTACACAGTTACCTCGATATGTTAGGGTTTAATTACTTGATATGTTTAACAACTATGAAATGTTCTTAGAATAAATTTCTAAGACAAAGAATTATATAATTGTGGCTACTATTTTAATAAATGAGAATCTTCTATCTATTGTTGGAGCTAGATTCTAACACTGTATCTGCATGTAAAATCTAGATAAACCTCAGCCACTTTAATATTCCAGTATAGGCTAGAGATTAGACATTGCTTGCTTTAGTTATGATAACAACAGTGCAATTAATAGCTGAAATTATGGAGATACTTTAGGATTGGGATTTTTTTCATTTCCCATTGGTGTGCTGGAGCTACTTCTATTTATGCACAAGAGCCAATCAGGAATTTTGCAAGCCAGCTGTTTAAACACAGCTACTATTAAAAATTAAATTATGTATACATACAATTAAATAGTGATATTAAAAACAAAGATAATTACTCAAAATTCATCATTTCCTACTTATTTTATTGCAGTGTACTGGAGTTTATACTCTTCAGGTTATCTATTGTGTATATATGGTGGAAATACTATAAATTGGTATGGAGTCACATCTTCCCAACTCTGTATTCAGTGACTTCATTTTGGTAGCTTAAAATAAGCTGTGGTGGTAGCATTTGCACCATCGAAATCAGTGAATTCAAATCAGGACTTGATTTATTGTTGCATCATTTGTTTATAGGCTTTAAAAGTGATGGAGAAAATGCTAATAATGCAGATTAAATTTAAGTGTACAGTGTCTATGGCCATTGTGTAGTCAGTTTGAGCTCTTAACAAATTACCATACACTGGGTGGCTTAAACAATAAGGGTTTATTTCACATAGTTCTGGAGGCTGGGGAATCCAAGATCAAGGTGCCACAGATTTGGTTCTTGGTAAGGGCCCTCTTCCTAGCTTGTAGATGGTTGTTTTCATTGTATCTTTTACATGGCAGAGGGAGCTCGATCATCTTTCTCCTCTGTCTTTTCATAAGCGCATTAATCCCATTCAGGAAGGCTCTGCCCTCATGATCTAATTTCCTCTCAAAGGCCCCATCTCCTCCTATCATATTGGGTGGAAGGGTTAGGATTTCAACATATGAATATTGGGAGGATAGAAACGTTCAATCCTTAACAGCTTTTAAAATGTGAAAAGCAGAAAGAATCCATCCAGTAAATACCTGGCCAGTATTCAAAAATTATTATCCAGTTTTAGCAGAGGAGTCACCACATCATTGAGGAATGAGTGAAGTCTGACATATGTCTTCATTGTTTCACTTTTGTCCTACTTGTTAACATATATGATAATGGATGTTCAACATGGGTGTTGCAACTATGTTTGGTTTCCAGTTGCAACAACAAGTTGGCTACTGCCAGAGGAGTTTGGTAAAAATTAACAAAAGCATTCTATGAGAATCAACTGACTACATGCAATATACAACAGAGTATTATATGTTTTCTTATTATGTATATGTGTGTGCCTGTCCTTTATATCAGTAAAATTTACTATGCACACACACACAAAAATGCTTTTTCTCTAGAGAGCTGGTCTTCTCAAACATTTATTATTAGCAGCATACCCATTAACAGCCCACCACTGTCTTTCCATAGCTAAAGATTAACTCCCGTTTTTTAGGGTTCTGATGTAGCTTTGGGTTCAAGATAATTTAGTGTTTTAAAAAAGAAAGGAAAAACATTTTTAATTGTAATAAATCAGGAAAGAATCAGGCTAGCTTCCAAGATGTTAATTATGATGAAATTACGACTTGTCTGAGGCATCTGTGAATTTTGATAGACATGTCTGCCAGGTACTAAATTTTAGGCAAGTGATATAATTTCCCAATATATTAATTGAGGTGTTTCTGTGGAGTTAGTGTTAGGTTTCCATTTCCTCTGGTGTTAGATTTCCCTTCATCCACTCTTTTTCTTACTATTATTTTAGTTTAAGCCATATGAAATTGCCATTTTGTAGGTAAAATAAAGTTGACTGTCAGCAATTTCATAGAGTTCAACTTAATAATTTGGTTTGAGATATGTAGGTAATCTATATTATTGCAGTTTACCATGAAAGAATGACATGTAAACCTAGGAACTTTCCTTGGTAGTATTTAAAAATCAAGTAAGATATATTTCATTTGCTTTTTATTAGAAAGTAAAAACAAAGTTTATACTTAATTGGTATGTATTCAAAATATTTAGTAAGATGTTTATGACAAGGTTATCTGATAACTGTTTTAAAGAATCATGGTTTGTAGGATGATCTAAAAACATCATTTACCACTTAAATGGATAGTTTTGATATGTAGTGTCTAAGCTTATAAGAGATGAATGAGACCTGATTTAAGGACAAAGACCAACTAGGAACCTTAATTTGAAAACTCAGCTTGTACTACCTCTGTGGAAATTTGGGCAGTGCCATCATCAATTTGTCCCTGTTCTTTTTTCTCCCTGGCTTCTTCATTTTCTTACCCCTACACTATTATAGAAACTTTTTCCTTACCCTTCATTGTCTGTGAGTATGCATGCCCTTTATTTACTGCAGTGACTTTGGTTATCTAGTTAAGCCTAGACTATGAATGTCATTTTTTTCCCAATCCAATTTCATGACCCCATTTTTCTTTAGGTTTTTTTTTTTCAACAGAAAGTTAGAAATATAATTTAGTACTTAGTTTCCATGCCTGTAAAACAGAGATAAGGAAAATTAAATGAGATAATATATGTAAAATGGTGACTGGCATGTAGAAACGAAACAAATCACTCCACAAAACACAATTAAGGAGGAAAAATCTCATATTGAATAAGTGGTTTGTGGAATGATATTTGTTCTGTAGCTTATTATTTGGGGAGAGATTCAGGATACAGTACTGAGTTATTTCTTCTGCTCTTTGGTACTGGTAGCTAATACCAAATGGGATATGAGAGAGGAAGAAGCCCTTTCCCATCACAGCCCCTTACAAAGAGTCTTTCTCCCTCATTCATTTTACTCTTTGCTAAATGACTATCAGGGAAACCCTAAACCACACTGAGAACCCAAGAATATAGCTGCTCCGGCAGGTAGATGAGGCGTGAGGAGAGGTGTCACCTCCAGAGCCAGGGCAGCTGGTTCTTAGGCCTCACACTGCTTCCCCCATGTTTTTCCTGGTGCCCTGTAGCCTCTTCTGTATTGATAAGGACCCATGGCTTGTTCCTGATTGAGCCTCTGGGTTTTCTCTCCAGTTTGGCACTTTTTTTTTTTTTTTTTTTCCTGTCAGATAAGAGAAATGGGACCTACTTGCTCCCATCACTTGTTGCCATCACTTACTTTCTCCCTGGATCCTCTTTTCATTGTTACCAGGCAGGATGCTACTTCCTCACTAGCTCTCACACTGCTTCTTCTGACATAAGCACACAACACCTTTAGATATTTTAAAAAGTGTAGTCTAGTGCTGTTACCTACAGTAGTATAGACTGTAGTTAGCAACATAGAACAAACAATGGAAAGAAATCAATTTTTTTTGTTAATAGTAATTCTAGGCTCCATTGAAATGTAAGTGGAATTAGCTAGGCTTTTGTTGCTTTGGATCTGATTTGAGATTAGGCATATTCAAGCTATTTGGTTTGGATGTTAGATCAAGCTGCCTAGATACTGGCACACAGTAGATCTGGCTGGGACCACCGCCAGGTTTGGCAGCTTTCTCAGTCCCTTTAGAAATTCTTAGCTTTTGTCTGGGTTTTGGATTCTGGTTTATCCCAATTGTTTCTGGCTGGGTTGTTCTACTTTGCAGCCTCCCCCTTCCCTGTTCCCTTGAATTCAGACCTGGTCCCTGAATCAATGGGTAGGGCAGGCGCTTCCCTGACTTCCCTCAGATGGTCTGCTCCTCTGAGGCAGGCCATCATGTTTCTCCAGTTCTGAGACGGATCAATCAACATTTTGTTTCTCAGGCTCACATCACCTTAAAATGAGAGTCCTCTTCCCAGGTGCCTTTCTGCATACAATCAGTTCTCTCCAAAATCCAACAGCACACATCCATCTGTTTTGTTCAGGGCTCTAATTCTGCGTTCATTTGCACAGCACAGATGAGTGTCCTGGCCAGAGCCCAGTGAATGATCAAGCTTTTCTCAGCCTTAGATTAAATGAACCAATCCATGGAAAGTTTCTAGAAAAGTGCCTCGATATTCCTTGATAATGGTAACTTACTAAAAGCAGTATTTCTAATTCATCTATCAGATACCACTCTTAGTTTCTTTCTCTTCCCTAGGCAGGTGACTGATCTTCCAGATTTATAATATTCAGATCTTTTAATAAAATAACACATTTTTTTCCCAATAGTCTTTGTCACCCAAGTATTTGGTAGTCTGTTCTGCTGTTTATGGTAATGAAGAGTCAGGCTTAAGGGATATAACACAAGTGTTTCATTTTTGGCTTTATAATCTTCTTGGACACATGGTGCCACCTTTTCTAAAGGCTTTGTTCTAGTCTTGGGCTAATATTTAGTAGTAGTGTGACTTTGAGCAATTTATATAATATCCTTGAACCTTGAATTTTTTTTATACCTGTAAATAACGATAGTAATATCTTACTCTAGTTATGCCATCAGGAGTAGATGAGATATTTTTGTGATAAGTATTTAAGAAGTATAATGTGAGATACCACTGTAAGGAATGGCTATTCAGAAATATTTAAAGGAGAAGATTTAATGCCTTTCATATTTAAAACCAAGGACAGAGACTCAATTCACCACCAGTATTTTGTATTCTGTTATTTTTTTGTGCCTCTCAATTTTTTTCTCCTACTCCTTCAAAAATGAAAACATTCTTGGAGTTTTACTTTTAATACTGTGCTTTCACTATCACCTTTAGAGATGCCAAATGATACCTAATGAAAAAAAATACCTAATGAGGTGTCACTTTTGGCTGTAGATTTTCAATTAGGTTATAAAGATTGATCAATATATCTGAGTAATGACAATTGTTATCTATCAATAAATAATATATAACAAGATGTTACCATGAAATAAACATATTTTTAAATTTTATTACTTGCCAGTCCACAGCCAGGGTTATAGATGGAGTAATGGAATGGAATAATTCTCTGTGTCATACCCTACTATACAGGGAAAAGTGATATACTTAAAGGGCCCTTAACTGATTTTCTGCTGCCACCCCTGGGTAATTGTCTTTCTGGAGATACTTGGTAGAGTCACTTTTGTGAAGTCCTATTTTCCCCAGCCTCATCTTTCTCTAAAGAGAAAGATCTGGGACCACATCCTGGTCTCTATAAAAGATAAATAGTAAAGGAGAGGGAAGGACAGGAAAGTGTGAAAAAGAAAGGAATGGGAAGAGGAGATGTGAGCACTATGGACTTTGGGAAGACCCTGTCTTCCCAAAAGAAAAAAGAAGGAATAAAATTAATGTCTGCCAAGAATGATTAAGCATGCCTCACCTACTCAAGCCTAGTTTTGGTACAAATAGCAAAGGGCAAAAAGAAGATCTGTTCAGGTTTATGAACCCAATATCTTAAAAAGCACATTTTGATTTTCAAGTTGAATTAAATTAGGACATGGTTTCTGTCTTTGGTGTTTTCTAATACCTTACAGGATGCTGAGCAAAAGAAACATCATTCCATCATTGATATTAATGATAGTAGCAACAATAATATCTTCTATTAATTGAGCACTTATCATATACCAGGCATTGTCATCCATGATGTTTCTAATGTATATATCATTTCCATTTGCATATGAAAAGCCTGAGTTCAGAAATGTAAAATAATTTGCCTAAGCATAAAAAGATGGAGGAGCCTAGTATGTTTAATAACCATATGCTAATTAAACTGCAAAGGGTAATGAGCTTCTTCAACCATAATTATTTCCTACACATCAGTTGAGTCCACGTCTTTTATTTTGTGTAATCTTGTGATGTTGAGGAGATCTGGAAGTCAACCTATGTATTGGTTATATAGGCAGTTGTATAGGCAAGGTCGTATAGGAAGGAATACACTCCAAACTTGGCAGTTGGGTGTCTTTTTATTGGCTTTCCAAATGGAGATTTCTAGACAACATATTTCATAGGTTTACAGGTGAAATGCAGCTATCCTCTTGTGTTGAACTTTTTGACTAAATAATTGTGGAATGCATTATACATGCTCAGTGACTGCTTTTTAAAAGTTTTTATTAAAATTACAGTTAGTTCCCATATAGTGTAATATTAGTTTCCAGATGACTATCTGAACATCCAATATTGCAATCCTAAAAGAATGCTAAAACTTGAACATGAGTAGAATTTATTTTTTCTTAATAGGATTGTTAAGAATGCATTTTGCTAGAGAGATATTTTTGGTTTATATGCATGATTCAACTAGGGACACCTTCACTTGAGCAGATTGGGGTTGATGGTTTTGGACAAGTTGATCTCAAGGGTAATGTGAAGTCATTCAAAAAACTCACCACACTGTTTTCTACAGTCTAGATATTGGAAACTATCACTCTGAAATGTTTAGAGCTGTAGATCTTTAGATCTTTCCTCATCAAGTCACAATAATATTAACCAATTTCTACCTTGTTTATGCCTGGAGTCAGGCAAAAGTGATTTAGAAGAGAATGTGTAAGATGATAGCAAAGCCAAGTTGTTTATTTTGTAGCTTAAGTGCAGAAGGAGTACAATGGAAGCATTATCTGGGAAAGGCGTACGTACTATGTCATTATCATGGTATAATTATAGAAAGTTCGGCTCCAGCTTTGGGAAGGACTTTTCAAAATTGTATCCTTGAAAAATTTGTGCAGAGGAAAAAACATAACATGAAAGGGTTACGGAATTTGTCTCTCTTCCTGCACAGAAGTCCACAGAGGGTCCAACAAATCAAAATGTTGGAATTTGCCAACATAAGTAATGGATGCTGTGAGCCTCCCAGTTTTCATGAGAGTAAGCAGCCAGATGGCTCCAATCAGCTTTGCTAAAACACAGGTGCCAAGTCTCTATGGGCAGTTTCATTTTTCATGCCTGTCTTTGGAGCCAGGTTCTTTGCTGGTGTGTGTGCCAGGCTTCATTCCACTGTCCCCTTGATGGTGCTGCTCAGCGTCATTGGAGGCTGTATCTGCAAAAAGGAGTTTCCAGCTTTCACTCCCCACAAATAACACACTGACACCTTGGGAGGAATAGAGGAAAGAGAAGATGTTGGAGAAAGTTAGTTATCAGCACCTGAGTTTTAGAGCAGCTGCTGCCCTCTTGTACACACTTTCCAGGTAAGCCCTGGTATCAGTGATAAAGTTTGGGTAGCTTCACACTGCTCAGAAGCTGAAGAATGTGGACGTTCCTTTGAGTTTACTTTGTACTTGTCACCTCTGTCAGTTCTTGTTGACCTGGAATTTCAGTCGATCCTTGCTCAGGCCTTGATAAATGGCTGGAGATGTCCCACATCTCTCATTTCCTTTAGCTAAGTCAGCTGGAATATTGACTCCTTAAGCAGATCACTCAGCTGTCAGAAGAAATAGGAGGTGAGACTTGGTCAGTGTAATAGTGTATGTTTCTAATTGCCTCCTTCTTGACAAAAGTAATTTTGGAATAATCTCAACTGATTCATTTCCCTTTTTTCATTTTTCTTAGTGCAATAAAAACTTGCAAAGAAGTTCAGTTATGGGAAACAATTAAAAATTCAGATTGCAAAGAGAAGACATCAGATTTGCCTCAAACAGGTGCTGGCACAGATGGCCTGCTCACAAGTCCTGGCTTTATTTACAGCTTTTAAACACAGACAGATAAATTGACAAAAATGTTTCTAGATTTTATAATGTGCTGAATGCCCAAATTTGGCCATAAACTTACATTAATTTGTAAATGATTCCATTCAAAATTTGACCTCCCAAGTCACCAATAGCCTTAAAAAGACGATTTGTCTGCCTGGTTATTTGTATACTTGTGTGAATACATTATCTAATCTTTGCTTTTGGTTGGATATGCTTTGTTGCCTTGATTATTTACTATCTCTCGTATTAAAATTCTCTTAAATTGTATGTAGTCTGATGGTTAGATATTTCCTACCTCAATGTTCCTTGAAGGACAATTATGCTGCCTATTTCTTACTAGCCTTGGACTGAAGTATTTGATGAGAATAGCAGAATAGATGACGTGAAGCCCAAATGAAATTATCTTGAAGCAGAAGTTTGTGATGCTCTTCAGTTGATGAAAAATATCTAGAGGAACCATACTATGTATTTAGCTTGCATCGTTAATCTTTGATTTGATCTGAGATTTGGCATGGATGTGCTGAATATTAAAATTATAGTAAAATAAGTATTAAAGGGTACCAGAAATTGAGCATGCATTTCTGAATTGGTTTATATTAAGGTGTTGATTCATCTGTATCCCAGTCTCATATTTCTGAAGGGCTGAAAAACAGAGGCAAACATAGAGTTCTGTGTTCATCAAGGAAACTATTTCAGAAGTGGAAGTATGAAATGTTGCTTTCTGCCTTTCTGTACAAGATCCACTGGAGGGTCTGTAGGGTAGATCATAAGAAAGCTCCTTACTAATGCCCCCTGTGCTTTACAAAATTGTGTGTAACTTCCCTTTGTGTGTGCTTTTGTGGTGCAAAATTATTAACGGTCTTGATCTTACATCTTAAGATTAGCATTTGTTATGTAAATCTTTCTTCTGGATACAATCCATGTGTGTGTATCAGAACTGAGCAGATCATTCAGTGGTACTTGGAGAGCTATAGTGATTGAATGTATTTTTTTTCAAAGCTTTTTCATTATTTGTTGGGATTTGCTCTAAGGGTCACGGGAGGGGGTATGTGTGTCAATGTAATATGTCACTGTTCTTCTTTAACTCGCTTGTGTGATTTGCTTTAGTATTTTTTCTTCTTAATTAATGCTTCCATCCTCATCCTTGCTGTGGCTGCTCATGTGTCCTCCTCCTCCTGTCTTCTGCTTCTGACACTAAAGCCCGCAGCCCGCTTGAGAACTCAGTGCCCTGCCTAGCAACCCGCACCTTGGACGATGACCCCCGAGTGCGGCGCACTCCCAGCGTGGGATGGCTAAGTAAGTCCGTGGCTGGGGAGGGCAAGGATGGTGGCGATGGTGGGATGTGGGGGGGCACAAAGGCTGGGCTCATGGTCACTGAGTGGAGGGCATCCTCAAGAATGCCTGAAAGGAGATAAGCCGTATAGATTCCTACAGTTACTGATTTTTCCTTCTACCGCCAGGGAGTAACAGCAATAATGTATTTTCTGGGTCATCTGCCATCCTGAATTCAAGCTGAGTACCTTGGAAGGCAGGGGAAAGAGTTCCAGACTCAGGGTGAGAGGCCTGTCACAGGTAGCGCTCCCTTCATAGAATGCATCTTGGAGCCTAGGTTTCCTAACGGGGGGGTGGGGGTCCATGAGGGGTGGGAGTCATGATGCCGGACCTCTTCCTTCAGAAGATTGTGAAGAAGATCACTTGAGATGAGATCTCTAATCAAAAGCATTCAAGTGTTGGGTAAGAGGAAGAACTTACTAGGTTAATGGTCTTTAAAAAAATTCAGATTCTCTTTATGCGTAAGAGGCAGTAGGCTCCATGGATATAAGTTAGAATCTTCTGGGTTTTTTTTTTATTTAAATAAAGAGTTCATCAAAGAGACAGGATTTATTATACCTAAATCCAAAAAAGAAAAGAACATGCACGAAAAACTATATGGACTTTTTTCCAAATTTGATTATATGGGATACACATTTCTTTCAGTTGTCAAGAAGCCCATCCACAATGACATCATTAGGCTTTTAACTGTTTATTATCATCTTTCTTATAATAAACCCATTGATTTATGCTTTTTATTAATTTAACAGGAAATTTCACTTTCCTGGGAAGATGAGATTTCTTTCTCATGTCTTAATGGGGGAAGTTTTGGCCCATCTTAAAATAGTGTGTGTTGCACTACATGCTTCCAGGGCTTTTCTTGGAGTTAACTTGATGTTTTTGGAAACTCTTTTGATAATTTCTGTGTCCATAGAGATAGAAATGTATGTGCTGCGTGTCACTACATGCCAGGCACCGTGAGAGGCAGGGAGTATTTAGAGATAAATGAGTCCCTGTCCTCAGGGGACTGCCTTTCTAATAAAGAAGGCAGGACACAATGGGTAGAATTGTATAAAATGTTAAGTGAAATGACTGAAAATCACATACACACACTTAAGATTATGGAAATATCTGCTTGGCCTGGGAGTTGTGATGGTAGAAGAGGCTTCTGGAGGAGATGATTTTAGGGCTAGATCTTTAAAGGAAAAGTAGGAATTGGGTGTTGGGAGACTAGGACAAAGGGACCCTTATTCAACTCAACCTTGTAATCATTGCTGCTATGTCTACAAAGCTTGAATATTTATTCTTGAATAATAATAAAAGTTGCAAACATTAACTTCTTAACTTTTCAGTAATAAACCCTGAGCTAAGTATCTTATGTGATACCATTTAATTTTCTACACCATCCTGTGAAGTGGCTATTGTTATCCATTTTTTAGAGATGAATACATGGGGCTTAGAGAAGTTAAGTAACTTACTCAAATGATACAAATCTCAAGTGTCTAGGGCAGGTGTTGAACTTCCTCCTATGGTAGTTTCATGAGTAATATCTCATTCAACTTAAAGTACAGGAGATTCACATGGTTATATTGCCAAAGAAATAGGCTGACTCCACTATGCTATGATGTTCTAACACTCACATGATTTTCTCTGCAAGTATCATACATTCATTCCTTCTAATAATTTTTTTTTTTCAGTGATACCTCTTGGGCAAAAATACATTTAGGTATGAAGTTTAGTCATTGATGGAGTTTGGAATCAGGCAGGATTGGGTTTGAATCCTTGCTGGCTTCCTGACTTTGGGCAAGTTACTTCTCTACTGCAAATTTGGGTTTCTCAACCATAAAAGTGGGTTGATCTTACCAACATAGGTTCGTTGTGAGAATTAAATTAGAAATATGTAAAGTGTTTATCATATTTCACAGCACTCAAAAAATCCAACATTACTGTTACTAGCAAAGTGCTTATCGGAATTGCTCAAGAAATTGTAGACCTTTTATCCTCTGAAAGTTTTATTTATTCCATGTCAGGGATCTAGATTATTGCAATATTGTTGTGGATAAAGCTTCAAGGAGATTGACCAAAACGTTCAGTTTGTTGATGATGGAAATACATCAACTAGTTGGAAATCAGCTTTAGGTCACATCCTGCCTGGGCCAGTCCTTCTAAGAAAACACATTTTAGTCATGAGAGAGGATTCCTCTTATTGTCTATTTATATGATATATTCTCTCCTTAAATAAACAGCTTTAATTCGTAATCTCAGTCACCCTCCCAGGGCTCCCTATTACGTACCACATCAATTCAATAAATTTAATATACACATATAGATGGTCTGCAGCTTAATGATAGTTCAGCTTACCATTTTTCTACTTTAGGATGGTGTGAAAGTAATACACGTTTAATAGAGACTGTACTTTGAATTTTGAATTTAGATCTTTTCCAGGCTGGTGATACGTGGCACAATACTCTTCCATGATGCTAGTCAGTGGCAATGAGCCACAGGCCCTTTCAGCCATGCAATCACGAAGCAAACAACCACCACACATGTAACCATTTTGTACCCATAAACCGTTCTGTTTTTTACTTTCAGTACAGTGTGCAATAAATAATATGATATTCACCATTTTATTAAAAATAGGCTTTGTGTTAGGTGATTCCATTAGATGATACAATAGGCTATTGTAAGTGTTCTAAGCACATTTAAGGTACACTAGGCTTGATGTTCAGGAGTTTGGGTGTATTAAATGCATTTTGACTTACCATATTTTCCATTTATGATGAGGTTATCAGGATATAACCCCATTGTAAGTTGAGGAAGATCTGTAATACATAATAAAGATGTGCAAAGTGATACTAAATTCTGCTGGTTGTACCTACCTATCCAATTTCATTTTCATGTCTTCCCAGTAAGAACCCCTAGTCTTATCAGCTGTTCTTTTTCTTCTGGCTTATATCATGGTAAGTTCTACTTCCATGCTTTAGTTGATTCCTCTGCCCTTCCAGGAATGCCTTTTCAAGTATTCCTATCCAAAAGTATTTAGTAGGGTCCAAATGAAGTGCGGTTCTCATGGATGCAGAAGATCTTAAAATTCCATAGCTCCTATTATCTGTGTCTCACCACTGGAAGATTTATAGTATATTGTTTTATGTCCTCTGTTTTCATTGTTTGTATTTTTCATTTCAGCTATGTAAAAAAAGCTTCTTTAGGGCAGGGCGTGTAAGTCATGCTTTTGTGTCTCTTTCAGTGCAGTGTAGATGCTTGAAACATGGGAATTGTTCAGTAAACATTGATCAATCCTTGATTCTCCATCATTTCACTTAAAGCAACCAACAGCCTCATTTTCACTGGGGCCCATCTTGACCATAGTAAACTATGAACCAGAAATAAATATTGTTTACCTGCAAAAAATGTTTACCAATATCTCTACTCATCCAGGTCTGATGAATTTGGTTATTTTAGTTTGCTCTAATATAATATAGAATTATTTTTCACAAACACTGTCAAAAATATCAGCTAAAGAACAGACTTCTGAACAAGGTTCCATTAATTTAATCTTTCAGTTTTCTTAGCAAGATATTTCCAGGCTTAGTGTAACTTGAAATAACTACCTTTTAAAAAAAGCTACATTTAAAGTTGCTTTTGGGGCATAAGCTCTCATCATTTTTACATTGTGTGCTTCTTATCTTAGTTGTCACCTGAGGCAGATACGAGTTTACAGCTCTTATCCATTTCAAATGCTGCCAATGTATTGAATTAGAAGTTGGAACAAAACCAAAAATGATTTCCTCTTATAGATCTTACTGGCAGGTCTGAAACCAGCCTGGGCTACTGAGAACAAAAGAAAAGCTTTCACCTCTCCTTTTCTGGACAAGTTAATACCCACCTAAATGCTTTGCCATTACTGGAGCCTAGGAACATACTATGTCTTGGAAGATTCCAGAGTGGCTCTTCACTGTACACGCTTATCTTTAAATTCAGTGTGAGACATCTAACAACTGGTATCTTCTGAGCCCTTAGAAAATACTTGCGTCCTTTTGCTGTTATTGGCAGTCAAGATCAGCTGCTTCAGACTCTTAGGTCTGAACTTTAAAGAAGAAAATGAGGTTTAGGGCTTTTTCCTGCCATCTTTTGAATATTCCAGCATCTGTCTTCACTTTGCTCTTTGTGTTATGTCTGCCTGTCTGGTTTGTAAATCTGCCAGGCAAGGACCTCTTGGTCATGTTCAATGTTTTGTTTTGTAGGTTCTTATCCAGTGTTTGATATTATCACCATCCTTAAGCATTAATATTAGATCATACTATTTTTTTTGTAGGTTTTTTTTTTGTTTTTTATGAAACCACAGTGGCGTAACTGTAGATTCTAGTTTCATCCTACAACCAGGTTACACAGTTAACATTAGAATTTAAATAAATGAATTGCAAATGGGACCTTTTTTTGCTTTTTTTTAAAAGAAATTTAAAAAATTTCCTTTTGGGTATTTCTGGAATTAAGCAATTTGAAGTCTTTCATCTGTTAGAAAGTTTACTGACTAAATAAAAATTGTAATTTTCTTGGGCTCTAGAGTTTTCTTAAAAAGTTCTGAAACTTCTTTAGGAAAGTAGTGAACCCAGAGAGTTCACTTTAACAAATTCAGGTCAACAACTGTTAACTGAGCTCTTACTTTTCTCATTCTGTAGTCCAATTGGAGAGAAGGAGAAGAGGGAAATTCACAGGTAACAATGATTTGAGAGAGGCAATGGTAAGTATCCCCAGAAGACTTTAAAGACAGACCAGTTTATCTACAGTGTGTAACACGGATGCATGCACTACACTCTCTGGAAATGCTTATCAGAAGACTGGATAGTGGGGCATAAAGAGAGAATTGGGAAATTTTTTTTCTTAGAGGAGATAGACTTCCACTTTTTTATAAACTGAGGTATAATTGACATATATTTTATATTAGTTTCAGGTGTACAACATAATGATTCAATCTTTGGATATATTGCAAAACGATCACCACCATAAGTCTTGTTAACAGCCATCAGCACACATAGTTAAGTATATTTTTTCTTGTGATGCGAACTTTTAAGATCCTCTCTCTTAGTAACTTTCGAATATGCAATACAGCATTATGAACTATAGTCGTCATGTTGTACATGACATCCCCATGACTTATTTATTTTAATTTTTGACTTATTTATTTTCTAGCGGGAAGTTTGAACCTTTTGACATCTTTTACCCATTTTGCACCCCCCACCCTTACCCCACCTGTAGCAGCCACCAGTGGGTTTTCTGTGAGATCACTTCACTGGATCTTAAAGGTTGGGTTGTACTTCCACAAGTGGAGGTTGTAGGAAAAGTAGGATGAGACGTTGAAAGGTTGTGCTAGCTGAGGGAGAAGTAGAAAAGCAAAGTTGTTGAGAAAGCATAAAGAAGGAGTTTTTGTGAGGTCGAGTAAGTGGACACACTTAATTAGCAGAGAGGGCAGGAGAACGGAATATGTGGGTGGTAAGGTCGCAAAATAATTGAGCCATTTTGTGGAAGGTCTGGGAACAGTTTTTTAGCCTGGAGGTAGATTGGTCAGAGCTGCACGTCAAGGAAATTAATCTGCCAGGGGTTATTTGAATGGAATAGAATGGGAAGCACTTGAGGTAGGGAGAGAGTCAGGAAGGGATCACAGTGGACCAGATGGAGAGAGTGAGGATCTGGGCTTGGATTGTGACTGTGGGAATGGAAAGGAGGGGATCATGCAAGAAATGTTAGGGATGGCATCTGTAGGACTTGGCAGCTAATTGCATGTTAGGAGAGAAAGAGAGGAATCCAGGATGCCTCAGGGTTTGAGCTTGCAACCAGGGAGCTAATAGGAAAGCATTTATGGAAAAAGGTGAGGGGATATCCAGGAGCACCACAGTGTACATATCTGTCCCTGTCGTGCATGCTGCAGCCATCTTTGGAAATATAGTTCACTAGGAGATTTTTAGATGATTTATCATGGGTCAAGATTCTTATAGATTTTTGCTTTGTTATCACATTCTCACTTTATTCTGTTGAATCCATCTAAACCTTTCTCTCGGGTGCAGAATCACTACTACATCTTAGTTTTCCTTAGGCAACTCATACATTTAGAGCATTTTTGTCTTGATTCCAGGCATTTCACCTTCCATCCCTCTTTCTTCAGCAGGTTTAAGATGTGGGTCTGTTCTTGACTGGGAATCTTATTTGGGTCATTTATTGTGTCATTCTCACAAATGTTTTTGGTCTTTTAAGAGGCAAAAGGAAATTTTAAGTAAAGCTTTCAAAATATCCTCATGGTAACTTTTTAAAAGACTAAGAAATAAAATCTTTCAGCAACCTGACATCAACCATCAGACTTTTTAGTTAACAAAAGACATTCAAAAAACTTATGTGGTATCCAAGAATGAGTTACAACATTCTTCAAATAGAGACAGTTCTAACCACTGTTTTTTTTTTTTTAAACAATGAGAGTTTGTTACTATTTATCTGAGCTTCTGAAAGAAGTCTCATTAGGTTTTTCATTGATATCTAGTATTTACAGTGAGCTAAAGTGTATGCTGACTCTAGAAGCCTACAAATGGAATCAAAGTGGAGAAAGAATAAAAACTTAGAAATTCGGTTGTATTTCAGAGTACTGGGGCCTTGGAAGAGATTTCAAGAGGCACAGATTTGGAAAAATTTTGACAATGTGCTGGAATTATAAAATACATTTTTTTTTCCCACCAAGGAGGGTTTGGGATTTGTGAGCATCAGACTTGTACTTGGCAGTATGGTGATATGCGGAATATGTTCATAATCAAACTCTTCCTCTGATCACCAAATCTGTCCCCTTTCCTGACCTTCCTGCTCCTTATTTTCTCTCTCTTCCCCTCTCTGCTCAGTGAACCACTAAATCTGTTAGATGTTACCTCTGTAATGTTGCATGCCTTCCTGTCATTCTTTTTATTCAGGTCCTTTTTTCCTCTTGTTAAGTCTAATCCAGTAGCCTGTCATCTGGGGTCACTGCTTATGGTTGGGCACCTGCAAACACCTCCTGTACTTTGCCTTCCAGTTAATCGTATCATACCTGGCTGATAAGTTACCTCCCCTGTGGAAATAGTCAGGGACACCTCAGTGGATCTCAAACAATATCCAAACCCCTGGGCCTGGCACTGAAGGCCCATTGCCCAGTGACCTAAATTTGAGTAAGCAGCATTTCACACTGCTGTGTTTCCCTTTATTTTCACTACATTCAGGAGCTACTTGCTATTACTTGAACTTACTGAGTGCTTCCCTCTGTTAGTGTCTTTGGCGTGAACATTTTCTTTATTTGGCATTCTCTCCTTCCTCTTGAAACTTTCTGTCAAAACCCAGCTCATCCTTCAGTGCCCACATTCTCCTTGAAACCTTCCCAATATGAGATACTCTCTAGTGACCTTGAACTCTAAAAGCATCTTTTTTGAGATTTCTCACATGTATCTCATTCTGTTTTAATAGTATGTACTTACTACCTTACTTAAGGGTAGGACCCAAGTCTAATTTGTTTAGGTACCTTCTATCACAGGGATGGATAAACTAAGACCCATGGAGCAGATTTGACACTTGCTGCCTAGTTCTGTAAATAAAATTTTACTGAGCCAAGCTCAGTAGTTTATATATTGGCTGTGGATGCTTTTATACTACCATAATAGTATAGTTGCAATAGAGATTTGTGGCCCACAAAGCCTAAAATACTTATTATTTGCCACTTGATACAGGAAAATTTTTCTGACCTTTGCATTATAGTACTGGTTTTCAAAATGGGGATTGGATATCCCTGAGACCCTTTCAGACGGTCTTGGGATTTTCTTTCTATTAGTCAACCAAAATAACATATCTCAGTTTATTGAACACAGAAGCAGACATGAGAATCAGATGTATTTCATTAAGCCATACATTAAAAAGATTTGTAAAAATGTGAAATAGTGGTGGTTTTTTGCTAATTTTTTTACATTGGAAAATAGTTATTTTTCACAAAATATATTACTTATGTTAATATACAATGGGTTTATGATGTAATTTTAAATCAATAAATATTTTAAAAACTTTAGTTTTAATTCCTAATATGCTAAATATTGATAGGCATAACTCATATAAACAAATACTCTTAATTTTTAAGTGTGTAACGGTATCTTGAGACTAAAAAATTTGACAACTGCCGCTCCATTGTATCTAGTGGAATGCCTTCTACAGAGCAGTAAGTCAATAAATGTTGAACAAATGAATGCATAATGCATTGATTAGGCATGGTGGAATGAAGATGAATTGAGGTGGAATGAAGAAGAGTTGGTCTTCCTGATTTTCTTTGCTGTTTTCGTGACAATTAGTAAGTCAATCAAAAATCCATGGGCTGGATTTTGCTACAGTGACAACTGACCCCCAGAGTGTCTAAGTTATTTAACACCATGGAAGCTTCTTAGTCTTCTTAGTCTTACTCTATGTCTGATGTGGGCCTTGAGGAAGTTCTGCTGATCATTGTTGGTCAGCATCTAGGCTAATGGCGGGCTTCTCTCAGTCTGTGCTTCCACAATCACTGTGGCAGTAGGAAAGGCTTATGGTGACTCCCAGGCCTCCTCTTCAACTTTGGACCAGCAATGACACATATTACTTTCACTCACATTTCATTTGCCATAGTGAGTCATGTGTCCACAACTAACTTTAAAGAATTGTTATCCTACATGGGCCCAGAAGGTAGAGACTCAGAAATATTTGGTGGGCAGCACTAATGACTACCACCCAGTTATAACAGAAATTGTAGCCATGACTTTGAAGTGTGTCCTTGGCAGTGCTGAGAGAAATGTGAAGCTACGTAAGGCCAGTATACAGCAGATCTGTCCTCCCGTGTACTCTTCTTGATGGAGGATGAGGGCTTCTCATAGTGAGGACAGCCTGAGGTTACCAGTTCAAGGTCTACTGAAACCACTGGGGCTGTGGTTTTACAGGAGACTTCTGAAGCAGACTAGATTAATTTGAAACTGATGGAGAGTATTTCATGCCGATATACAATAAACCACTTTTATTAGACCAAACAATGTCTGGATTTAATTCTTGGAGACAACTGAAGATCTGACTACTTGAATTAGTATGGCTGTACACATGTGAGTGAGGGGAGGCCAGAGGAAAAGCAAATGCAGTATGTCAGCTGTAGATATCAGTTTCAAAGTTAGTAATGAAATTTCTTCTTGGCAGCAAACAGTAGAATTTTACTTTGATGAAAATTGCTGGCAGAATCTTCAGAAATACGGCTTTTCTTTCTGTGGTAAACTGAATGTTTATGGTGTTTATAGTTGTTCTGGTAATTCAGATACCAATTCTCCTCTGAATGCATCCTCCACCTCAGTCGCTCCTCATCTGCCCCTCATCAGGCCAAAAGCCCCTGTAATCTTTGGACTCCTCCTTATCCTCCAGCTGTACCCTCTGGCTGTTTTCCTTATTCATTTCTGCCCTTCTGTGACTCTCCATTGCAACTGCCCTACTTCAGATTCTCATCATCTCTTGTGTGAACTATTTCACTTTCCTCCTATTTTCCCAGTTTTTTTTTTTTTTTTCCTTACCCTCCTTTAAATCCATCACTCATTACTGCTGGAAGGAACTCTCTAAGTCTCAAGTGCAAGCATATCACTCCCTTTGCTCAAAAACCTTTAGTGACAGTTCTCCATCTTTTATATGCTCAAGCCCAAGCTCCTTAGCCGGTTGATATTTAGAAGATCAAGTCCAAGTTCTCTAATCTGTGAGATGCCCCCTGACTTGCTATCTGCCCAAGTGTCTAATCATCCCTGACATTTCCACTCTTGAACTACAGGCTCTGGTAATATTTGGATTCTCATATTCTTAGGTTCTATGTCTTTGAGTCCCTTTCCCTTATTCATGCTGTTCCAGCTACTGTCAATTGATGTGGCTAAATTTAGCCTATCCTTGAAACTCTTGCTTCTCCCAGGATACTTTTTAAAAAAAATCATATCCCTCTTTTCTCCTTTTCTCTTCATCTCCCCAAAGCACCCCTCCCCCCTTCCCCCACATTGCTTTATCATCACACCATGGTACAAGTATGTTTCCTGCATGATTGGCAAAGTGCTCAAGGAACCTGAACCACATTCATCTTTGAATCCCCATTGCCAAGCACAATGTGACACTTAATAGATGTTCAATAAATTTTTTTTATTTTATTTTTTTTAATTTATTTTTTATTGGTGTTCAATTTACTAACATACAGAATAACCCCCAGTGCCCGTCACCCATTCACTCCCACCCCCCTCAATAAATTTTAGATTGGACTAATTCATCCACCTGACTCTTGCATGGGCATGTGTTGGCTAAACATGAATTGTCAGTTACACTTGCATCTCCTTTGTCTTGACTGGATTGCTATGTCCTCATTAGGTTGATGTGAAAGATAGTCAATCTAAAAACAAATGAGAGGAAATAGAATATGTAGCATCTACTTAACTAGAATGTGTAGTATCCATTTGCCTATGATGATGGGTACTCTTGGAAGGAATGATGATAAACTTCAAATTTGTCTATATTTTCTTATTTGTAAGACTTGCCTTTTTTCCTTTTTTTTTTTTTTTTTTTTTTAAGATTTTACTTATTCATGAGAGAGACAGAGATACAGGCAGAGGGAGAAGCAGGCTCCCCACAAGGAGCCCAGTGCGGGACTGGATCCCAGGACTCTGGGATCATGCCCTGAGTGAAAGGCAGACACTCAACCACTGAGCCACCCAGGCGTCCCTTCTTTTTTCTTTTATTGTGAGAGATGATGATGGTGTAAGGAGCTATTAATGGGCCATGAATTGTGATTCTTCTTGCATAGATTGGCATTCTTTTGTAGAAAACTGTGATTTGTTAATCACTCAGGGCATAATAATGCCCAACACACAAACACTTAACAAATATTTGTTGATTAAAGGAACAATTAACCTTAAAATAAGAAAGGACTGAAAAGAATATGGAAAGTTAGAGCATGAATGATTTTTCTGTATTTGTCAGGTTATAGTCTTCACATCAAAACTAACCAGCCTCAGTAGCATGAGGGAGGCTCTGCTGCTTTTCTGTGGCTGCTGATAGTAGTAGGAATTTGAGAACTGCATTCTTTGGCTACCTCCATTTCCTACTGACTAGGTCATCGATCCACGGTTGACGTGCCCCCACTAAGGCAATTATGACTACTGTGAGCTGACATTTATCCAATCTGGTGCTGGTGCTTTGGAACAAACGAGGACTCTTCTTCCTCACCCACTTGATGTTAGGTGTGACCACATGACTTGGCCTTGACCAGTGAAATGTGAGCAGAAGTCATGAGTGTCATTCCTGGGGAGAGCTTGAAGAACCAGTACATTCTCTAGTTTCATTTTTCCTTCAAACCAGCAGCATTCCAGGAAGTGGCTGTTCCATGCATTTAGGTCCTGGCCTGAGGACAGAGATGTAGAACCAAGCCCCAAGCTAATCCACAAGGGACATTATCCTGAGAAGTAAAGCACTGTTGTTTTAAGCCACGAGATTTTGAGGTGGCTCTTTCACTGTACCCTTGCCTATCTGGCAGAGAGAATATTTGAGGTCACCCAGTAAGTGAGGGACCAGGGTTTGACCTCAGGTGTGTAGATGTCAGATGGTACAGTTACTTTTTATTTCTGTCTCTGCTTCTCATTCTCTCTGCCTTTAGGTCTCCCTGCTTTCAGCAACATATAGTGCTCCTGTCTGCTGACAAGAGGTGTGGACACTGATGACTCAGAGTTCTGTTGTTTCAGGTCAGAAAATGAAATCCCTGGTGTGTTTCAATGAGAGGCAACAAGTCAGCATTCAGAAGTGTAATTTTTGGGGATGGTTCTGTTTTCTAAAGCCCATTCTTATCAACCGCAGGAAACAGCTGGAGCATATACACTTATGGGCCGTGATCAGCTTTGGCCTCAGGAAGAGCCATGCACTGATGGGTTCTGCAAGTAGTAACCATGGTTACAAATCAACGAACAGTCTTGTTAGGCGAATATAGTAGAGGGACTAGTATCAGCATCCTTTCTGAGGGGGAAGAACCGGAAAAATTCAGTTATAATGGCAAGTTTTCACCCTAGTAAAAGTTATACTTAAAAAAAAATTGATTCTTCCAGCACATGTGTAAGCTGGGGTCTGGATTTTAGGAATTCCTGTAGGTGTCAAGGTTGAATCATCTCCCCAATTTCCAAAGGACATCTATGAATGATTTTTGTCTGTGTTTCTAGGGAAGAGCCTAGAGCCTGTGTGAAAGTGGCATTTCCTCTTAAGCAGCTGGTAGCTTAGGCTGTGTGGACTGACTGTTATTATTAGTTGTAATAATGTCAGTGATAGTTGTGACTGTTGTCTTCAGTAAGAATGATTATTATTACCTTGGATTGGGAGAGTGCCTTTCCCTTTAGTGGTGATAATTTTATTCTATCCAGTTACAGTGATAGAGTTTTGGGGTGTTGTTATATTAATTCATTCAAATTGTCAATTCATTCCCTTAAATATTTTTATGTACCACTCTTTTGCCAGGTGCAGGGAAAATACAGTGAAGAAGGCAGACACAGTCCCTACCTTTAGACACCTACTAGTCAGGCATGTTTCCCAGGAGGAGGATGATATTTGTGATAAGCTGATTCTCCTGAGTAGAGGGGGCGGGGGTGCTTATAGAAAGAGTGGGTCATCCCTGAAGGGGAAGAATGAGCACCTGGAGACTATCTAGGAGGTGAGCAGACAGTGAGGGATCTGACTCAGCCATTGGATGGTGATTAGAGAAATCAGAGAAAGGGCAACTTAACTGGTTTATGTGGGCTGGCTTAATACAAATATGTAAGCACAAGCAGACTTTGCTTTGGTTCTTCCGAAAACAGGCCCTATGGGCAAACATTTTAGGAAAAAAGATACTGACTTCACACTCTAATGTTTGAGATAAAGATTTGAATGTAGTTTTTATTTTTATGATTCAGTGATTCATGAATTTCAGTGATTTTCTAAAAGATTAATGATCTGATGCAAGTTCAGGCTGGTAAAGCCCTGTTGGCAAGGATTTAGTCCCATCTCTCTTATGTGAGGATGCAGGATTTTCCCATTAAGGGACTTTTGTTTGCCAATTTGGGGGAGGGGATGAGAGCTACAGGGACCAATTCCTCAGTGCTCTATAGAGAGTGTGAAAGGAAAAGCAAAGGCCTCTAATTATGAAGATGTATGGTTAAGCCTGGAAACATATGATGTTGTATATTATTTCTAAGAAGCTATGTGTATTTAAATGAAAGCCAGCTCTTTATGAGCATGTGTGTGCTTTGGTTGGCATATTCTATTTCCTTTTTTTTTTTTTTTTCTTTTTACTTTTTTAAAAGTAAGCTCTATGCCCAGAACTCATGACCCGTAGGTCAAGAATCACATGTTCTACTGACTGAACTAGCTGGGTACCCCAGCTATTTCTTGATTCATGTAGATGCTGCTACTTACCTGGAAAATTAAGGTGGTTTACTGCATATAAGAATGAGCTTTATTACAATGAAATAGATTGCTTAATTATGTGGCAAGTTTCCTGTCATCAAAAGTATATAAACAGGTATTAGGAGATTATGTCTGGTGTTACAGGAGAAGAACTGCTTGATAGAGTTGTTCAGATGATCAGCCAGTCCTTTAGCTCTGTCATTCTGTGATCCATGTCGATAACATACCCAGTCCTCCAGATTATCTACCCTGTGGGGCATTTAAACTTATTATATCTACCCTCTGCATTATAGCCTTGCTCCAGAGATAATGCATAACTGTGAGAAGATTCTAGTAGCACTGTACTAAAGAAGTTTCTGAAGCTAACGTTTTGACACTGATTCAGATTATTTCTGATATGAGTTTCTCATTCCCTGCTGCTTTTTTCTTCATTTTGGTTCAGCAGAAAATGGTTTTTTTTTTTAGAAAGTACCTTTGCCCACTGATTTAAACCATCTTTAAACAGCATACTAGACCCGGTGAAACATTTTTAGAGTCTCTGCATTTTTTTGTTGTTGTTGTTTGAACCTTCCTGTATTTTACCACTTTCTTTTTCCCCTCCATACTACTTCAGTGGTAAATATAGAAAGGAGTATATTGCTCTCATATCAGAATGACAGGTCTAGAATGAGCTAAGATCAGAACACATTAGAGATTACCTAAAGAACCTTCTGTCATCATGATGTAGCATCCAAAGTAAGGGTGGTACATATCACATAGTTTTCTCAAGTAAATAATTACTAATGACCTCTGTGCTCAGGGAGGCACCTCCCACATTTGCTAGATGCTAACAACTTTGGTTTGCCTGAGGTCGCTGCATACCCACGATGGGATGAATAACAGCTACAGTTAGGCCTCAGTCCTCATCTCCTGAGTGGACTCAGATAATTCCAACCCTCAGCTGCCACCTCTCAATTCTCTGAACTCATCTCCTTGGACTGAAAAAGTATGGATGGTGGGATTCTGCTGTGGCAATTGTATTTCAGTTTCCTGGGGATCTTGAGGTAGGAGAGGATTTATGTCCATGATTATAGGCCAAAGAGGAAAAGAAGAAAATGAACACCTATTGAACATCTGTGCAGGACATTTGCTCATGGGTTCCCTTGCTTAATCCTTATAGCAATCCTATAGGGGATTATTATTATTATTATTATTCCATTTTACAATCTTTTGTTAATCTAACTTTGTCTAACTTGCCATGCTGATGTAAATTATCTCTTGGGTTCCTTTTATATTTTTCCTTATGAACCCATTATGTTCATGTGAGAGAGGTAAGGTGTGAGCTACCACCTTGTACCCCGCCCCCCCATCCGCAGGCCAGTCAGAAAAATGCTGGCTGTGGCCGTTGGCATCATGCAGGTCAGTGTCATGGAGTTAAAGAACCCCACCCTTGTGGTTTCTTAGAACTAGATGTGATTTAGGAGCCAGATGGTATCAACTCAGAACTGCAAGCGTCTCATCTCAGCTTGGGCTTTTCAGTAAGAAGGAAATCCTGGGCCCATCTTAATTCTCGTCAGAACTCTCCAGAATAACTAGGATCGCTTGAGGCCTTGCAGCTACCACATCATTTGGAACCTAGATACCACTTTCACTGAACTTATCATAACATAAACCTCTCCACGGGGGAGAAACTGATATGAGCAAATGCACAACCAGGAAAGGTGTTGCACCCTTCCTTTGCTCTTCGTCAGATTTGTAGAACTTAAATGTGGAGAGTCTTCAAGACCACTTATGTGATAGAGGCCCTGTGGGCCCAGAGATGTTGGTGCCCTTCTTTCCGGGAGGCTGCTGGGTTGTGGGCGACTTGTGATTAGCACCTGTATAATGTGTATCAACCAACTGGGTGTGCATCAGCAAGGCCATGAGGAGTTACTACTTGAGGAAGCCGATTTGCATGGCTCTTCTTCAGGTCACCTTTGGTGAGCCATAAATAGAGCAGTGAGGAGAGGCTACATTTGTAACTGGAGGACCAAACAATGTGTCTATCTATTGATTAATCTTTTAAAGTTTTAGGGGCATTTGGGTGGCTCAGCCAGTTGAGCATCTGATTTGTGGTTTTGGCTCAGGTCATGACCTCAGCATCATGAGATCGAGCCCTGCATCAGGTCCCATGCTCAGCACAGAGTCTGCTTGGGATTCTCCTCTTCCTCTGCCCCCCTCCACGTGAACACTCTCTCTAAAATAAATAGATAGGTAATAAAGTTTAATATCTGTGTCTATGCCTGCGTCTGTATCTGTATCTAAATCAACATTGATGTTGGCATCCGTGGCTATGTATTTATTTGGATACAGATGTAGGACTATGCTAAATGGCTTAATTTTTCTGCCCATACTTTTTCCTTTTTTTCTGCATAGACTTTTCAGGTGTAAAGGTTTTTAGTGACTAAAACTATATATTGGAATCTTTGGTATTTGAGACAGAGCTGTCAAGAAAAATTTCCCTTGCCATAATTTTAAAAATATATGTAAATATTATTTCATGGGGCATGTTAAAACTACTTAAAATTGATTTTGAACTCTTAAAATTTTGATTTCCATGTTTATATTAAAATTTGACTAAATCTCCCAACATTGTCTACTCCTTAATAAAGGCTCAAATTGGGACCCCTGGAGTGGCTCAGAGATTACCACCTGCCTTCAGCTCAGGGCGTGATCCTGGAGTCCCGGGATCGAGTCCCACATCGGGCTCCCTGCATGGAGCCTGCTTCTCCCTTTGCCTATGTCTCTTCCTGTCTCTCTCTGTCTGTATCTCTCATGAATAAATAAAATCTTAAGAAGAAAAAAAGGCTTAAATTAATTTCAGGTACTTAGATATAATAATAGTAGCTTTAACTTTCTTATAGATATTTTTATTAAAGTATAATGTGCAAATGGTTATGAAATTGAAGAAAAGCATAGGACTTCTAATGAAAAAATAAGCTCCTTTGCTTCATCTTGTTTGTTCTAAGACCTGTCCATTTAACAACCACTTTTAATTCTTTGAATTGTCGCTAAATTTTCTTTTTGTAGTTTTTTCGTAGTTACCTTCGTATCTCTGTATATTGGGCTTATCTTGCTATTTCTGATTAATTATTCTTAGATATTGTTTGTTGGTTTTACCAGCTTTGTACATTTTTCCTCCCTCCAAATAGGTTTGTATCATTATTCTTAGTTCCATTATTATTTATATTTGTAGTTTTAGGTAATAAGCCTATGCATTTTTGTTTGGTTAGTTGGTTGGGGCTTTTTTGGTAGTAAGTATTGATGGGATCTTTTGACTATTTACCTCTCTCAAGGATGAGAGAAGGAGGTGAGCTTCCCTACTCTTCTTGCCCCTCTCCTCACTACTTCCACTTCCAGACTTCTGTTATTGGTACTTCTATTTAGCATCAGTATTGGTTAAATTAACATTCTTGCCTCTATAAATACATTTTGTGCTTTCTCAATCAAGTGATTCTAAAGTTAGAAACCTATAAATAGCATTTATAATATTATGACTATATTAATATGGCTTATTCTAAAGCTATATAATGTGTTTTTCTTGTATAGTTTTTTTAACCTAGAGTTTAAATTGCATTTTTTAAAAAATTAGCTATTACTGTATTCCTGAACTCTTTCAGTATGTCAAGGATGGTAATAAACCCTACAGATACCTTCTACTTGCAGATCCATCCCTCCTGTTCCATAGGAAACCTGCTGCAGAACTGATGTCTGCCATTTACTTTTATTGCTCCTTCTGAGCTGGAGACCATATATCGTCCTTTTCTTCATTTTTTCCTTCATTTTACCTAAATCACATTTCAAGTAAGTTCGTATGGAAGGGCATATAAGGATTGACTCTTTTTTAGAATTTTTATTGTTTATTTGTTTTTTTTGTTTTTTTTTTTTTTTTTGCTTGAAGGTTTCATTATTTTTTTTCATACTCAATTGATAATTTGGATGAGTGTAGAATCCTAAGTTGAAAATAATTGTTATTTCAGGACTTCGACACCACATGCTTCTATTTTTTTCCATGCATTCTGTGTTGCTTAAGAGAATTCCCAAGCCCAATTCTTAGTTCTTTTCCTCTCTAGATGGAAAATTGTAGGAGATTCTCTACATTGTCAGTGTTGTAATGTTTCATGGTGATTCATCAACATACAAGGCTGGATTTGTGTGTATATGTTGTGGAGGGAGGAGAGTTGTGTTATTAATATTTTTGTAGGGAACCTTGTGATTTGAAGAAACATATTCTTTAGCTCTGGGATAGTCTCTTTAATAGCATTCTGTCCTCCATTTTTCTTGTTCTGTCTTAGGTGGACTCCTAGTAGTCAGATATTGGCCTTCCTTGAATTGATTGTCTGTACCTCTGATCTTTTCTTGCATATTTTTTGGCTCTTTGTTTACCTCTCCCCTTACTTTCTGCAAGATTTTCTTGATTTACTTTCATACCTTTATATATATAGCAAACATATATGTTTTTAAAAAGTAATTATAACTCTAAAACACTTGTTCTGTTTGTCATAACATCCTGTTTATGTTCTGTGGATGCAATATCATCTCAACTCTCTCCGTAAACTAATAAGAATTTTTATTTTAGGTTTTCTAAATTACATTTCTTTTTCCTCCTCCTCCTCCTCCTCCTCCTCCTCCTCCTCCTCCTCCTCCTCCTCCTTCTTCTCCTTCTTCTCCTCCTCCTCCTCCTCCTTTTTTGGTGTCTGTTTTAGTTTTGGGCTCTTCAGTTGTCTATTTGTATTTAAGAAAGAGGATCTGATGTAGAGTAAGAATGGTTATCCTGAGGGGCCCTCTAAATTCTAGAGTTCAGAAGACCTTGGTCTGAGGTACAAACACCTGCCTTAGTTGCCCTGGTTTTTCTGAATACCTCTTTAGCAAATAGCCCTGTGGGAAATGCTTTGGCTACTGGGCATTCTGCCTGGGTGATGTTAAACTTTTATGGATAGACTTTCCATAAATGCATCCCTTTTTAGCCTGTGTCTTACTTGGGCTTCCATTATACTTGGCATCTTCCAGTATGGAGTTTCTTCAGAGTTTTGCAGGGAAGATCTTTTCTGTTTTGACTACATGTGTCTCTGCACATACTTTACACTGCAGTTTCTCCATGATGTGAGTTGTATCAGGTGCTAATACTCTATCTGCTCTTCTTCTGGGAAGTTTTTGGTCTGTTGGCCTTCTACCAGTTCTTTCAATTGATATGGCCTTACATTTTCTTCAAAAGTATTTTTTTTTTTAAATCTAACATTTTTTTTTTTTAAATCTAACATTTTGAAAGTATCCAGGAAGAGAGAGGGATAAACTCATTTGCTGAATCCTATAAGTTGAACTGGTAGCCTTTTAAAATTATTTTAAATATTGACACTTCATTAATTTAGAGAGCCTCTCCATTAATCTGAATTAGCAAAATTTTACTATATTTTGGATCTGATGTCTACATAGATATAAGAGAGTATGTCCCACTTATGGAATCAGACACTGGTACCTGTGCTTGGAAAGATGTGGCTGTAGGAAATTAATGAAATTCCTCCTTAACTTGGCTCAAGGACATTTAGTAAGATGACTCTGGGTCATTGCCTATTTGGAATGAAGGCAATGAGATATTTGTTTACTTCTGACATAATCTGCTGTGGTCTTCTGTACTTTTACTAGTCAGCATAGTCTTGCCGATGGTATTGTTTTTTTCTGTTTGTAGTTTTTTTGATATAAGGTCACAAATTATTTTATATACTTCCATCTGTGTGCTTTGGACAGAATGACTCTTTGTAGTTTTATATTATGCGTGTTTGTGTGCATGTGTGTGAGGCACAGAAAAAGAAGTATTATAGAATCACAAATACCGTATGTAATCACAAGAACCACAGATGCCTTGGAGTACTTTATGTGGACTTTACTATTTATATTTAATAAGTGTCCTAGTCCTTGTTTGTTTCGGAGTGTTTCCTCAGCTGAGTAGAGATTTTTTAAATGTCTTTTTAATTTGTGTGTGTGCCCAGAGAAAGAGAATGAAATTTTTAAAAATTAACTACTTGTTTTAGGTCATAATAAAAATTAAATATCCACCCTGAGTATTACTAGAACAGGAGTCGCTATGATTAGAACATTTTGCTTTTTGCTGGTTGAAATTTAAAAAGAATTAGAAGAGATGAACCTTGCATATTTGGTGTTGAGATGCCTAAGACCTAACATTGAGTTTTGAGGAAAGCCCACAGAATAGTAATAAATAAGAAAACAGAGAATGGGATCAGAGAAGTTGAGGTCAGATAGATTATCTACAGGCAGGTTGACAGCAGAGGTCTCAAAAGGGTAGAGAATGATCTTTAAAAGACTAGAATAGCATTTGTGAGGATTTATTGGAGTAGATGTTCTGTGTGTTGTTGTTTGGCTTCTGCACACTTCCAGTCTCTCCAGAAGATGTCTTCTCCATTACCTTTGTCCCATACGTTAGAGATGACTTCAGCTTGTGGTTGGCACTTGGTCACGATACCTTGATACTTACCTGGATCTTTTGACGTCTTCTTCCTTCCTCTAAATTTGCTTTACTTCCCAAGTCAGTCACATTCTTTGAGTTATTTCAGTTCCCCCAAACTCCTCTCTACTCTTCTCTTTCACTGAGGTCCAGCCACTCTCCCTTATTTCTCCTCTCATTTTCACCTCCTGATCCTTCCTTCACAGGGGGTTTCTCTTTTTTCCCCTTTATTGTTCTCACGTCTGTTCCCACTGCTGACTGACAGGCTGTTAGTCAGTTTGGCAGAGTCTTTTCACTCTGTTAGTTCTGGGCCAGCTACAAACTTCTTCCGTATTTACTCTACGGCTTTCCAAGTCTGAGGGCTCTTGGAGTGTGCACACAGCATCTCCCTTCATAGGAAATGGACTTTGAACAGTAGTGTTTATAATAGTAACTCCAAATGGAAGTAAAATGATACCCAGTTGCTATTATCCATTCATTCACAAATATTTATTAAGTGCCACTTAGTGCCAAGCTCTGAGGCTAAAACTGTGAATAAGACGAACCTAGGGCTTTGACTCTGGGCTCTTGGAGTTTATATAATATTAAATCATGAACAAACAACAAAAATTTTCTAAACAAAGCAATTAAAAATGAAATAAGTAAAAACATCCAAACTGATTTTCTCTTAGTAATAAAATTCTTTCAAAGAACTCCTTCTGATGATATTTTTAACTTTCTTTCATCTAATATTTGCGATTGAAATATTTCTGTATTTTATTTGAAGGTTGGGAGTAAGAATGGGTTGGAGGTCTTAATGGCAGTTGATGTTATTATTATTTTTAGTGGGGACAGGTCTTGATATTTTGTTGCCATGGAAGACTAGGAAACTGGGGCCCCTGGGTGGCTCCATTAGTTCAGTGTCCACAACTCTTGATTTTGGCTCAGGTCTTGATCTCAGGGTTGTGGGATCCAGCCACATCAGACGCCACACTCACTAGGGAGTCTGCTTGAGATTCTTTCTCTCCCTCCCCCTCTGCCCCCCTACCGCCAGTCATGCACTTGTTTGTATTTTCTCTCGTTCTCTCTTTCTAGATAAATAAATAAAATCTTAAAAAAAAATAGAAGACTAGAAAACTGGTCTGACAAAATCTAAGCTTCTCTTTTAGCCATTTTTTCTAGACTTTCTCCAACTCATTGCTAGAGTCCTAGCTGATTTATTCTGCTTGTCCCCTTACATTCCTATTTTTAGTAGTTGAAATGGGAAGAAATTGCTGTTGGATTAATTTGAAATATGGTAGAAAACCAATATGGAAATAATGGAGAGTTGGCTGTATGTACATAGTGGAATTTTACAAATACTTGGCTACGATTATGAGGTAGGACATTGAGAAGCATGTGGCATTATTGCTTTTATATTTACATTGCTGTTGCTTTAGCACTCTTTCTCCTACATCACAGAGCTGTAGTTTGGGGCTACTATTTAATCACAGTGGCAAACAGTAGCTGAGTTGAGTTTTCCCCGCCTTTTTCTCTTTATGAAAATGAAAAAGTAAAGAAATGTATACTCTATTTCTGGGAATAGCTAAACTGGAAATCAAAAACATTTCTGCTTTAAATATTCTTTATGATATTATATTGCACATAACTGGCATGGAAATAGAGTATATTCTTTGTGGTTGAATATTAAATTTTCTCTTTATTAGAAATGGTGAAGTTTGTGTCTTAATTTTAAATAACATAGGCCATTTTTTTCTCAGAAGCAATGGGATTGGTATTAAGAGATCCAGATTTAAATTATAGTTTACTTGCTGTGTGACCATGAACTTAACTTCTTTGAGGTTCATTTTGTTTATGTGTAAAGTGGTAATAGGAATAATACTAACTTCAATGAGCATTATATGAGCATTAAGAAAATAATAATGTAAGTTAAAGTACTTAGTACTTAAAAGAATTAGTTGCCCCTTAACCTTAGATATGGATGATTTCTAGTAGAGTTGTTATGTCAACAAGGGGGGGAAAGAGTATCAGCCACTGGGGGTACAGAACACGTTAGCATGCATTCTTCTAAAACTACATTTATTATTAGTTTTATGGTCTCAAACAGTTCAAATTAGATCCATACCTCCAAATTTTCTGACATGGACACCCAGATTCCCTTATGTCTGTTGTATGTAAGTTACCTTAGTTATTTTTCATGCTAAAAATAATATTTAATCAAGAATAAAATATCCAGTTTATTTCATATCCAAGGTGATCTTTGTTTTAGCTTGTTCTTAGGTTCTCTATTGCTTCATGGTAAACGTATTAGGTGAGGAAGTTTATGTGTTAATTGCATTACATACATATTTACATTTTTATCTAAGGCGTACACATTTAAATATCTTCCTCTTCCAACACTGTAGTTCTCCTCATCTCTTTCCATTGTATCTAATAGATATAATCATAAAGGACTTTATGAATTGCTACATGTGTGCTAAAGAATAACAATGATTTTCAAAGTTAGTACAGAATGCAATCAATTTTTATGGAAGACAGTGTGTACCTGCCAAGTGTGTACTTTCAAAATGAAATTGTTTTTGATTGTGTGAAACTGCCTAAAATGTGATTCTCCAAAGCTTTCTTTTTCTTATGGCCAAAAAACAGTGATATAATTTAAATTAATTATAATTATGTACCTGAAGCTGATTCTTTTTCTTTTGTAGAAGTCAAACTTAAAAAAAAAAAAAAAAAGTTTCTTTGGATCAAGAGAAGTTATATGAAATTTGTGTGCCCTGGATTTTGATGGAAAGGGCCGACTAGTGGTAGCTTTGAGCAGAATGAATCCCTACTTGTGCAAGAAGTAGGGTACTCAGGGTACTCTTGGCATTTCACCTTTTTGGTACAAGCTGACATTTTCTCTTACTAGCACCATTCATTCAGGATTGCATGAGTTTGCATTATAGGCTCAAACTGTAAATAGAGAACGTCGATTTATCCTGATAATGTGTCTTATTGAATGTCAGGTGCAAAATATCTACAATAGAATGTTGTTAGGGATCAGTAGCATAACAGCTTCGTGGGTTTGCTAAAATGCCATGCACAAATTTCTGATTCCGGATATAATCGGGTTTGTAATCTCTTTTTGGCTCTTGTCCTTGTCTTCTTTGATTTGAGTGATATGTTTCTGGAAAAGGCTGATTAAATAATGAGTTTCCAAATTATTTATTTATTTGATTGTGCAGGTGAGGATTTAGAGGAATAGCCAAGCAAGACACTTTCTGTGTGTTGATGTGATGAGGTTGCTAATTTAATGATTTCTTGAGATACAATAGTTTGGAGCAGTGGCTTGAAGGAGGGCAAGGTTATCAGAACTACCCCTCTGTCTACTTCAATTTATATATTTCTTTCAATTCCAATTCTAACTGGGACACATCCTCCTCTTAAGATAACTGGTTTATTTAGAGCAGTGGTTCTCAAACTTTAGCATGTTTCAAAATTACTTTAAAGGTTTGTTAAAACCTCATTACTGGGCCCCAAACCCAGAGTCTTGATTATATTGTAGTTCCCCCTTATCTGCAGGACCTATGTTCTGAGATTCCCAGTGAATGCCTGAACACTATATATACTGTTTTTCCTATACACACATACCTATGGTAAACTTTACTTTATAAATTAGGCACACTACGAGATTAACAACAGTAACTAATAATCAAATACAATTATAGCAATGTACTGTAATAAAAGTTATGTGAATGTGGTCTCTCTCTCTCTCAAAATACCGTACTGAACTCCCCCTTCTTATGATGTGAGATGATAAAATGCCTATGTGATGAGATGATGTGAGGTGAATGGAGTAGGCATCGTGTCGTAGCGTTAGGCTATTATTGACCTGATGATTTGTCAGAAGGAGGATCACCTGCTTCTGGACCACAGCTGACTAGAGGTAACTGAAACAGCAGATAAGGGGGACCAGTGCATTTAGTCTAGGTTAGTCCCAAGGAGTTGCATTTCTAATAAGTGCTCAGGTAATACTAATGTTGTTGGTCCGGGCATCATACTTTGGGGACCATGGCATTGGGAAGCACTTGTTTTTGTTTTGAGGTGTTTGGGCTCAGGGGTGGGGAATTTGCTAGGAGGGAGGTGGGAAAACAGGGGAGCATGTTTATCATCTTGCTTGGGGTTTACCTAGAAGTGTTGACTTCTGGATTCCTCCATGTATTACAAAGTTACACCTCAGTGATGCTGTTGATATTACTAATCACTAATAAAAATGAGAATCAGATAATGGTAGGAGGGACAGTAGCCTACTTAACATTTGCCTACTTTTCCCCATCTGGTTCCTGCATCTTCCTTGAGCCTGTGCCTTCTTTGGACATCCCCGCCCCCCTCAAGTACAAATACATCCATACTATCATGAGAGAAATGAGGAAGCAGTATATGAAGTTTCTTGGAAAAGTTGTGACGTCAGTCAAGATTACCATTGTAATAAAAACTTCACTAATTTGGCTTCTTCCTATTTAGATTTTGCAGCAGTAGGACAGTACTTTGGCTAAAATGTACCTTTGTAGTCTTTATAGTTTCCAAAGCAAATCGATGAATTTAGGATATTGCCCCGAAAATTTAAAGCACTTAATGAAACTTCTTTCACATTATTTCAGGACTGCCACTTACATCAATTGATTTTATAATTAGAAATCAGTCTTATTTATGAATATATGTAAGTTATTTTTAATTCGTGGTGAGGATTGCCATAGCTTAATTGCTTTAAGAATATATAGTTCAGATTTCCTCACTTACGCAAGTAGAATTTTCACCCAGTTAGTCCAAATAACTGCTTTTGCTTTTAATGTAAGGTGTAGAATTATAGCTACTCATCATTTCCTATTGCTTTCAAGCCCAGCATTATTTGAGAGCATTCACGTTTGTACCTGGTGTCTTTTGTTTTGAGTGCACGCTAGAAACCTGGTATGTAGTTCAAAGAAGAAAATGTGGCCTTCAAAAGGTTTTTTAATTTTGCTCATAAAGCAGTTTTTCAGATGTAACTTTCCTTTGAAAAATGTCCTGTGCTCAAATTTTCCTAGAATAAAATGTCCCACCAGGTAAAGGGTTTAAGAGATCTAGGCCATGCTTACTCAATGAAATGCAGCAGAGTGGAAAATATCCTGTCTTGCCAGCTCAAGAAAATTATGATTTTTCTGATTTAGTAAAGACAATTATACTATTGAAAGAGCTGCTTTCATATAGACATTAAATTATTAGGAATAGATTTTAGTCTGTTAAAATTTTGTATTGAAGTTTCTACCTAAAGGAATTGAAGTCTATAAACTAAAAAGTAATTTGGAAGCCAATGTGAAGCTGTGTTCAAACTTTGGTGCTTGTTTTTCAACCCTTGTCCTTTTGGTGTGAAGACCAGCCTGAGTCAGATCATTGAGGATTAATGATGAATGCCTTACTCAGCACCCTGCAGGGACTGGGTCAAACACCCTGGCTTTGAAAAGTTACTCTTTTGCTTAGTAAGCCTAGAAATTTCAAGTCCAACTGCAGAATGAACAGAATGTTATTGTTTTGATTAACATAGTCTCCTTGAAGATGGCTATCACTCTTTCAGATGTCCCTCTTCTCTTTTTTGTGTCACGGGGTCTAAAGTCATTGTCTGGATTGCCAGTTGACTTGACCTACAGCCACTGTATTGCCTGGGAGGTTGGTTCCCATCAAGTATTCCTGATGAAACCCATTCCTTAATATGAATAAGAAGATTGGCCCATCAAGGGAAAAGAAGGGATATGCTTATATTAGTCTGGCAAGTGGGAATGCAAGAAGTGAGGGGCCTGCTATAGTATTACTTTGACACAAAGAAGATGGATTCTGGATCAGATGCCCACTAAGGAGAAATCTTCTTGATTAAAGCGTTAGCTAGAGAAGGGAACACAGATGGGTTTTCGGGGTGAGTGATACCTAGGAAGGACTGCAGAGGCCTGGAGAGAGCAAGTCCAGGCCTGTAGTCTGTGGCCATCTCTGCTGACCTGAGGAAAGAGGCCATCTCTATAGGGGGTAGGAAAAGGAAAGGATACCAGGTACTATGTAAAGGGCAGTGACGAAAAGTAAGCCAAATGAGAGTAAATTCATTTTTATGCTTATTGTTTTAGATGTTTCTTTCAGAGTTTAACTCATCTTGAAATGAAGCCAGGTAATAAGACTTAAACATGGTATTTGGGATTTTACATACTTTTCATTTAACCATCTTTGTGCTCCAACCTGTACTCTGGAAAACTCTTCAGGAGAATCCCAGTGGAGCTAAAGCATCTTTGTCATTCTCATCATCATCTACAAGTGTTTACGAAGTATACAACCAAAGTCTTGTGTTTTTGAAAAGAAGTCTTTAATTAGGGTTCACCTTTGTTTTTTTCAGGTAGCCCAGCTATGACCCATAGGAATCTGACTTCCTCCAGTCTGAATGACATTTCTGATAAACCAGAGAAGGACCAGGTAAGCAAAGAAATCACTGATATGTGTAGATGGTTTTGGGGTTTTTTTTGTTTTTTGTTTTTGCATATTATCTGAGGGAAGGGAAAGCACTATGTGAAGGGCTTTGAAGTTCAAAGATAAGAATTGGTCTTGACTTTAACCTTCACAGATGTATTCTCTTGGGCATTTTAAGTCTTGGAGCTACAGTTGTCTCCGCTCTAAAATAGTAATAATAATCCCTACTGCAGGGTTATTGTGAAGATTAAAAGAGATAATTTAAGAACAAGTGCATTGATAAATTATAAAGGTTTAAGAAATGCTGACAATGGTTAACTTTTGAGGGATACATCAGATAAAGGTAATGATAGCTTTGTTGGCTGTATATGTTTGTCTATTAAACCATAGTAAGTAGCCTATTTGACATGAAGAGCAATTAGGTTTTGAATCTTGATTTACTTAATTTTTAAAAACGATTTTCTTTATTTAAGAGGGAGAGAGGGAGGAAAGGAGGGAGAGAGAGAGAAGGAGAGCACAGGGGCAGGGGGAGGGAGAAGCAGACTCCTGCTTGCTCTTAACCTGAGCCTAAGGCAAATGCTTAAACCACTAAGCTTCCCAGGTGCTCCCAGGTGCTCCCAGGTGCTCCTTGATTTACTTTCTCTTAAGAAGAATATGGTAGAATCTGGGCCATTTTTTTTCAGTCGAGTGGGTATCTGGACATAGAAAATAGTGACTGGGCATAATTTTGTACTTTACATTAAAGAAAAAATGAGTTACTTTGGACTAATTGGGTGAAAATTCCACCTGAATAAATAAATCTGAGTTATATATTCTAAGGCAATGGAGACTTACGACGATGTGCCTCTTTCATGGGCAGCACTTACAGTAGTGACAGAGGTTTATAGGTCTTGGTAAATTCTAAAAGGTACAGGAAAGGTGAATTTATGTTCCTTCTTGTGAAATGGCTTTTGGATTCTTTTTCCTTCCCTTCACCAGCAACACCCTATTTGGGCCTTCATCATCTCAGACTGGATTTGCTAGAGAAGCTTTGCAACTAATCCCTTGTCTCTGTTTTCTCCTATTTCAATGACATACTTTTCCTATAATTGCCCTTATGTTTCCCTCCTGGATTAAGTTTAGAGTGGCTTCCCATCAAGTGAAGTTCAGATTTCCCTGCCTGACTTTCAAGATTCTCCGAAATCTCCTGTTGTCCTTCTTATTTTATTTTGTGTTTTTCATAAGAAGAACTCTCTGCTTTGGTCAGGCTTAATTACGTCCCTTACATTGAGATTGATTCTTGATTGCTAGAGCTGTTCTCCCTTCATATGCTAATATGGATAGCTCTCCTCCCTTGTATTTGCCTCCCCCTTGAAGTGACAGGAGAAGTTCATTTAAATATAGGATACACTAAAACTCAATCCACTAGGACTTGTTTAGAGTTGCCCTCAAAACTATTTGGCAATTTTGGCTCTATTCAATATTTACCAGTAACGTTCTATTTCTGTGGTTTGCCAAGGGCTTTGATACTGGATAAGGTAGTGCACTTGATACAGGATAAAGCAGAGTTAGGAATATCTGGTTGACAGACTTTTTTGAAAAAAACAAAACAAACAAACAAACAAACAAAAAAAACACAACTTCTTTTATTATGAACAGTTCTCCTGCTAGGAATTTGCCAATAAGCAGCTGGTAAATGCTGGCTAAGAGAAATTTCTTACCTTTTTGAGTGTCTTCAGATCTGGGCATAGGCAGAAGGAATTTGATGGCTTAGGATGCATATTACATAAGCTTTTGATTCCAGTGTTGGATGAAATATGTTGGAACATAATGATTTGGGGGTGTTGATTTTGCTATAAAACCTGTGTGATTATAGTACTTGAAACCAGAATCTTTGATGCCTATTATGAACATCTCATATTCATCGAGGTTCATATTAAGAGAAACCAGGAAGATTTAATTCAGGAGTTTTGTTCTTTTTGTTTTCAATGCTGGAAGTGAAGGTTGATGAATATATCATTAAAAAAAAAAGACTTTATTTATTTGAGAGAGAGAGAGAAATACTAAGAGTGCAGGGAGGAGGAGGAGCAGAGGGAGAAGGACAAGCAGACTTGACACTGAGGGTGGAGCCCCAGGCAGGGTTCCATCCCAGGACCCTGACAGATCATGACCTGTGCTGAAACCTAGAATCTGACACTTAACCAGACGCTTAACCCACTGAGCCACCCAGGTGCCTCTATTTTGTATGTTTAACAAAACACAATATATCATTTTAGGAGCAACTGTCCATCTACATTGTATCTATTATAGTACCTGCAGTTAATCCAATGAGTTCTTCATCCCACAAAGAGGAAGAAACTTCCTTTCTTTGCTTCCCACCAAAGAGTTTGAAAAGTTTTGGAACTGACCCATGATCTCATCTACAGCCAGAGGCAAATTAGAAATTCAAAGTAATATTTTTCAGTTTCTGTACATACTATTTTAGTACTTCAAATACAGAAGTCTCTGGATCATTTTAGGTTGAGAAAAAAAATGGGTTTGTAAAGAAGATAAAGCTATGGCAAAAAATACCACACAGACTAAACTCAGGCTTTTATTTTTTAACCTTTTTTTTTTTTTTTCTCTGTTTGGGTAGGAAGAAAAGGTTGCCAGCCTCAAATTTGTTTTGAAAAAGCTTTTATAATTAATTAGCCAATGTCCTGGAAATGATCTTGGCAGCAAAGTCAAACTTGTTCTGTATGCTTTTCCAAGTTGGCCCCAAAAACTTCCATCCGACTGGAACCGAAGTTTCTGATTGACTGATTATTGTGCCTGGCTACGATTTGAACAGTTGCAGGGGTGCCTCTCCACCTCCTGGAGCTATATAACTTCCCAGTAGCACAAGAACTCTGGGTTTAACATTCAGAGTTATGAAGAGGAGCAGAATTTCTTTGACAGCAATATAGTGACAAAATTTGAGGGCATATTTTTTATGAGATTCTGTTTTGGGAAAACAGAAGAAACAAATCTGTGGACTGCACTTTTTCTCTTTGGCTCTGCCAAGCCTATGTACTTAGGATTTCAGTAGCGGCTGCCTTATTGAAAAATAGCTCAAAATAGTTAACAGCAGAGGAGCGTAGCCAAAATTTAGGTGATTCAATGCTTCAACAATATTCCAACTTGGATGTTATATTTATTAAGGAGAAAAGCACCTGGGGAGAAGTAGATCAAAAACGAAAAAACACATCTGGAGCTCATCTACTTGTAAATCTACATAAATAATCTCTTCTATTTTGTTGCTAAGGACAATTTTTTTTTTCATTATCCAGTTACCTTTCCCATTTACCTTAGATTGATTTGTTTTTCTGTCTCCTTTTATCCCTTTTCTGTTTTCAAAAGAAAAAACTTACAAGCACAATGAGTGCTTGTCAAATGCAGTGGCTTCGTTCTGATTTGCATTTGAGTATAAAATCAGCTGTGAGAATATCTTTTTTATCATTTTACTTCTTAGCTTTAACTCTAGTAGAAGTACCATGCCAAGTGGTACAATGACTTTAAAAGGGCTTGACGTTTTTCTCAGGTTATCAGTAATAGAATAACTTCTCACAATTACATGATCAACCTTCAGTGAAATTGCAGTCTGGAGACTACAGTGGATGCAGTAGTTGTAGAAATACCTTGCAGATTCTCAGGGAGACACTGCTCATATAACCTTGTAACTTCTTATCTAGTTATGACTTTAGCTAGCTTAGCTGAGAACCTGTCTATAGGTCTGCTGGTGGAACTTGGCCAAGGTTAATTTCTAAAGTGTATTATAATCATTTTTGCCTATTGCCTATTATCTCCCAATGTATTTGCCTATCTAGATTTCTGTTTTTGAAATCCGTTTTTTGGTTTGTTGTTTGTTTTTTGCAGAGATAGACCTGGATTTAAATATTTTGTCAGAGAGTAAAGGATGAAACCATTAAAACCATGTATAAGTTTGAAATTGCTAAGCCATGACTACTTAAAATAAAATCTAGAAAGACACATTTCGTGATCAAACAACCCCTAATCCTTTTCTTACACATATGTAATATGAGAAGGAGTCAGCTAAGTTCAGCTGAGATGATTTCTTCATCGTTTTGAAGGTTTCCTACCTAAGGCTCACATTAAGCTTCCCTTTGCATTAATAGCTATTTCATATGCACAGTAACAGAAAAATGCAATAGCATCTCCTTTTCTTTTTCACAGCTCAGCCAGAAAGCCCTCTAAGTCATACCAAGCACTGGGTGGTCCCGCTTCCCTCCTCAGAGAAGGTGCTGTGGCTCAGAAAGGCTCATATTTTCTGAGGTTATAATACTTGTCTTTAGCACATTTTCAGGGACCATTGAAACACTGCAATGTTGGGAAAACTCCAAATGGAATCACATCTGTGAAAACCTGAGAACAAAGGCATGTTGTGAGGAGGTGGTTACATTGTTAGATGTCATTAGTCACTCTGGTTTGAGCTTCCCTGTGGTTCAGCGATGACAGCTTTTCTTCAGCCAGGTGTCCTTAATGGGACTGGTGCAGCCAGTGCAATGATTATCTTTGGAGTCTCTTTCAAAGGGTGTGAGCTAGCCACTTAGATAATTAACAGGACTGATATTTGTTATCATCTTTTCCACAAGAAATTTGACCTTATATAGCTTCCTTTTCCTGACACTCTCCCATATTCTTAAAGAATTAACAATCAGTGGTTATTAGTAGTGTTTGAGAAGTGATGTACTGATTTCAGAAACCTCGTGTCTCGTTGAAAATTGGGGCAGTTGAATTTTCCCATTTTCATAATGCTTTCATGAAAGCACTTTCATGAAAGCTGTTTATTTGAATCAGAAGGCTAACGCTCATTTAAAAACAGGTGCTGTGTCAGCTTGAAAATGAAGGAGATTAACCTGTCTCAAGTAAACTAAACTCTATCTTGTATTTTCAGGTAAAGAAAAGGGGAGTTTATTGTCAAATTTAGGATTGTGATTTTAAGTACTTGTGAGGCTGCAATAAATTTGAACTTTTAAATCACCCCATAACTGTATGCTGCTGTGATTTGAACTAATTCATTCATTCAGAAAGTATATTCTGTGCTAGAAAGTGTTCTTGGAGGTAGATATAGGGTTCCAGAGATGAATGAGACATAATTTTTTTGACTATAAAGCTCCCATGCTTTTGAGGACTGGTAGACAATAAACGATAAAAACAAGTAAACAAATGAATAGTGTGATTTCACACAATCACAAGTACTGCCTTGAAAATATAGCAGGGTAATGCGAAGAGGTACAGGACAGCTATTTTAGGTAGGAGGTTTAGCCAGAAAGAAGATACAGGGGAAGAGGCTTCTAGGTTAAGCAAAAATCAAGAGTAAGACTTTGAAGCAGGAATGAATGTGATGTATCCAAGAAATTGGAAGAAGAAAAAAATAAGTCTAGAGTGGTTGGAGCAAAGGTAGCAGGTGTGAAGTAGTAGGTGAGGCCAGGGAAGTTATACAGGGGCACCTTTTAATTTTTATTCTAAGTGCAGTGAGACACTGTTTTAGGAGTTTTACCTGGAGAGTTGGATGTACTGATTGACATTTTAAAAAGATCACTGAAGGGCAGCCTGGGTGGCTCAGCGGTTTAGCGCCGCCTTCAGCCCAGGGTGTGATCCTGGAGACCCGGGATCGAGTCCCACATCAGGCTCCCTCCATGGAGCCTGCTTCTCCCTCTGCCTGTGTCTGCCTCTCTCTCTCTCTCTCTCTCTGTGTGTGTGTGTGTATGTGTGTGTGTGTCTCATTAATAAATAAATAAAATCTTAAAAAAATAAAAAAATAAAAAGATCACTGAAGATGCTGTGTGTTAGAATAGAGATATTTGCCAGTGTTCTGGATCCCCTGGGGGTGTTCCTATGATTAAGCATTGGATGAGCACCACAGTGCATTTAAACTCTCAGCTCTAAAGACCCAATAGCCAGTTTCTTAATATATTTACCATAGATATCAAGATCTTATTCTTGTCAGTGAGGGAAGTTCTTCTGTTTCACAAAGTATTTTAAGAAAGAAAAAGTTTCTGGGGCGCCTGAGTGTCTCAGTGGTCGAGCATCTGCCTTGGTTCAGGGCATGATCCTAGGGTCCTGGGATCAAGTCCCTTCTCCCTCTGCCTATGTCTCTGTGTCTCATGAATAAATAAAATCTTTAGAAAAAAAAAAAAAGAAAGAAAAAGTTTTCTATTAATTAGGCTACATTATTAATATTAATAAAATATTAAACTATTTTAATGCATCAGAACTGGACATAGGCCACTAAGAGTGGTGAGACTGAGCTTTTGAGTGATTGCTTCTCCACCTCCAGTTCTCCTATTAAGGTTACTGCTGGCTGACATCAGACAGGTCACGTGGGTGTAACACATGACTCATGTAACCTTCACTGGAGGCCTCTCTGAAGAAGTGACAAGCATCTTAGTCTTTATTGTTCAGAAAGGAGGATTAGTGTGTAGGAACAGGACAGAGCAGCCGAGTGGGGATCTTGGGCCCCACTCTTAGCTGTCCCTGTGAAGAAGTCCAGGAGAACTATAGGGCATTTCCATATTTGGAAGGCTTCATGTCTTAAATAATTAACTGGCATATTTTATATTCGATGGCACTTTTTTTATTTTATATTTTATATTTGATGGCACTTTTTCCCCTCTCTTCAATAGGTAGCATTCTACCTGTATTCCAATACCATGAGTATTCTTAATATATTTAAGAGAGTCCTAGAATGTCATCAACAATTATCTTTGATGGATATCTACTCTCACGTCACATGTTACCTATTTCTGAACATGACTTCATTAAAAAAATAAACAACTTTTTTCCCTTGGAAGTGGCAAATTGTTACACAATCAGAAAATAGCAATGCCTGTGATGAACACCCTAAGAGCCTGGTTAAAAAACCTTTATAATAGTTGTAAATATATACATGGAGTTATTCTTTATGTACTACAGTAACATTATTACTTGTACATTTTTTAAACTTTAGCTTTTTTCTGATTCAAAGGCATACAAAATTGCTGTAAAAAATCAAACAAAGCAAATATGAATAAAATAGTGAAAATTCACAAATTCTCACCCTCAAAATAACCATTATTAGCAGTTTGGAGAGTCCTCTAGATTTTTCCTATGCATAAAAATTATACACTTATTTATATAAAATACAAACAGGATCATAATGTTCTGTAGCTGGATTTTTTTAAAGCCTAACAATGCCACAGACATCTACCTTATTCTTTTGAGAGGCTGTAGTCCACATATTTTATTTAAAATCATATTTTATTTAAATGATATTCTATTATAGATATTTAGTTATTTTCATTTCTTTGCAATTACAATCAAGCTTTTAAGAAAATTCCTTATGGTAATTTTTTTTTCTTGCATTCTTTAGTGAGTATTTCTGGAGGAGAAATTTTTATAAGTGGAATTGCTGGCTCACTGTGTATTGCCAATTACCTTCCCAAAAGATTATACCAATTTGTGTCCTAGATTTTTTAAACACTTTAATAAATCCTCCTCCACTACTGGGATGCTGTATGCCAATCAGATTTGAGTTTTTCCTTTATGATTCACTCCAGTAAAAGCTTAGCGACTCCAGTTGCTAAAATGAAAAGAATCTCAGTCCCTAGCATCTGCCTCCCAGATCACTTTGGGGGCTTTTTTCAGAAGCTTAAAATATTGAGGATAAAACTGGGTTTATTCTGCCAGTCTAATTGGATCTCTGAGCTGGCTAATCCTCCTGTCTTCTGAGGTTAAGAGGTGAGAAGTACAGTGACAGCTGACTTGGCCACCTGTATGTTTCTTATTGCTTCTGCTAAAGGTGTTGCTTTCAAAGAAATCCTTCAGGCTTTGTGGAAATTTCCTTGGCAACCAGGAATGGCTTCATCTCAAAGGCCCTTCGTGGTGGTCAGCATTTGGAATAAAAAGGGAAATTGCAAGAAGAGTTGGTTAAGTATCCTCTTTGAAGCACTGTTCAACACTCTTTTGCAGCTTTTCTCTGCATCTTCTTCCTCTCCCTGATATCCCACCTCCATGGGAATTTTGAATGAACTTACATCCAGACTATAAAGTTAGTTAAATGAAAAGTTCATGCCGTATGCGGAAGTGCTTTATTAGGGACTTTGAAGGAGTGTTGTTGTCTGGGATAACTAATAAGGAGATCAGCAAACCATTCTTTACATGTTAGGGAGTATTTGCAGATTTTGCTCTTTCTTTATTTCCCTCTCAACAGGGAATGCCTGCAGAGTAGATTTGCCAAGAGGCCATTCCATGGGAGGAAATTTTTCTTGCTCTTCTTCAGAAAGAGAAGGGCTCCCCACTGTTTTCCAGCCCACTTGTCTGATTGATCCAGTGGCTAGTTGATTTATTTGCCTCAGCAGAATCTCATGACCTTAGCAGTCACCAGCAGAGCTTCCTGATTTCTCCATGTGTTACCACCAATGGTCTGGTTACTCTCTAGAACTGAACTGAAATGGAAACAACCATCCTTTCTTTCCCTTCTGCCTCCATGTTAAAAGAAGAGCAGTAATTTTTTCCTACAGTCTGAAAGACAGTAGTTAATTATGCCAAACTGGCATTATTGCCTCATCAGTATTCTATGCATACACATATGAAAGGCGAGAGAGTAACAGAGTCATTGTATAGGGAGCCATTGTAATAATTTTGAACTTCAAAATGATCTGCACTGTCGTTGATTCAGGGGGCTTTACCTGATTGTATTGAGTCTATTCCCCTTTAAAGAATAATTAATAATAATTAACAACAACTAATATAGTTAGGCATTCACAGTAATGCTTTGGAGTTGATGTGATCAACCCTGTTTTACATACTGGCAAACTTGAGGCAGAAAGAGATTAAGTAATTTCCTCAAAGTTAAATAGCATCTAAGTAGTAGAGCTGCATTGTGGCCCTGGAGCCTCTCCTCTTCTTAATGAGTACAGGGATTTTACCTATTATTTGGATTAGGGTCTTTTCTAGGTCCCAAGGCACAGGTGTCAAATTGATAGTTATTGCCCTTCTGTCTGTTGTTGAGGCACTCATTTTGCTGAATAGGCTAATCACCAGAATTACTACTAAATAAACCAACAATTTAAAAAAATCTGAAGGATCCTGTGGTGACCAGATGTTTGTGCTTCCACAGTGGTTAGAAGACTCAACCAGTAGTAGTTTGGTATGTGACCATACTCTAAGTGGAGGTCAATGAGAGAAGGCTGATATAATTAAAAGTGTAATAGATGATCTTAGATTGTGAGTCTATCCAGCTGGAGAGACCAAATAAACTATGTAGTGCTGACAGTAAAGTGCAGCAGTCCAGTGAGAGACAAGATAACTGTGTGGACCAGAACCATCAATCAGAGAGAAACAAGGGATTTTAGAAGCATCTTTCCATTTTAGAGAACATAAAGGACAGGAGATAAGAGTTTTAGCTAAATAAAATACTCTTCTTTGGAGAAAAAAGTAAGAAATGGGGGAAATAAATTGGGTTGTAACTATCTGCAGTTTAACCATACAAGTGAATGATTTAGTTTATCCAATAAATGGAAACTACTGTGATTTAAGATTTTTTGAAATCATGACCCCCAAAGCTCCCAAATTTAATGAAATACAACCAGATTTCAATTTTTTTTAAATCATTGGAGTTTACTTATAGAATTAGCAAAAGTAGATTAGTTAGCTTGTTGATTTGCCATGTACCATCGTGGATACTCACTTCATTTACAGATCCTGACTTGTGCTTTGCTGAAACACCCCATGGTTCCTTGACTTTCAGGTTGTTTGGTATTCATTCTCACTATAGATATGTTCACCTTTTGACCATTAGTGTGATAGATACACATCATTATAACTTTCATATTTTTTTTCTGGTAAGAGGAAAAGCAATTATTACTGATTTTTTTTATGAAGATGATTGCAGGAGTAGTTTAAAGACTTAAATAAGCATGTTAAACCTTGACTGCTGTGAATCGTAGTTTCCTGTTTCATAATACAGGTATTATGATTCAGTCTGAACTGCCTCCTCCACAGGGTTGTGGTGAGAAAAGGAACATGCTTAAAACTTTAAAATACTATACAAATTTAATTATCGCTGTCATTTTCATTATTTAAATGTGCTACTGGTTTTTATTTTTGGTTGGTTTTACAGTAAGATTGGTGGGATGGAAGTCAATTTCATTTCAGATTTCATTCCTCACCTTTCAAATTTACATTGCTAATTTGGCTCTTTGGGGTTTCATACTCAACTTTTGCACTCCCTGCTCCGCCTGCACTCTACTGAAATGTGTCTGATTGTCCTTCTGTGAATATTGTTATCGCATGCATATTTCCATCAGACCCAAACGTCTCTTTTCTTCTCTGCTTTTCCAAGTCCTACCTCTTCTTCAAGACCCAAGTTAAGTGCTACTTTTTCTGTACATGCATCCTTGAACATTCTGGCTCACGTTAATTACTCCTCTTGTGAATTTCTGACACCACCTGGCACTTACAACTCATCATTTCACAAGGATGCACTTGTTTGCTATTTTTTTTTTTTGCTATTGTTTTTTATATGTATGTCTCATCTTCCTGTGTGCAGAAGGGAGGCAGAGGCAGAAGGTTTTACTTATTTATTCATGAGAGACGGAGAGAGAGAGGCAGAGACACAGGCAGAGGGAGAAGCAGGCTCCATGGAGGGAGCCCGACGTGGGACTCGATCCCGGGACTCCAGGATCACACCCTGGGCTGAAGGTGGTGCTAAACCGCTGCGCCACCCAGGGATCCCTGTTGATGATGATTAATCAAGAGTGAATCAGCTTCCACTTACCCTTTCTTGAGACCTTTTTGTTGTGCCCAAGATCGCGAATCAGAGCAATCTTGGGCACAACACTTTTCCGTTTTAAAGGCTGAGAAATTGAGTATGAGAGTTTCTCAGAGAAAGGTGATTTCTAGAGTATTGTTATCTTTTTCTTTGGTGACTTTAAAAATTAGTATTTCTTATGATCACTGATAGAGTATTTCATTAGGTTAACCAGTTGCTTGAAATGAGCGTTCTTGCCCATCTCGTACATTTAAAGTTTCTTTCTTTCTTTTTTTTTTGGCTAGGACAATTATGCAAATGCTAACATTTCAAATATAGTTTGCTCTTTCATTTGTTACAATCCATTTACACATTTTTCTCATAATGAAAGCTCAATAGAACATAGTTAACTGGCTGATTGACATAGCTTAGAGAAAACATCAGTTCTTTTTTTTTCCCCTTTATTTAAAACAAAGTGTAGTGTGGCACAAGGACATATTGGAAAAGCCAACTGTCAGCACAGAAAGATGTTCTATTGCAAGATGACATGATATTGCTCAGTTTTCCCAAGCATAGCTCATTTAAATTATGGACTATCCAACATTCTACTTTTAGATATGAGCTACTTCATTTGTATGAAATTAGTGAGAAATTAGGGGTAAGACATATCAAATTTGGAAAGAATTTATTATTGACTGGAATTTATTATTAAATTTACAGTTCCATACATTATTATAACCCGGTTTTGCTTATGCATTTTTCTATAGTTTAGATTGCCAGGACAGCATTTAGGGTAAAGATCCAAGTATATTATTGAAAATAAGAAAGAACAAATCAAGCTGAAATTCATGTATTAGGATGACTTGTTTCAGAAAAACCTTTGGTCAGAGTGAAATGTTGATCTTTTCTCCTGGTGTTTTTATTGCATTACTCATTGTTTCACAAATGAAACTTACTGGTAAAGCCTGTTTCAGTATCAGTTTATTTGTGATCTTGAGAAATAAACAAGGGGAATTCCAGAAATTTCAATAAGTAGTCTCTATATGATGGTTTTGTGTGAGGAAAAACTAGGTACATAATTTATTGCCTTGTTGAATTATGATCTCTAAGAAGACGTCCTCAGACACTGCACCTAAGAAAGAAAATCTTGTTTAGAAAAATAACAACTGCTACTAGTATTTAAAATAGTTGTGGGGACGCCTGGGTGGCTCAGCGGTTGAGCGGCTGCCTTCGGCTCAGGGCGTGATCCTGGAGTCCTGGGATCGAGTCCCACATCTGGCTTCTTGCAGGGAGCCTGCTTCTCCCTCCGTCTATGTCTGCCTTTCTCTCTGTGTCTCTCATGAATAAATAAATAAAATCTTTAAAAAAATAAAATAAAATAGTTGTGAAACTCTTTTTCTAAGTGCAGGATTCTCATGGAGTAACTGTTGTCATCAGGGGGTCATGAAAGCCTCTGTAAAAAATGTCAGGAAGGGATTTTCTTGGGATGATGGCAGTGCTGTTCCTGTGCACCCCATGTCTTCATAGGACTCTGCAGGAAGTCCAGCTAACGCAGGAGAGTGTGATGAATTCTTTTGAAAACCCTGGATTCATGTCACATTTTGGTTTCTAGTTATACTTCTAAAAATTCCTGTGGTTTTTCATTTTTAAAAGCTGTATTGAAGTAGGACAACATGCAGGTTTTATTAAAATAAAAACCAGAATAAATGAAAATGAAAGGCTTTTAGAAGATTCTCCCTTTTCTAAAATTATAGTACAGACTGTATGCTCCTGTCCATATATATTCTCTAGTCTGTGCTTTCATGGTCTATATTATGTGTTATGGGTTGAATTGTCTCATTTTAGCTGTGCGTTCTTGATCTAAATCCCCAGTTTGTAATATCTCAGTATGGAAGGACTTGGAAAAAAGGATTCAATAAAAGGGATGGAAGATTTAGAGTAGTTTTACCCCACCAGAATTTTCTGGATAATAAGTGTGTTTTGCTTGAAGTAGTAGCGAAGTCTGGGTTTTATAATCCCAGAGATGTTGGTTTAAATACTAGCTTCCTTACTAGCTGAGTGATCCTGTGCAGGTACTTAACACCTCTGAGCCTTAAAAGAGTGAGTAGAAACCTTACCTCTCTGGCCTTTTGAGATAATGTGTGTGAAGTACACCCTGGAGAGAGATGAGGTGCTTGCCTTCTCCTGTCTCCCTGTGAGTAGCGCAGTAGGATAAACCATGAAATAAAGCCGTCACTGGAAAGTGGAGCAGGTAAAATAAGTGAAGCAACATACTTTTGACTTTTGATGAGATTCAAGAGCAAGTAGCAAAATAGAACACTGGGGTATTTTAAATTTTTATTAGAATAGCTCTTAATGTAGAAGGATTCTATATTATATAGCTCCTATATGAGCATACACGTGAAATTTTGTAGCAGTGTTTTCTTTTTCCTCAAAGTAACAGGCTCCTAGACAGTTGATAGTACGTTAAGAATTGCTTTGCGTTCCCACAAACCATGATGGTTTTTCAATCTGAGAGTGTAGAAGACTGATTAAGCACTACGAGGAAATCTAGAAAATACAAGTCAGGCTTTGCACTGAAGGAGAGTGCCAAGACCTCCACTCGTGGCTTAAAGCCAGTTGGTGGCTGCCCAGTGCCTTTTCTGATGAACCCAGGATCCCGAGCATAGCTTTTAAAGCCCTGCACTGTCCTGCTTAATTCCTCTCTTCAAAGTCATTTTTCAAGGTTCTCTCCCTCATTGGCTGTACTCCAGCCATACGAAAGTTCTTTTAGGTCCGTGAAGGTGCCAGTCTGCCTCTGCCTTGGGGCCTTTGCATGTGTTGTTTCCTCTGACTGAAATGCTCTTTCTGCCCAGGCAACTGGTGTTCACTCATTCCCCTGTAAATGTCACCTCTTCAGAGAAGTTTCTGGTGACTTTCAATCTAGGTTAGAGACTGTGGTTGTAGGGTCTTGTTGCACATTGTGCTTTTCCACCATGATACCTACTACAGCTGTCATCGAGTAATTGCTTGTTTTAGTTTTTGGTCAGATGCTTGTCTTCACCAATAGGCTATTCACTTCAGAATTGCAGAGATGATGTCTGGCAAACAATGGATCATGAGTCACAGACTGCCAGTGGCCCAAAATGGTTAAGCTAAGAACAGTTAACAGTCTTAAAGTGTTGTTTAAAAGTAGAATTTGTGACAGAGACTGCATGCTACTTGCAAAGCCTAAAAATACTACTATTTGACCTTTCAAAGAAAAAGTTTGCTAGCCTGTGATCTAAGTCATTGCTATGTACGTTAAATAGAAGAATTTAGATAAATTTTTGACCACATTTCTTTTCTGAGCAGGCCACCTTGATTGTAGTAAGCATTCGTAGAGTTTGTGATGATGTTATAAGCACTTGGATGAGCGGAGGGCTGTGTGATCATCATAAGGGTTTTAGCTGGAGAAAAACTATAAGTATGTGGATTAATAACCAATGTAAATATGAAATTCCTTGGCATTTTTTAAGCTTGTAGTGCTCCACTGAGCAGATTTATTAGCAAATTGGATTAAGACACAATGTATGCTTATCAGAGTCTCAGAGGACACAAAATCAACAAGATTAGCTATCTACATTTCAAATCCTAGAATCAAGAGGAGAATGGTCTTGAGGCTGAAACCACAAGGAATTTAACAAGAGCAAAGGTAAATCATGCAAATTCAAAACATGAAGTGAATAAGAACATACGAAAAATCCTGCTTTATTTGGATAGAAAGTTTATGAGTTTCATCAGAATCACATTTTTCAAAGGTGACCATTACTCAAAAACAATTGAGGGGATGTGGCTATGGTAACTAGGATGGTGAGATGCCTAGGCAGTAACCTCATGAGAATAATTGAAGTAACTTTTCCAAAACTCTTGGGGATGAGAAGACTTGAGGTGTAGGAGGGTCATGAAGTTTGCTTTATAGTGAAAGGAGGTAGTTGCCATGGACATAAAATATAATAGTAGGTGCATGTTTCATGGAGGCAGTTTTTATTTTAATATAAAGATGAATTAGATAGGTAATAGGGGTTTACCACTACTTTATTTATGAAGCTTTTATCAAGTCCTCCTTTTCACAGAACACTGTATTGGGGTTCAGGACTGCAAAAATGAATAGGATGCAGTCTCTGCCTTTTAGGAGTTCTGATGACAGACTGTGAAATAAATCTGTAAATTAGGTAGGGTGGTAGATGTCTTTGTGAAGAGAAGGTAGTATGAATTTTGCCAGGGGCTGGTGAGTGGCCCACTGTAACATTTGGGTAGTGTTTGAACTGAATGCTTTCCCTATAGTGTTCAACAAGAAGAAAATGACTATATGTTAGGACTATAAGTCATCGGGTGGGAAATTGGACTAGAGAGTCTTTGAGTTCTTTTAAGATTTTATGATTTGATAAATATCAAATGAATAGCACATGGGGATTCAGAAATTCAAAATTCAAAAAAGAGGTGGAACCTAGCCCCGGAACTAGGGAGCAAGGGATAAACGAACCTTCAGGCTCAATATTCATGTCAGCTAACGTGGTCATAACCTCCTGCTGCCCTGTCAGAACCTACCAGGTGCAAGTGAAGAACTTCTCAAGGGAACTCTTGAATAGCTGTTGTCTGCTCTTGTGTCAGAATTTTTTTCCCATAAAAAAAAAAAAAAGGAATTTTATTTCCCTCAATTCTCTTTATCCACTTCTTCCATATTTTCTATTGTTCTAATTTGGTGCATGTTCTCAGAGACCTCAGTGGAGGGTACATTAAAAAAAAATCTGCTAAATAAATAATAGCATGACTACTACAGATTTAATTATAGCTATACAGCTGCCTGTTTAAAGTGTTCTGCTGGGGCCATATGGTCCCTTGTACATCTCAGCCCTGGAAGGACCTGGTTTAAATGTTTCCCAGCTGACAGTATTAAATTCTCAGAGAACTGCTAGCAGTCATTTGGAAGTCAATAGATGGTATGCTTCACCTCTGTTGTCTCTCTGGGATGGACATTTTATTGACAATTTCTTAGTAGACTCCCAAGTAGTCAGATATTAAAGCACCCCCTCAGGTCTTAAGAGTATGTCTACTTGTTAGTTTTGCAGGCTGGTTTTTGTCACTACATTTGATGTGCTAAGCAGAAAGTACTTCTATATTTAACAACTTTCACTCCCTAGCTTTTCAAATACAGTATTTTAGTGGGTGATTATTTTAATTATTTTCTGTCTTGGTGGTGTAGGGGAACAGAAGTAGAGCGCTCAGGAGAGGGCATCTATTGTGTCCTTGTTGCTTCTAGGAGTGTGACCTTGAATGAATATTTAGATTCTATGGGTCTCCGGAGAGCCAGACCTGGGCCCTTCTGGATCCCTTTTAGTTCTCAGGATTCTGCAAGAAACATCTAGGGAGCATGTTCTTGCCAGTGACAAGCATCTAGCATAGGGGGATGCTCTTTTCATTGTGGCATTCTGTGTATCTCTTTTCCTAGTACAAATTTCCCATTCCTTGGACCACAGAAAGCTTTCAGTATGAACTCTGTATACAGAGGCCTAAACCTCAAAGAGTAGCAATTTTGGCCTTTGTTACATACTTTTTCAGTTTAAAGACTGTGTAATGCAATGGTTTTTATGTTTTTTCCATGTCAACAATCCATTTAGTTTGTGATGAAATCATAGTTACTTTCGCCAGAGAAATGCACAATAAATGTATAAGCACAAAAACTTGCATATAATTTCAAAGTGCCCATGGACCCTCTGGATTCCCACTGGGGATCCCAAGTTAGAACCACTGCTCTGTGCTTTGACAAGAGTCCTGCGTCTTCCTTCTTGTTCTGAGTGAAAGGAACTGCAGAGGTGAGGTTGAAGACAGAGAAGTAGAAGGTTGAAGCCTGAGGCACCAACTCCGAGGTCCACAGAGTGTGAAGAGCAGAGCCTGGCCAACTCCTGGTTTGCTCTGGGGTGGAGCGCATGGTGGGGCGGGGGGCAACATTTTCTCAGCTTCTGTCCAAGAAAAGTACACTGCATCAGTGTTTGTTGAGCCATTAACTTCGTTGAGTACATTACCTGTGATGATCACACTATCCCACTTTCCTTGCCTTGCACTTTTTGTTTTTAAAAGAGCAGTCTGAGGGATCCCTGGGTGGCTCAGCGGTTGGGCGCCTGCCTTTGGCCCAGGGCGTGATCCTGGAGACCTGGGATCGAATCCCGCATCGGGCTCCCAGTGCATGGAGCCTGCTTCTCCCTCTGCCTGTGTCTCTGCCTCTCTCTCTCTCTCTGTCTCTAATGAATAAATAAAATCTTTATTTTTTTTTAAAGATTTTTTTTATTTTTTCACGAGAGAGGGAGAGAGACAGAGACACAGGCAGAGGGAGAAGCAGGCTCCATGCAGGGAGCCCGATGCGGGACTCGATCTTAGGTCTCCAGGATCATGTCTTGGGCTGAAGGCAGGCGCCCAACCGCTGAGCCACCCAGGGATCCCTAAATAAAATCTTTAAAAATCAATAAATAAATGAGGCTCAGAGAGGAGCAAAGTTAGGCACAGCCAGACCCAACAACACAGGAAGAGAACTTGTGCCCCAGGGCAGGTAGGGACTAGGCTTGATCAAAGGGGCAGTTCTTGTCATTGGACCGGTTACCTGCTAAAGCAGGAAGGCCACAAATTAGCACAGGTGGAGGCTCTAACCTAAATTGGTCATTAAAAAAAAAAAAAAAAAAAAGCAGTCTGTGTTTTCTATTAGCTGCCTGTCTGAGATGTGAGCAGAGGAGAATACACATGAAATAGTTCCCCTTAAACTATAATTTTCTCTTGAAGTCATTAACCCTGTGATGCTAATTTTTGTTTTGTCTTCATTTGATTGTTCCCTCTCCAGCCCCTCTCTCCCAATGGCAGCTGGAGATTGTGGGGCAGAAGGAACAAAAGAAACCCTATGTTTAGGATCTTTCTTTTTGGGGTAGGAGAGGGAAGACTAAACACAGATACTGGTTTTTAGATATTAATAGGTAGGGTGAGAGAAGTAAAGCATTTAAGGTTTTTTTCTTCTTCTTGCTGAAAACATGGTCATTCAAGGACAAGTGTGTCATTTTGAAGGAATGCAGATAAAATGGCCCTGTTATTGTGAGGAATTATGTTTGTTTTACTATATAGCTGCACTGATCCACCACGTTCATGTCAGCCTCCCATTTATTGATCTTGTAGCCTTACCATGGGGAATGTATCTCTGCAGCCCTCTTTAGTTAAAAGTCATGCATCTGTAAACTTGGTAGAATTAACTTGCCTACAAAAGTCCTATACTGGTTGGATATATGTACTTAAGTCTACAGTATAAACTGGGGAAGAGATTTCTTCCTAAAATTCAGAAAATTGTATCTGAAATTATTTTTTTTTGTATCTAAAATTAAATATGGTGCCAATCTTTTTCTTTATTCCTTTGGGAGAGAAAAATTTTATTGTGCCAGTAAACTCATTCCCATATATTCTAGGGTGATATTAAACCTCTAAAAAAATAATGATTGTTATGATTCTGTTGCTGAGGTTAAAATAAAATCAAACTTTAGTGTGCAGGTATTTTTTTATTGCTCAGCCACATTTTTAGTGTTGAATCTTAGTATTGGTGAAACATTTGTTTTTGATGTTTGGAAAAATATAGTCCTAATGTTGTGTTCTAGATTCTTCCTTCTAGACTCTTCCTTCTCTTTCACTCCCTGTTTCCAGGCATTGAATAAGTCCTGTATGTTCTGCCTTTTAATGTTTCTCAAATCTCTTTTGAATATGATGTTCATCTGTCCCCACTGATGTTCTCTTGGTTCAGAGCCTAATAAATTCCTCCATTTAACACATTTCGTGAGGGGTCTGTTACTTGCTTAGCACTGTGCTTAAACATGTTCAAACATCATTCATCTATTCCTCTTAATTCTATGATAGTGGTCATTAATTGTCCCCATTTTATAGATGAGGAAACTCAGCTTAAAGAAATGAAGTCATTTGCTCATTGGTCCACAACCAGGAGGAGGAAGGACCGAGGTTTGCTTACAGCTCCAGCCCCAAAGCTTATTCCTTCTCTCAACCTGTATTTAAAACAGCTGAAGAACAATCACTGAGCTTAGCACGGTGAAGCTCGGACTCGGGATAGACAGGCTTCGGTTTGAATCCTTGCTCTGCCTTTTCTAGTTTCATGACCTTAGGTTGTATAATCTCTCTAAGTCTCATTGCTTCATGGGTAAGTAGTGACCACAGTAACTTGCTGATACGAATGTGGTGAGGATTTAATAAGATAACTCATGCAAATTTCCTGATATCTGGCCTGAACCATTGATTAAAAAATGTTAGTAGGGACACCTGGGTGGCTCAGTGGTTGAGTGTCTGCCTTTGGCTCAGATCGTGATTCCAGGGTCCTGGGACTTAGTCTTGCATCGAGCTCCTCACAGGGAGTCTGTTTCTCCCTCTGCCTGTGTCTCTGCCTCTCTCTCTCTCTGTCTCTCATGAATAAAAAAACAAAAAATCTTGGAAAAAATGTTAGTAACCATTAGTATTACTCTTAGTAATATAAAAATCATTATTGAAGGCCATTGTGTCTCTTGGTGATGGTGCTTTCAAATGCGGTTTTATTAAATGGAGATTTGAAATTTTAAATTAAGAGGTAAGTCAACATGCAGCTATTCTCCAAAAGCAGGACTTCTTTTTAAAATTTTCCTGATAAATCCCAGAGAAGAGTAGGACTTTAAGGCACTTTAGTAGGTTTTTTTTTTTTTTTAAGAAAACAGTGAATGGTGGCTACTAAGCAACCCAATATAAAAGTTATTTTTTTTCATTGACCTATGTTCCTAAGTTTTAGAACCAGTAAAACCTCTTTGTTTCTCACCAGAGACTTTACGTTTGTTACCACCAAATGGAGCACCTTTTCTGGGCCTTCCGTGGCCTTACCTGTATTTGTGTGGAGTATAAGGACCCTACAACAGAGGTGTGATCACATAGATTCTGGCATTTAACAGACATTTAGTAAACACTGCAAGGCCATGCCCTTATAAGGTGCCAGGGGAACAAAGTGGAATAATACGTGCTTCCTTTTTATTGGCTATTTTATTTACTTTAAAAGTATTTTATTTATTAGAGAGAAAGAGCATGTGCTCAAAAGGAAGGGTTGGGGGGCAGAGGGAGAGGGAGAAGCAGACTCCTCACTGAGTAGGGAGCTGGATACAGGGCTAGATCCCAGGACCCTGGGATCATGACCTGCGCTAAAGGCAGATGCTTAACTGGCTGAGCCTCCCAGACACCCCTCTAGGGTACTTTAGAGCCCTTTATTTATTTTTTATTTTTTAAAAAGATTTATTCATTTATTGGAGAGAGAGAGCAGGGGAGGCAAGAGACATAGGGAGAGACTCCCACAAACAGACTCCCCACTGAGTATAGAGCCACATGCAGGGCTCGATCCCACAACCCATGAGATCATAGACCTGAGCAAAACCAAAAGATGGATGTTTAATGGACTAAGCCACCCAGGTGCCCAGAACCGTTTTCAAAGGTGCTTTTCTAATAAAACTCACAGCCAAGTCCATCAGTGCATGCATTGTGATAAGTGTAATCACAGGCTAGGGCCTGCAGTAGAACAATGTCAGGGAAAGTTGGGGGCCTCGAGGTCAGGCTTACTCTCCTTGTAATTCTTCGGTAGAGTTTGGAGGCATAAGTTGTATTTAACATCTAAGGGATAGGGTAGGGAGGGCAGGCATCCATGCAAAGGGCATTTCCCACCGGATAGATTAATGAGTATTTCAAGTTTCCTACCTTAATGCATGGAGCAGGTGACCTGCTTATATGTACAGTGAAATTCATGACACAACAAAAAAGGAGGAAAAGTAACTTCTAAAAACATTATCTAACCCAACTAGCACCTGGAGTTTACAGATTCTTGATTTACTTAAATACATTTTAAGGTGCTGTTCTATTTGGATTTTCTACCTTCCTTCTCTCTCTCTGACCCATTTTATTTTTATGTAATTAAATCCTGTTAAGTGCTTTAAAATGTGGTCAATTAAATTTTTTAAAGATTATATAGAGCCTAAACTATCTTAGGTGCTTGACTTTAATGTTCTGTGTAAGAGGCTTAGAAATTTCAGAGCACCATCTTCTCAGTTTTAGGTAGCAAAAATATATATTAGAAATATAGGGGGTTCATAGTCAAGTGCACATAGTATAGTGAAGTGGACAGAGCCTTAAAAGTTAGAATTCATGTCCTAGCTTGGGCATTTAGCTGTAGGAATTTCATAAAGTCCTGCAGTGTCTTGAACTTTAGTTTCTTTTACCTGGAAAATGGTTTAATAATATATTTCTTGTAAGCATGATGTAAGAATTCAAGTAAGGTAGTAAATATGGAAGTATTTTAAAGACTAAATATAAGCATATTGACAGTATGATTTTTTAATGATGTAAGACATAAGAAAATGTGACTAGAGATTTTGACAAGTTAATTTTTAAACTAGGTCAGTACTTGAAATTTCATCCTATTTAGGAAATCAGAACTAATGGATTGTACTTAATGTTATATTTAGTTTAATAGCCATTTGTGAATGTGCTGCTTTGCAGAATCATTTGCATTAATGGTGGTAAGATGTCTGTATTTGGAAGGAAAAATTAGAAAATCAAATTTTCACCCTAAAGGGACTGTTTTCATTTTGTATTTTAAAAAATGGAATAAATGAAAGGGCAAGAGTGTTCACAAAGTAAAAACATGTAGCCACAGAGCCTTTGGCATCTTGTCTTAGTTAATAACTTTGTACTCTTTCTTGTGTATGTATGTTATACACTCTGGAAATCTTGATAATATCATAAATGTTCAGTTCTAGTAACATTAAAAGTGCCTAGATTCTCGATTCTGTAAGTGATCAGACAATTGCTCCTTTTTCTTTTGTTTAGGCCTCTTAGACGTTGGGGCAATAGTTTTTAACTTTAGCCTTTGGAAATATTCTTCTCAATCACAGCTTGAAGATAACCTAAAAGGCATCAGAGCTTCCATTAAAAAACAAAACAAAACAATGTGTGTAGAAATTATTCCAGTAGCTCTATTACACCAAAAAAGTTCCACAAATTAGCTTAAGGGATGAGTAAAGGATATCTTCATGGAATGGAAAAGTTTTAAGATGATTTTTCTTATGTGGTCTTGAAATAAAAAAGCAATACCTGGTTAAGCTTATGAAACAGTGATTCTTATCTTTTTCCTCCTTCTTCCATTTCCTAGTTGGGCAACCACACAATTGACAAGAAAGAAATGAGATTTAGCAGTGGAGTGCTGGGATATGTTTGAGAGATGATGTTTGTCCAGGCCATTGCTGTTCAGAAACACCAAACACTTGTCCTCAGTGCAATACTCTCTTTAGAAGATCATCAAGGGAAGTGTGGACACAGAGAAGCAAAGGCCAAGAATCCTTTTATTACTGGCCAAGGCTTTGGCTGCAAACCCCAAAGTACAACCCTGGTGAATTAGGTAGAGCCTTCTGCCTCATCTGGGTAGTTGTAAAGAGCAAAGAAGCAAAACAAGCTCCTTGTACTAGGAAGGAACACAAGAGTAGGCCGCTTTTACACTGGGAACCCTCGGTTACAAAGGCCAGCATAGAGCTTTTGGTGAGGATAACTATTTTCCCCATACCTGGGGGACAGCTGGTGCAGGTTGACTTTTTTTTTTTTTTTTTTGGATATTTTTTTTTATTGGAGTTCGATTTGCCAACATTTGGTATAACACCCAGTGCTCATCCTGTCCAGTGCCTGTCACCCAGTCTCCCCAGCTCCCCACCCACCTCCCCTTCCACTACCCTTTGTTCATTTCCCAGAGTTAGGAGTCTCTCATGTTTGTCTCCCTCTCTGATTTTTCTCACTCATTTTCTCTCTCCTTTCCCCTATAATCCCTTTCACTATTTTTTATATTCCCCGTATGAGTGATGGACTTTAATTTGACAATTTGAGATCAGCTCGCTTCTTCTCTGTATGTGGCATGAGAGGACTGCTGAAAAATGGGGAGGAGGATGGGACATAGGGACAGTCTTCAATTAACCATAAAGCCAACCGTAGGCAGTACCCTAGTTCCCAGCCATTACTCCAGGATTCCTGGAGTTTGAGACTAGAAGTCTGCTCCAAGTAATACACGTAGCTCTCAGTAGGTCAAATATATTTCAGAAATTATTCCAGGGATTCATTTTCACAAGGCGACTTTTCATGATCTGCTTATTCATGCCAACACTGTTGGAAGCTAATTTTAACCTAAGGACAGTATACTTAATTAAGTTATATTCACATTGAGTAGTGGGCTATTAATGGCATATATACTAATGGAAGATAAAGGCAGGTGTATATCACCTCAGACATAACACAGTCAGGTAGTCTCCCTGATGTACAAGATAGGAAGAGTGAAGACAAAAGGGAGGTTTACTTTTCATGTTGGAGAACCAAAAAGAATGGAGAAGGAGTAAGCCCCATATTTCTGTTTTTTATATTGCTAGGTATTTTACTGCTGATCTCTTCCAATCTTTACAAAAGCCTTTATGAGTTAGGGCTGTGGAATATGGTTTTGGTTTTTTTTTAAAATATTTTATTTATTAATTTATTCATGAGAGACAGAGAGAGAGAGGCAGAGGGAGTAGCAGGCTCCCTACAGGGAGCCTGATGTGGGACTCGATTCTAGGACCTGGGTTACGCTCTGAGCCGAAGGCAGATGCTCAACCACTGAGCCACCCAGGTGTCCCTGGTTTTAGTTTTTAACTGTCCTTGATTCCCTTTAAGTATTTTGTGCCAAGGGAGAACTACATGTAAGCCAGAGTTGCAATGAAATAATAGTTTATTTATTAAGAAACTCATTGTATAATTATTTTATTAAAGTAAAATATGTGTGTGTGATTTATATATACAGACATATATAAATCATAAATTACTTAATGATTTTTCACATTGTGAGCACATGTGTATAATTGTTACTCAGATTATGAAATAGAACATGTCTAGCATAGTAGATTTTCTTTGTCATGATTTCTTCTCTTATTTTTATTATTTTCTTCTTTATACCTTCTTTGTGTTTCATTTTTTGTCTTATTCTCACTTCATGAGATAATATATTTAGATCATCAAACTGTGGCTTTTTTTCTTTTGCAATATTTGCATTTATGGCCCTGTATTTTACCCAATGCACTGTTCAACTATATTCTACAAATTTTGATACGTCATATTTTCATACTATGAATAATACTGACTTTAATAAGTCAACTATGCATGTTTTAATATTGAAGAAATCTACTTTGTTTTTAAAAATAATTCTGAAATTCTCTAGGTTATAATCAATATTTTAAAAATATTACTAAGTTATTTCAGAGTGTGTCTGATACTTACAATATGTAGCTCTCCTTTGTTTCTAATTTTTTTTTAATCCCTTGGGTCCCAGTCATTTGATTTTATCTACTAGTATGCCTAGTAATTCTGATTGAATGTCAGATAGAATATGTACATTGTAGAGATGATTTGATACTCAGGATGATATTATCTTTCTTCAGTTTGTTTCTTTTGCTTTGGGATGGGCTTTAGGTGTGGGGCAGGTCACCTTAATATTCAGTGTAGAGGTGAACTGATTGGAAGCTGGGTTTCAGTTTCTTTGTGGATTAGTCAATTACTAGTTTGCCCTTAACCTGGGTCTTGTCCTTTAGCGGCCCCAACTAAATGCACGGCATGCTTCTCCATTACTTTGAAACTACTGAAAGCTCTCCTCAATTCTGAGCTCTGCAGCTATTTAAGAATCATTAAATGCCTTTAAAAGGAAATCAGAGCTGAATTTAAGCCTCACCTCTGAGTTTCCTTTTTCAGGGGTATTGGTACCTCAAGTTTTTAATGCCACTGTAACTTTCTGATGCCTTTAAGCAGATTGCAAAAATTCTTCAGTTTTTCTTGCTGGAAGGGTTGATGTGGTGCAAGCTAGTTTACCAGAGCTGAAAGTGAAGTCTCTTAGAAACATTTTTTAGGTTGGACATTTTTAGTTCGCTAAATACACAGCTCCAGGCCTACAACCACCCACACAGACTCTAAATCCTGGGATTCATAGACTTAAGAGACATGTGTTATGATAGAGAAATGTAGTTGAGCCTATGAAATAGATTCTGAGTCTCCTTGCCTAACCAGCCACATGGATGAAGATGTAGAGTCAGTTGCTCTCTCTCTTTAAATCCATTCACTTGTCTTGCTTAAAAGAGAAAACAGCTTGCTTCTTGTAACCTTCCCATTTAAAAAAAAAGGTATTTGGGCAGCCTTGGTGGCTCAGCGGTTTAGCACCGCCGTCAGCCCAGGGTGGGATCCTGGAGTCCCAGGATCGAGTCCTGCATCAGGCTCCCTGCATGGAGCCTGCTTCTCCCTCTGCCTGTGTCTCTGCCTCTCTCCCTCTCTATGTCTCTCATGAATAAATAAATAAGATCTTAAAAAATAAAGTACCAATGAATTTGTCAAACTCTACTCCATCAAATTGGCCATTTTTCCTCCAAGGCCTAGAGAAAGGGAGTGGCCAGAGGCAGAATCCCCACTCTGGTGAGTGAGAGCACTTTTTTCCTAGTCTAATAGTTAATAGTGTTTGCATATGGTAAATGAATAGATTTATACTCAAGTAGCATAAATAATTTACTAAGATATTGTTTGACCTAGGCATTCCCTCATACTTACTTTTGAGTTCCTTGAATCTTCAAGGTTCTACAGCATGGATATATTCTCCAGAGCCATATCTTCGGCATTGCTCAAGAGTCAACCTCAGTGAAATTAAAATATAGGGTGACCATATAATTTTTGTTTAGCACAAGACACTTTTGAGAATGAAAGAAGGTAATATTAATATCAGGACAGTGGGGTAAACTGGGACTATCATAAAGAAACCGATAGTTATGGTGATCCTACTTTAACACATTTCTTTGCAGTGAAAGGACATGATCCAGGAATGATCTAATGATTTTGAGCTTAGCAAGTGGATTTGGGAAGGAATAAGAGCTAGCAATTTTCAAAGAGATTGGAAGGGAGGAAATCAGCAAGAAGAAGAGACAATAAACTAAGAAGAAAAAGAGAAAGCTAGGAAGGAACCCCAGTAAGAAAGCCAGGAATAAATTCTTTGCCCAGGAAAGCAGGTGGATGTTAGCAAGTAGACATGAATCATTAAGCAGGGTGAATTGAAAATAAGCACAGTTTGGAAGATTAAAATTATTCTCATTGAGAGGAGAAGAGAACGTATGGAATTGGGTAGCACTAGGTATAAACTGTATAAAGAGAAAATATCCTCAAGTTTATATGATTTTTAAAACATCACTTATAGTAAGGACTTTGAACAGCCCATAAGTTCCATTCTAACAGATCGGATTCAGATGACAACTAGGAGTACTCCTGGTTAAAAATGACACTTCCCAACAGATGCACTTATCTTAACATGCGCCAATAAAGGCAGACAAAAAGAAGTAGTGTTTAAATGACTAAGTGGCTGACGAATATTATGATAGTCTGGACCTACTTACCAGGTAATGCTGTTGGTCTGAGGGTGAAAATAAGGATAGTGGAGGGCACAATATTAATCATACAGTCATCCCAGGCAGTTAACACTGGTTAGTAGTTAGTAGTGGGTGCGTATACAAGACCTAAAATCTGCCTTCATAGAAGATGGCAGGAAAATGTAGGACCTGAGTAGAGTATAGAAGATTGACTTTTCAATTAGCTATAGATGATGCATATCACTTGTGCGAGTAACTTTTCTATCACCTCACAGAGCTATCATTGTTTGTAACCTCTCTCTTTCATAATCAGTCCACTTGTTCTGCTCTATCCAGTCATGATCTCCAGATTCTTGGCAAGCTAATACTGTGATCACTAAGTTGTTAGAACACCACTCAGAAAGTAAGGAAGTTTAAGAAATTATAAAAATGAGCCTATATGGCAGAGGGCAAGCCATATCCTTCTGAGTAATTATAGCAAGCTCTTTGGAAGGAAGAAATACAGCTAGTATGAAAGGGATCTGAAATGCACACATCTGGATTCACAGAGTTGTTGATGTTCCAGTTGTAGCTACACATGGCAGCCATTTGAAATCTATTTCTTTGAGATCAAGGTTGGCTAAAGGAATTTGTATTCATTCTTAGTTGACCTTGCATAAAATCCAGGCTGTATATCCCTTAGAGAAGTGACTAGTGATCTATAGGAAAGAAATGTCAAACTTTATCTTGAGAATTCAATCCAGATGAGTGTATTGGGTAATTTTCAACCTGATTTGAAAACCTTAGTCCATTCTTGCTTTCATTATCTGTTATTGTTCTTTTAATTCTGATTATTCTTCACCTTTTTGCTTAACGTTTATAATTTTTTCTTAGAGTTGAGTCTGTCTGTTCTCTGCAGTGCCCACCACCAGGCCTTGAACGTTATAGGCATCCATAAATTTTGAAGAGAATTAGATGAAGTTGAGGGTGGATTTTAAATGGAAAGCGAGAAAATTTGTTCAAAATAACATTTTAAAATCCGTTTTCATATCATAATGTGCCTTATTTATCTCCTAATGGGAGATAAAGCATTTCTAGGCATCTAGGCATAGTCAAGGCTCTGAGAGTTTCTGTGCTACAGAAACATTTAATCTGGGATGCCTGGGTGCCTTAGTGGTTGAGCATCTGCCTTCGGCTCAGGGTGTGATCCCAGAGTTCTGGGATCGAGTCCCACATCGGGCTCCCTGCAGGGAGCCGGCTTCTCCCTCTGCCTATGTCTCTGTCTTCTCTGTGTCTCTTATGAATAAATAAATAAAATCTTTGAAAAAATATTTAATCTTATTTAACTTAGTATTCCTCAATTTATTTGACTAATACATTTTTGCAAAGGGTCTGGACTCTTCAGTAGACAGGAATTAATTTAAACCCAACATGGAATTTTCTGGCTACATAAGAAGTTAGAATTCTTGATGAGTTCACAGAATGGAGAAGCTGCAGGGCCTCAGGACTTGGAACTTGGGACTCAGCAATCTCTCTTTTCATCCATTTTTCTCTCCTGCTTTTGTCTGTTACCTTTTGGGTGCTGACCTCATTCAATCCTAGTGTGGACAGTCCCATGACAGGCCCTTTCAACATGGAGGGGAAACAACCTCAGGTAAAGGGAAAGTGTTGATTGTTATACAACCCAAATATTGGTAAATATTAGTTTCTCAAAAGGATTTGATTCCTGCCTGAGTCACACATCCATCCCTTGGACCAATCACTCTTATCAGCGCAGGAATTTACTAAGATTGGCCATATCTAGGCCTTTTGTCCATTTAGATGGCCTGGTCAGTGATTATGTCCAGAACCTTTAAGAGAGGAGTTTAACCAGCTTATTGGGAAGAGCAGAAATAATAACCACCATTTCATTCATTCATTCACTCACTCACTCATTCATTCAACAGATGTTTATTCAACCTTTCTCTTCAGGCACTCTTCATGGCATTAGAGATACAATACTGAAGAAAATAGATGGATTTTTCTACCTTCATGGAACCTATACTCTATGGGGAGTCAGATAATAATGATGATAAGTAAAACATGGCATGTTTGACTATGAAAAGTACAGAGAAGGAAAAAATAAAGCAGGGAAAAGAAGTAAAAATAATTACCTGCCTAACTTGATAGAGCAAAGAGTCTGCTGAACAGAATGGAAAATAAAATCAGATTATTATAGAGCTGTTGGTAATGAGAACTCTCCAGAAAGAACCTGAGGAAGATGATTGTAGCAGTGATATTTTATTAGGCATTTGTACCACTTAGCCATACTGTACTCTGTGTTGATAGAAAACAGTTTATTACTGCAACTTCCTTAGGTGATAATAATAGTTTTGGCAATTTGATGTTTTTAGACCCTTCCCATGGCTGCTCTTTCACTATTTATAGAATCAAACAGATTTTTTTTTTTAAATATTAACATTTCTTGGAGGACTAATGGTATAAACTTTGGAAAATTCCTTACTGCTTAGAAGTGGTCATGTTCCTAAAACATCTAAATATCTTGCCTTTGCTTTTTTTTGTTTGTTTCCACTAAATTATTAACCCTGATGTACTTGCTTTTTGCCTTACAGTTTTCTTCTTATATGAAGTGCTAAATTAAAGAAAAAAAATTCTACAAAGATGCTAGTGAAAGTGATGGAATTTTAGGGCTCACGTCTCATGTCACTTTATTTTCCCCAATTAAAAACTCTGTAAATGGGGGCATCTAGGTGGCTCAGAATGTAAATCATGTGAGTCTTGATCTCAGGGTCATGAGTTCAAGCCCCACATTGGATGTAGAGCTTACTGAAAAACAAAAAGAAAAGAGAAAGAAAACTCTGTAAGTAGAAATTGTTAGGGATCCCTGGGTGGTGCAGCGGTTTGGCGCCTGCCTTTGGCCCAGGGCACGATCCTGGAGACCCGGGATCGAATCCCACGTCGGGCTCCCGGTGCATGGAGCCTGCCTCTCCCTCTGCCTGTGTCTCTGCCTCTCTCTCTGTCTCTCTCTGTGTGGCTATCATAAATAAATAAAAAAAATAAAAAAAAAAAGAAATTGTTACTATAACCTCTATAACGTTTTTTTTTAATTAATGGAGAAAATTGAGTCATGTCTGCAACTTCCCATCCCAGCAGTAATCCATGGCAAAAAGTACTGAATTCACTGGTAACTTTTGACCTAAGGGGAAGGGCATTTATATTAATATTAAGAATATATCAGAGGTCTGTGCCTTTCATGTGGTCCTGCAGAATTCTCATCTCCAACATCCACAATTATTGAATGTTTTCTTTGAGCTGTGGGAGGTGTTTCCTACTCACTGAAGAGTGCTTGAATAGGCACTCTTCTAAGTGGGAATTGGAGAAGGCAAGGAGAGGGACGAAGAATACCTACAGGATAAGCTTTCCAAATAACTGTAAGAAGCAACTTTTACTCCCCAAGAAAACCACTTTATACCTTTACTCCTCTCAAATTCCCATATGCCCTTCCCCTTTCCTTCATCAGCTCACTTTTCAGTTATCCTTTCCATAGTTCAGGGTTGCTTGAGCTGTTTTTGTGTTTGTCCCCTGTGTCTTCTACAACAGTAATATGTCTCATTAATAATCCAAAGTGTTAGCACACTTGCCATTTAAAAGAAATTCTCTATTTTATGTTTTCCTTTACCTGTATTCCTATTCCTTGCCTTTTCTTGGTAGCAACATTTCTGAAAATAATTATCTCTGCTACCTGTCTCCACTTCTTCACTTCCCATTCTTCACTGGGCACTGTGGTGTCTACTGTAACTGCTCTTGTCAAGATCACCCAGCACCTTCCTCTTGACAAATTCATTGATTCATTCTTGTTTCTCATCTTATTTGAACTTTCAGCAGCCTATGACTCAGCTGTTATACTTTCATCATTGAGCCCTTTCTTCACCTGATTGTTGGCATATCTTGCTTTTCCTCCAACCTCACTGGCTGCTCTTTGAGGATGTCCTCTGCCTAGATCTCCTCCCATTCCTATAAAGATAAAATAGCCCTGGATTTAATTCTTATCCCTCTTTTCTACATTCAAGATGTCATTTGTCTCATGGTCTTAAATTCTGTTTACGTGGTAATATCTTCTAAATGTGTCTTCCTACTACACCTTTCCACCTGGATTTTTAGTAGGCAAGTCCCACCTAAAACATCCCAAACTCCTTACCATGGCTTGCAAGGCTCTTACCACCTGCCCCCACCACCACTACCTACGTAACTTCTTTTGCTATTTCCTCTTCTTTTCTTTTTTTTTAAAACATTTTATTTATTTATTCATAGAGACACAGAGAGAGAAAGAGGCAGAGACACAGGCAGAGGGAGAAGCAGGCTCCATGCAGGGAGCCTGATGTGGGACTCGATCCCAGCTCTCCGGGATCATGCCCTGGGCTGGAGGGGGTGCTAAACTCGCTGAGCCACCCGGGCTGCCCTCTTCTTTTCTCCTTTAGCTCCCACTACACTTACCTTCTTATTATACCTCACTCTCTTTTTTTTTTTTTTTTTTTTTGCCTCAGAGCCTTTGCACTTGCTGTTCCCTTTGCCTAGAATTCTTTGAGATCTTTGCATGGCTTGTCCCCCTATCCAAAGTAAGATGTACTTCTTCAGAGGCTTTCCCTGACCACCCTGTCTAAAATAATACCCTCTAACCTGTTTTATTTTTCCTTCATAGCACTTCTCACTACTTTAAATCATATTTTATTTCTCCCCTGGTGAAAAATGACCCAAGGAATATAATTTGTTGATCTATCCCTGTGTCCCTAGGGGTTAGTTGGGTCAATTCCTGGCTCATAGTAGACTCTCAACATATGTTTATTGAGTGAGTGAATAAATAAATGAATTGTTTTATACATAAACATTGTTTTATATGTAAGTCATGTGACTGTATCCTCAATATTTTTGAATTCAAAGTACAGAGTAATGTTTATTATAATAGAATGATTAAACATAATAGAAAAATGGCTAGCTAGAGCCTGTTGTGTATTGACTCATATAAAGGAATTTTCTTGAGTGATATATGCAGTGTTTCTTGTTTCCTTCTCTGGAAATAAGTTGTGTTTTCTGGGTTCTTCCCATGCAGCTGAAGAATAAGTTCATGAAAAAACTGCCACGTGATGCAGAAGCCTCCAACGTGCTTGTTGGGGAGGTTGACTTCTTGGATACTCCTTTCATTGCCTTTGTTCGGCTCCAGCAGGCAGTCATGCTGGGTGCCCTGACTGAGGTCCCTGTGCCCACAAGGTAAGCTGCTCCCTGACCTGCTGGGGTCTACAATGTGCTTATAGGGAAGTCTTGGCTAGACAATCAATAGAATAAGGATACATCATATTGGAAAGGTTTAATCTAAATAATGATTTAGCGTATTTTTATGCTATCAAATCACTTGGCACTGGTATATTAATTATAATAATTAATTGGGTCACGTGCTAGTTTGTTCTTAGTATAACTAAGAAAACTTAGTTAATTCTCACAATAATATATATTTTTTAAAGTTTATTTATTTTAAGTAATCTCTAGACTCAATGTGGGGCTTTAGCTCACAACCCTGAGATCAAGAGTTGCACGCCTCTCTGACTGAGCCAGCCAGATGTCCCTCTCATAATATTTTTAAAGTCTAAACTATAGGTGTATGGATTTTATAGATGAAGAAACTGAGTCTGAGAATTTAAGGAACTTGTCCAAGGTAGAGAAGTTTGTAATCTTAAGGTTGACATCATAAAATTATCATGTGACTAGGAACTTTTTTGGGGGGGTGCTTTTTGTGGGTCCAGTGCAAGGACAGGTAACTTCTCTCTCTTTCAGGTTTCTCAGATGAGCAGGAAGGGCTGTGAGTCCTCCTCAGTGATCTCAGATGGTCTTGGCATAATAAACTGACAGAGACACAGGGACCCAGGTTTGCTTTGAGCCAAGTTAAGGAAAATCAGAACATTATTATGGCCTCCTGATTCATAGATTACAGGCTATTTTTTCATCATATGGATATTTTCTCCTTATTTTTATATTTCTTAGACACTTAAATTAAGAATGATACTAGTCACTAGTCACTGGACAAATGGCAGAGGAAAGGAAATGCTCATGGATTATTCAATTAATGGGATCGTCATGATTTGTGTTTTCTATAAGTTAGTTGTTCACTTGAAAACATTCCAGCAGAGCTTTGCAGTTCTATCTGAGCAATCACCTGGCGAACTGCTAGCTGACTCAGATCATGGCTGAGGTCCAGCTCTTGTACCCCTTTGGCTTTGTTTATGTCTCTTTGGACTAATTTTGCTGGGGCTTGAAAGAAAAAAGCATGCCAAGAGGTGCTAAATTGCTCTTGCATTTTCATTTTTCTTACACTTTTTCTCTCGAAGCTACAAGTAAAAAATATTTTAAAGGGCTTTTTATTTAACAATAACATGAGTTCATTGAGTAGCAGATCATGACTGTTTGTGTATCCCTCTTATCATCTGCTCCTGTCTGGCTCATTCTTTTCTTCTGTACAGGAGAGCATTACTAGCCTAGAGGGTAAAACACAACATCATTTGAATTAGCAAAAGGAGCCTGGCAATTCAAGGAAATGTAATTCAATAATGTCATAAAACTACTTCAGGGCAATAATCTGGACAATATACCCAAGCATGTAACATTTTTCCGGGAAACAGTTTTATCCATTTGCTGTCCTCTGGGCCAGTGCATGCTATAATCACTGAGTAGGGAGCCTCATTAGCCTTTGTGTGTATGAGTGATATGGGGCCATTTACAGTGGCTGCATCCTGCGAAATCCAATCAAGGAAATCCCACAAGGAATGTGGTGGGCAACGTGGAGGACTGCCTCTGAACTCAGCAGTGTGCTTTCACGCACTGCCCTGTTGTACCGCAGGGAGACTTGGGAAGTTTGTTTTTGTGGACATTTGGCAACGGTCACTTTTCTTTTAGAAGGTGGAAGAAAGTTATGCTCTGATATTTAGTATTGTTATTGTTGCGATTTATAATAAGCAGTATTACTGCCATGCACCTCTTATGAAGCACGGATCTAGCAGCTGCCCGTGTGTAGTGTCCACAGGTTTCTCTGTTTACCCTGTAATGGGCTAAATGTACTTGAGCTTTGTGCCTGCACCTGGCCTAGTGCCAGCTGGGTGGACGTTATCTGCTTAGGGTCCCTTCTTGCCACCCACGTGAAGGCAAACTGTTCTTTGCTATTTGATGACTTGGTAGGATGTGCTGATTTTTCCCAGCATCTTGCAGACATTTTGCTCGCCATCATCTTTTATCTGTCCCCAGAGGTGCCACTTCTCCATACTTCTGAGTGATGTAGGGGATGAGTATTATTACTCCTATTTCACAGGTGAGAGATGGTGGCGAAAGGAGGATTCATAATCAGCACTAGAAATAGAACTGCAGATTTCTGACTCTGAAGCTAGGCTTTAGGGAGGATCTGAGGAGCTACTTAGAATGGATTTAAACAAAATACTTTAGAGTTTTCCCATGAAGAAAAATAAAAGCCCCTGATCAGTTTGTTTTTTTTTCTGATTTTGATTTTCACATTTAAGACCAATATTTAGTCAGTAAATTCTAGTCCCCTGAAAATGAGAATGTTTACTCCTTTCCTATCACTGTAAGTTCATATGTATTTTATGTTATAAATGATGATTTGCCTGAAAGAAGCAGTTTGTGCATAATTATCGAAACCATAGAAAATCTAACCATTAGAGGGATTGAGATGGAAGTCCTGCTGGTTCAAGTCTGTCTTGTCCCACAGTCCAGTGGCCAGCTGCTATTTACTGTATGTAACGTGGTTGTTTCTGGTGGGTTTGTGGTCCTCACGCATCTATAGTGGAAGCTGCAGTTTAGCCATGATTTCCAAAGCCGCTAAATATGAATAATGGCTTATTTGATTCACTGCTGTTTTGAGAGCTGGGAGTAAAGGATTGGTGCATGCTGAGTTTATTCTAGAAATAGCTGTGATATATCAGGAAGGAGGAGGGTGCATATCCTTTCTGAAAAGATCGAGTGGTTTAGGAAGGCTTGGCTCTTCTTCTGGTATTATGCTCTGATTCTGCCTGTAATTATTTTGTGAATGTGAGTATAGTCCATTGGTTCCGGACAGAGATCATCTGGTACTTATTTTCATTATGGAGAATGCTAGAGGCATCCTCCTCAGGCATAATTAGTATGTGAAAAAGCTCACAAGTGTAGAGGAGCCTCATGATGATTCTTGAGACAGCTAGCACTGTTAAAAATTCTATGACTTTGTTTCCAGTTATGAGTGAATAAAAAGAACTCAATAACATAAATTAATTTCGTTTCCCCAGCTGTCAACATGGTCTGTGCCCTTCCAGCCACACGAATGTGATATTTACCCCAATTTGTTAATAAAGAAAAAAGCTTCTGGTCAAAAATAACATCTGTCCATTGACAAAAAACAGCTTGGGTCATGAAAGGAGTTTTCAGTATGTTATAAAAGCTGAGTTTGGCAAGACGTACTTCTATCATGAAAGTTGTAGCAGCTTTTGCTTCTTCAGGGTTAAAGGGGAAAGAACACGTTTCAGGCAGAGGGAACTTCAACTTCCCTCTATTCTGTGTTGCTAGTTTTCTAGATCCCTCATCTCCGTTTCAACAATGCAATCCAAATTAGGGGCTTTTTAAGGGTTTCTGTTCCTATAGGTGAAGTTCTTGACCTGAGGTGATGTTTCCTTCTACCTATAGATAGAGGCCAGATTTCTTCTCTGGATCATTTTAAAGGGTTGAATTTATCAAATGGTTCCTGACTGGAGTAATGGGAAAATTTCCCTGATATGATTTTATTTCTATTTGGCACCATTAAAGAATAAACATAAGTGTTAATAAATACTTATTATATATGATATATATGTGGTTATCCAGGAAAGAGAAACTATACCTTGATATCTGAAGTTACTGTAACAATGTAATTCTCATAAATTGGGTTTATTGCTGTAATATCTATTCTAGTCACTATTAGTCTGCTACTTTCATTCATTCTTTGGTCCTATTTAGCAGAGACCAGAGTAGATATTTACAGAAAATGAATGCCCTCCTCTCACAAGGCTTTAAGTTAGAGGCTCCATTACTCTATCAGCCCTTGGGATGGTTACCCATCCTCTGCCAAAGTTTATATTTGAGGACCACTGATAACTGAGCGTTTGTCTCACTTTCTAACAAGATAGTATTTTGGCTTTGTTGCCATATAGCCAACCTGATCATTAATTCGTGTGTCAGTTGAGAAACGTGTATTTCCATAATGTGTATTTGTAAACCATAATCGTGATGAAGATGCTAGGGCAAGGTGGGAAGAGGTACAGGGTGGTTCTGAAAAGTTCTTAGATACTATGCCTTACTGAAAAACTAATATAAAATAACAAAAAAATGGTGGGTAAAGGCAACCCATGATTCAAAATGTGTCCAGTAAAGGATCCAGGTGTTGCATATGGTCTCTTGCTGCACCACATCTGCCCGCTTTGCCTAAAAACTATGTTCTTACTAAGTGCCCTGTCTGAGAGCTGGCCATTTCTCGACAGGCAAATAGGATTGAGAAATGTGGCCAGTACTGTAGGTGCTCCTTATGCTCCTTAATTGGATTTATATTTTGCTTTAGTGGTTAAATGTTTTTTGCTTATGTTGCACTCAAATCAGACATCAGTCATTTTAGTAAAGTACATTTTAGTGTCATAAAGAAGCACTTTATAATACTTGAGGTAGTGGTATATAATTTAGGTCCAGCTTCAAACAAGGAAAAATTCTAGTTTCAGTTGAACTTCACTATTAGAAGAACTAAAATCCACTTTTAATAATGACTTCCTTCATACTTGAACAGACTTTCATGCCTGCTGGTTGCTTTTGCTTTTTCATCTACTGTGGTAACACTTAAAAGTGAGTGTGCCGCCTCATGCCAGAACTGGTTTCTAAGCAAATAAGTATTGAACAGTTTTATGGTTATTCGGGTTTAAAATTGAAGCATTCAAACTTTAAGTAATTTTCTTACATTCTTAGTTTCTGGTTGTTTTCCTTTCCTCTTCAGATTGAATTTTATAATGAAAAAAAAATATTTATTCAAGGACCTTTTAGAACAGACCCTAACACTTTGGAGAGAGTACTTGCTGTCAACCCATTTTTTATTTAAAGAGAGGTATATAAATAAATGAGTAAAAAGAAATTTTATTAAGCAAGTCCCATAATAACCCTGGTCCCATAAAATTTCACCTAAGATTTCTTGACCCAGCTAAGCATCAACATCTTTCACCAAGGTGACCTATGGGAGTCATAGGTTGGGAAGGCAATATTAGGCAGAATTGTTTGCTGAAAAGAACAGGACGTGAGAAGGCCTATCTACTCTCTCTCATTTACTAGGCACAATCTTTGGCTCATCCCTTGATCTCCTTGAGTCTCAGTATCCTCGCCATTAAACTGGAATAGGATACCTGTCCTTATTGCAAAAGAGTATATGGAGTTTAAATGAGCTGATGAGGGGGATCCCTGGGTGGCGCAGCGGTTTGGCGCCTGCCTTTGGCCCAGGGCGTGATCCTGGAGGCCCGGGATCGAATCCCACGTCGGGCTCCCGGTGCATGGAGCCTGCTTCTCCCTCTGCCTATGTCTCTGCCTCTTTCTCTCTCTCTCTCTCTCTCTCTCTCTGTGTGACTATCATAAATAAATAAAAAATTAAAAAAAAAATAAATGAGCTGATGAATACGAAATGCTTTGCAAGCTTTAAAAAGCTGAGCAAATGTGATGTCATCATTTTTGATGCTCTTATTGTCTCCGTGTTAGGTAAGACATGATCATAAGCAAGGCGGATATGTATCCAGTGTTGCCTTTTATATATTGTTTCTTAATCAGTTACTGGGTTTCTTCCTCTCTTGTTGAGACACAAACCTAAGTGGGGATGAGGCTCGTTACTGCAAATTCCAGGACCTCCTTACTGTGGAGCAATGCGTGTACATTATCAAGAAAACAAGTTTGGAAAGGAAAATGAGGACACTCACAAAAGAATTTTAACTGTCTGTGAATGATGCTTTATTTTGAATTTCTCTCATATTTCTCTCTCTTTACTTTGGCTGTCAGCATGTGGCTTACTTGTAGAGGACTTGCTTTTTGCTGACTTCCAGTCACTTGTGAGCAGAAATATTTCTTAAAAATATGGAGAGAATCATTTGTCACTGCTCATATTGAATAAGGAAAAGTCAGAGAAATCTGAAGATGTACTAAGTCTTTCTGGTTACTGTACTTAATGGGTTTTCTCCAAAGATTCTGAAAGTCAGTAGAAATGGAGAGAAAAGAAAATTTAGAAAAAAAGATTGAATGACTCCCAAAGTGAAGTTCTCTTGCTCAGTGAGAAACTTCTCAGGGTTTCCATGGTAAATTCTTTCTTGCCTCCAAAGAAACAACAATTTGTGTTTCACTGTAGTGTGAAAGACCATCTTTTGTGTTACCGAGAATATTACCTTTGTTTTAAAGATGAATTCTAGACTTATACTGTTTAAAAACTAGGATAGATGTGTCTCAGGTTAATGTATATTAACTTTGATGAAATGTGTTTTATAGCTTTTGCTTCTTTCCTCTTCCTTTAGGTTCTTGTTCATTCTCTTGGGTCCTAAGGGGAAAGCCAAGTCCTACCATGAGATTGGCAGAGCCATTGCCACCTTGATGTCTGACGAGGTAGGCGATCTGGAACATGGTGATCTGTGAATGTTCCACTTGTATAGTTTTCATACTGTGAATTGGCTGTCACAATTTATTCAGCTAGAATTATGTGGTTACCAGCCTTCTTTATGACATGAGGCACAGCTTTCTTGGCAGATGAGCTGATATCTGCACAGGTTTTCAAAAAATAAATTTTATGTTGGAATAAAATATGGTTTCCTTTCTTTTTCTAAGCATTTGCAATTCTTAAAACTGACATATGTTAAATATTCTTTAAAAAGTTCAAATCACTGTATTAATTTAAACTTTATCTCTTAAAATGTTTTATATATTCATTCTGGGAGTGCAAGCATCCATATATCATATTGTTTCAGAAATAATGGGTTCTATAAAGTAATGCATAATAAAATGAATCATGCATTTTTTCTTAGATATCAGAAAGTACCTGTTTTTTATGGTCTTCTTATCTTGCAGGAAAGAATTCTACACACTCTAAAATGCATTAGCAACTGTTACTGCAGAGTATCTAGTACTTTGGCAGCATAACCTTACTCTCATAACAGCTTGAATGTTGTTACACACATTCTAGATATGATGAAACCCTTAACCCTAGTCTCAGTAGGAGAAATACAAGTAGGATATGGGATCACTGATTTCTGCCTCTGTGTCTTTTTAGCTTACTGTTTCCCCAAATGTTTTACTTTTGCTTTATTACTTGAATTGTTAGCTTCTCCAAGTGCTAAGTGGAGAATAGGGCATTTAGTTCTGGAAGTTCTTTTTGGTGATTATTCAGATGGTTACTTAACGTGGGACTGAGAGCGTTGATGCATAGCTTTGCTGGTTTTCCCCCTTGAGGCAACAAAACATCTCAGGGGGCTCTTTGATTTATTTTTGTGTGTTTATATTTTCTTAAAAAAAAATCATTCCTCCTAAGATGTAACAATTAGAAATGCTTTAAGCTCTAAGTGACAGAAAATCCTGTTTTATAGTGGCTTAAACTACTTGGGGTTTGGGTTTTTTTTTTGCTCACATATCAGGAAATTTGGAAGTAAGTAGTTACTAGAGTTGATTTAACTTAACTGCTTATGATAATCAAGAGCCAAGGCTCTTGCTTGGTGGTCTTAAGGTGGCTACTGCAGTCAGCTCTAGCCATCATCCCTTCTGTATTCAAGGTAGGAAAAAGGGGGCAGGAATGTAAGCTGTATTTGTCTCTTTTAACAGGTATTCTAAAGGTTTCCAGACAGCTTTTTTCTTTTATCTCATTGGTCAGAACTGTCAATCCTTATCTGCCTGGGAGGCTGGAAAAGTGACCCTTTGACTTTCCAGCCTCTCTTGTAGCTGTACCCGCCACAGATGAGGTGCTGGCACTTTGTGCTGCCCTACTCTCAATCTCTTAACCCTCAGACCATTACATGTTATTTGTTTGACAGCTTTTAAAAATTCTTGTCGAAGACAAGAGATTTAGTAGATGATCTTTAAGAATGTTAAGCAGGAGCCATCTTTTCTCCTAGAGACCAAAGAATGAGGTATGAAAAGGTAGAAAGGACTTGCAGATCATCAGCTAGGTTAGAAGACTGGAATGATTGGCAAAGAGGATTATGTATGTACATTCTGGATGCTCCTTCTTTGGATATCCATATCAAAGACATGAAGCATTGCTACCATGGATGGTTTAGTTACTGCCTTGTTTAAAAGGTTAGACAGATGATCACCTGCTTAAAGCCCTTTGCTTTTTGTGTTACCAGTATAACTTAGATTTTTCTTCATTTGATAGCTAGCATTATTTGTGTGTTTGAGAGTTGCAATGTTGGGGTCTTATTAACCCTATCTTAACACTCAGCTTGAACTTTTCCTTTTTGATATACCAGCAATGGTTTGTCCCAGTCATTTTCATTTCAGAGAATGACTTGTATATTTCTCCAAACCATTTACATCTGGCTTCCACAGCAACTATAGCAGTAATGGCACATGCCAGTGAGAGCTGAAAGGCAATGTTGTGTTACAGTATTGATTTAAAAAAAAAAATATATATATATAAAAGAAACACAGCTGTTTTCTCATGCCTCTACTTATGTTCTTTGGGTTCAAAATCAGAATACCAAAATAGTTTGGGACAAGCTGATAGGAAATATGAGAATATGATTATATTAAATATATATTAAATATTAAAGTGGCTCGACATGCTGTGAGGCATGTAGAGAGTTCTCTTGTTGGATCTCTTATTATCCTCTAGGTGTTCCATGACATTGCTTATAAAGCAAAAGACAGGCAGGACCTGATTGCTGGCATTGACGAGTTCCTGGATGAAGTCATTGTCCTTCCACCTGGGGAATGGGATCCAGCAATCAGGATAGAGCCTCCTAAGAGTCTTCCATCATCTGACAAGAGGTAAATTATCAGGCAATTGGGGTGTTTCATCCATTAGAAGGAGGCTGTATTCAGAAAAGGAAATGGGGTCACGTGACTATCCTAATACTGTGTTTTCAGGTTCCCATTTAACTTGATGTATTCTCTCAAATGAATCACATATGTGCTTTGGTTTGACATTTCGTTGACACTGTAAAGTGAATGTTGTATGCTGTTATATTCTTCAGTGATTGCAAATTAGAGATCTCAGATTATGATATTGGGATACATTATAGATTTTTGGAGGATGTGTTGGGGACTTTCCATACATAAAGAAAGATTGGTTTACCCAAGAGGAGTCCCTATAGATTTGAGAGGCTATTGGGTAAGATAATTTTGGAGAAGGCATTTTTTTGAAAATCTGTTAATTTTCAAGTGAAACAGTGTACCCCTTGTACAGTATACAACACATTCAGCCTTTTATTCAACAGTCACTGTCTTCCCTCCAAGTAGAACACTTTAAGAGTTGTCTGGTAGGGTGGCAGAAGGATGTAATGATCTTTCTCCCAAAGGTTTTCAGTCCGTCTCTTCATTAGTGCATGACACAGCCAAGAAGCAGATGAATAAAATGAACTAATATTCTCTTGGGCTCTGTTGTCTTGCTTAGAAAGAATATGTACTCAGGTGGAGAGAATATTCAGATGAATGGGGACACCCCCCATGATGGAGGCCACGGAGGAGGAGGAGGGGGACACGCGGATTGTGAAGAATTACAGCGAACTGGACGGTAACTGATGGATTCTTTTGCCATTCATGATGAGGAGCTATTTGGATCTTAATTTCCTTTCATTTTCCTATCAGCATTTGACTCACTGGTTTGTGCATTTGTTCAGCCAGTGTGTGTGTGTGTGTGTGTGTGTGTGTGTGTGTGTAGATTAGTTGCAGGGGTGGGGGTTGGGGTGAGGGATGCAACAGTAACTTAAAAAAGCCCTTGCATTTTTGGGTCTTCCTTGGTAGTAGTGGGAGACAAACAATGAGAAAATGAACAAATGTGATGATTATCTGAGGAAAACTAAAGCAGAAGTACAGAGTTTGGCGATGGGAGGAAGGTATTCCAGTTTAAATAGGTCCAAGAAGGCCTTATGAAGAATTGCAGCATTGAGGAAAGTCCTGAAGGAGGTGGAGGAAGACCCAGAAGCTGTGGAGGTGGGGATAGGGGACAGCAAAGTGCCTGGTATGTGCTAGGTTGGCGTCTAGGCCATGAAGTGAGGGAAGAGGTGCCCGAGAGAAAGTTAGCAGGACTGCAGGTGGTGTGAGTGAGTGGCGGGAAGGCAGTCATGTGCCAGTCTTCCCTGTTTGGCTTCTGTGATCCCATCCTTTCCCTGGACATTTACATGCAAGTGGGTAACATGTTACAGAAATGAGGAACTCTCAGGTGATGGTCTCCTGAGCCTGCAGTTGGAGAGTCAGGTTTCCCAGATTGCCTTTGTAAATCTCTTAAGTAATATTTTAAATAGGATGCTTGTGTTATGAAGATAGTCCTTTTTAAGGACATTGAGGGTTTTTTGAAAGCACCAAGCTATGTTTTTTTAATATGCAGTTAAATCTGAATGAAATGATTTTATTGCTCTGATACCCACTTGGGTTTCTCTCTGACATTAAAGGCACATTATTTCTCTCCCCTTTTTTCTTAAAGAATAGAGAACATAAAACCTCTCCCCCTATTTTTGTTCTTAATAGTTCTTTACAAACTATTTTTAATAGGAATATCCTTTTCCTTTTCTATAGATATGAGTTCTGGGATTCAGCTCTTATTTAATCAGGCTGGACTTTCATGCTTATATAGTTCACTTTTTTCCTGAATGCACTGCATGTGTACAGCATGCCCAGTCCCATGCTCAGCCCCGTGCATACTGAGAAAACTGCAGTGGGGCACCGAATGCAGCGAGGGCCAGCAAGCCTTCCCGCCACCATCTACTCTCAGCCCCAGACACTCCGGATAATGTATGATAGCCTACGGTAGAAATCTGAACTCTGAGTGGAAGGTCAGAACTGCAGAGAGCTGCTGAGTTCTGAGGGAGGACCACCTACGCAGCAGGAAGGGCGTGAGGAAGGCTGAGATGTGACATTTGGTTGGGAGGGAGGGAAGTTGACTGATGCACAAACAAGACCACTGACTACCAATGTGCGGAATGGGGCCGAGCTTGCAGTGCTCTTCCACCACGTACCGGCACAGCTTCCTCCCTCATTCCTTCGGAACTTATCCCAGAGTCACCTGCTCGGGAGGCCTGTTCTGGCCACTCCGATATATTCAATATTTGCTTCTCTAGCACTTAGTAGCCCACTTAATTTTTCCCTTGATTTTTAGCGCCATGAATTTGACTCATATGGGCTGTCACCCATGTAGAAAGTGGAATCCCTGAGGGCAGGTGTTTTTGCCTGTGTGGTTCACTGTTGTGTCTTCAGCACCTGGAGTAGTGCTGGGCATATCGCAGGTGCGTAGTAAACACTGGTAGAATGATGAGTGGGGCTGAAAAGGAAACTGTGGCAAGATTATAAAGGGCCTTCCATGCTTGGCTCTCACATGTTTGGATGTTTTTCTTCAAACAGTGAGAAATTTTCATTCATCTACACAATTCGCTCTCATCTAGAAACCAACTGTCTGTTCTTTAGGGAATGTGACACCCAATTTAGTGACCAAGACAGAGACAGATCGAAGCAAATGTATTGTTCTACAGTTTTCTGGTTTTATATCCAAAGTGGTTAAGCAGAGCTTGTTGATTCAGACACTTTGAATACAAATTCTTTGTGGCTTAATAAGTTATCTCATGTTTAATTTGATGTCAGTTTGTTTTACATTGTCACATTTTTGCTTTCTCCCTACCCAGGTTCTGTGGTGGACTAATTAAGGACATAAAGAGGAAAGCACCATTTTTCGCCAGTGATTTTTATGATGCTCTAAATATTCAGGCGCTTTCAGCAATTCTCTTCATTTATCTGGCAACTGTAACTAATGCTATCACTTTTGGAGGACTGCTTGGGGATGCCACTGACAACATGCAGGTGGGTTTGGTTTGGGGGAAGACACAAATAGTACAGCCCAGATTGCCTTCCTCACCCCTATAGCTCAGCTAGAAGCAGATGGCCTTTCAGTTACTCAGCGTGATTTTCTTTCTTTTGCTGGATGCTGCATTTTACTTTGCTTCTGGCCTGCTGCTATATTTCCAGCATTTTAGTAATTACAAAAATAGCTCGATGAAATCTGGCTTGAGTCACAAGTGGGGAAAAGAAGGGAAGGAAATGAGGATATACAATTCTATTTGGGCAAAAGCGTATCAGCTGCTTTAATTTTGTGCAGGGCACCAGGTTTAGCTCTTCTACTTACTACCTTGTGTGCGCGGACCATATTCTGTGAAACTTGATGAACACACTCTTTCTGGGAATGCATGATTAGCTTCATTTTACACATGAGCAAACAGTCATCAAAAAATTGAGTGATTTGCTTGAGGTTGGATTTGCATATCTATCAGTAGAACTCAGCTTTAAGGAATGTAAGTTAAGAGTTGTTTCTCCTGTTCTTGAATCTGCCTGTCATTAAGCTGTAAAGACCCTGGCCTGACTTATTTTGTACGAAGCACAGTTTGTTGGTTACTCTGCAGGTGCTATTTGCCTTCCTTTTGTGTCAGTAACAGCTAAAGTTTTAGTGCTAGAAAGGATATTTTGGATGCCTTCTATCCATCAGAAAAATATAAACAAAGCTAAGAAAAAATAAGCATTGTGCTAGGTGCTGAATATAGGGTAGTGAGTGAACGTGCTATTTTTGTTAAAGGTTTATTTATTTGAGAGAGAGAATGAGCGAGCATGGGTGGGGGGCGGGGCGGAGAATTTTCAAGCAGACTCCCTGCTGAGAACGGAGCCCTGAGACCCAGGAGATCATGACCTGAGCCTAAACCGAGTCAGATGCTTAGTGACTGAGCCACCCAGGTGCACCAAAGCTGGTATTCTTGTGAAAAGAATCAGATTCAAGCCCTTTTCAAGCCCCGTCCTTCTACTTCAGTACTTGTTACTGATTGACCTATGTGACATTCATCAGTGCTGCCAGCGAGCTTATTAAAAAAAAAAAAAAAAAATACAGGTGATTCCAAAAGATTGCTTTTCTTCTACCTTTGTTTTCTCTGTGCAGTCATGCTTTAGGTTCTGCCAAAACACAAAAAATTGAAACAGAGACTACGTATGACATCTTCGTCAACCCGAGTGAAAAGGGAGAAGTTACTTTGAACAACTGTTTTAGTCTGTTCAGAGCAGTTTTTTCTTTCAGCCCTTATCGTTGCATAGCACGTGAATCCAAAACGTAGAGGCTTGGAACAGGCATTTTACACTTCCTGGGGTTTCGGAGCCTGATGGACTTGTCTAGGGTGGTTCTCTCTTTGGGCCTCTTACGTTTGTAGTGAGGTGGCAGCTGAAGTTGGAGTCCCCGCAGGCTTTTTTTTTCATGTGTCTGGTCCCTGGATTGGGATGTCTGGAACATTTGGGGACTAAGGACTCTGAACATGACTTTTCCACGTGGCTAGCTTGGCTTTCTCACAGCTGGGGACTGTGATGACCCCTGAGAGCGCATGCTCTATCGGAAGGGGGCACTTGCCACTCAACTTTGCTTGCTCCCATGTGAATATGTGCTCAGTATCACTTCATTTTCTGACTTTCAAAAAGAGACCAAAACCTCAAATTCTTATGTGAAAGCTAGTGATTTTTAAATATTGGAAACTAATTAACATTGAAAAAAGTAATATTGTGCTGGCCAGAACGCACGTATGTGTTATGTTCCCAGTGAGACAGCTGCAGTGTGGGGAGTGAAACAAAGTGTGGTCCGGTGCAGAGATGAGGAGTATGGATAGGCTGTTCCTCCCCGTTGTCCTCATTCATAAAGATAGGAATGAACGCATTCAACCTTAACAGTGATGTCAGTAGTAGTATTTTTATAAGTCTGATCTGTATCCAAATTGGCCAGTTATGCTTCATCCAGATGAGAGCCTAAGGAATACTACATCAGATCATTCAAGAAAACTAGTGGAAAGAGAGCTGTGGGGAAGCACCCTAAAGCCAGCACGAAGAACATGAGCAACAGGAAGCCATGCTAGCAAAATACAAAAAAGCTGTGATTTTGAGAGTGGCAAGAAAAACCTTTCCCTGCCTTTCAGAATACATGGAGACTTCCTGTGCAGATGATTTTTTAACGCATAGTTTTCCATGAAGGTTCTTTTCATCGAGATGGAGAAATTGCGACACTTGCTATGTGTTAGTTTCCTGCCTTTTTAAATTGAATTGAACCCCTTTCCAACCTCGTAAGCCTTCGCTTTAAAACACCACATCTGAGATGAGGAAGAAATCTGTTCAGATCTATTGTTGGCCCTCCTATGTGAATTAACTTCCACATGTGCACATTTTGGGGAAAGTAAAGGATTCTATTGTGTAACATATGTGGTTCTCATGAGTATTTCGTCTGTGATGAATGTTATGGGAAAGGCCTTGCTGGTGGAGTAAGCAGTTTTCTGAGTTCTACAGACTTTCAGAGAAGCAAATGCTTTCAGCGTGTCTGGACGTTAGGTTGTCCGCTCAAAGGATCTTTTGCTGGATGTCACTCCTAGGAGTTGACTTAATTCAAAGTATCAAATTCAGACCTACGAGGATATTTGCCAGACATGTTCTGCTTACTTTATTAATAGCTTTTGTAACCTCTGTTGATTATTTCACTGAAACTGTGAACTCAACATTTTAAAAGTCTTTGGAAATATCGAAGAGCATATTTTTCTCTCACTTCTGGTCTTTTCCTTTGAAAAAATGTATTGGCAAAATACTGCAATTTGGTACTTGTAGAAGTCACAGTAGGTGGTGGAAACATAAAAAGGATAGAAAATTAATGATTGTTAATATATATTTGTTGAACTGAATAGTCTATTATCTGTTTCTTTGGGGCAAACTAATGCTATTAGTGGATGGGTGCATAGATCTGAGTGCTGGATTTATAGCTCTAGAATGATCTAGAAATTAGTGTGCACATGCACACCCATGCACACTCAACTCAATAGTTTTAGAGTGGTTTTACATATCCCAGTATTTTAATAGGAAGCACTGGTACAATGACTGAAGGTACTACCATCACTACTTGCGGTGGTAGATGACTTAAATGAATATTTCTATTGGTTGTCTATTTTAAGGACTAGAGAGTAAGGTAACTTAATATGTTGAAAAGCATCTCAGAGCAGGTACTAGAACATACAGACGTTTTGATGCTCTAGCAGTAGAAATCTTAACTTGGCATTAGGATGAAATATTTTGTGGATTTGGTGTGAAGTCGCAGATCATTTCCCAGGTCCATGGCAGAAGTTGATTTATTCCTTTGCAAATATTTATTGCATGACTACTGTGTGGCAGACGCTATTTTAAGTGCCGGGGGTACAGATAAGTGACCAAGATAGATAAGAACCCCTATTCTGATGGTATTTACAGTCTAGGATGTTGATAAGGCATTATTTTTTTTCTATGTCCCGAGGAGATACCAATAGTGGTATGTAGTGGGCTTATTTAGATGGTAGTCCTCTGCATCTATTTGACTTTCCAAACACTAGATCCAGACTAAGCAGGGCATTGGCAGAGCTTGAGGTGATCTTCAATTATATCACGTACCTTTATAATGTGGCAGCGGGTTATTCTCAAAAGCTGTGCTTTTGAACAAGTAGCTCAAATGAGTCAAATGAGAATAGTGTCCTTGCTTTTAAAGGCAGGCAGCTCAGAGATGGTTCACATAGGGCCTTTATTGTCAGGCTACAAATAGACATGGGTGCTGGTACAAACATGTTGTGAAAATACAGATGAGTCACTGCACTGTTGTTGTCTAAGCAGACTCTTCTGCCAGCTTCTGTGCAGGAGGTCTTGCCTGCTCTAAGACAGAAATTTACATTTACGCATTTATTTCAGAGCTAAAAAATATGTGTGTAATATTAATTATAATGAATATTAATCATAATAAAATAAGTGCATGTTTAATATTCCTGCAAACACACTTGTGTATCTGTCCCTACATTATTAGAAGCAGATCTTGGGAGCCATATTGATCATTTTCCATGGACCTAAGTTCAGAATGAAAGAATTGAAGCTATGATGGCTCCACATACAATCAATTTATAATGGCAACATAGATGACTGCACAAGTTTCTCAATTTGGCATACACGTTTGGGTCATCAATCCTTCTCTGAGAGGACTCCAAGGCTTTTGGCGGGGGTCTTCATGGATTCCTTAAGTGTAGACAATTAAAAATTTAGCTTGGGCCTCTGTGGTGACTGAATTGCTTTGCCAAGAGTTGACCTTAGATTTATCCAAGTAGGATCCAGCCCTGGGTTGAGCCTATTTCCTGTTCCTGTTGTTCAACAACAAAGGACTAGAGCATATGCTTTCTGAGACCCAGGAATTATGCAACACTTTTATTCTTCTTCTCAGTAGGTCCCGCTGTAATAATGCTCTGGTCTCCTTGCCATGCTATGAAGTAAACAAAGGGTTTTCAGCCTCACCATCCTAGAATTATATCCTTTCCAAAACTAAACTCTGTGACCATGGATGCTAACTCACTGTACCGTATTTATATTCTTGGTTGCCAAGCAGGCTTACTGCTCTGTTCATTTAGATACTTCTGATTAAAATGTTAAACATTGATTTAACAAATATTTGTAGATAGCTTAGTCTATGGGCAAGATGCTTTGTGGCAAGTCTTTGTGTTTTTATTTTTTTTTTTATTTTTATTTTTTTTTTTTTTTGTCTTTGTGTTTTTAAAAGTTGTTTTTAGCTTTATGACACAGAAAAATCTTTTCACTCAAATCAACACTGTTGATTGTGAATGACTGAACATAGTCTAGAATGAAGAAAGTCATTTTAATTTCTTTCCCTGGAGTAAATATAATCCTATTTTCACAAACCTTTTAGCAAAAGGATACAGTAAGACTTTTAGAATTCTGTGAATTTTGTGATATTTATGGAGCCTAACGGAGCACATTTTAAGGAAATTTGTCTCATAATAAGGAACATTTATAGCTGGCATCTCCAAATTTGAAGCTTTAACATACTGCTGTGCTGAGAATATTTAATCAATCTGCTGAGGTTGTAAATGTATCATTTCTTATTCACATATGATATTCCTCCGTAAGAGAGATGCTTTTTTATGAAGTTTATAAAGTTTAATTTATGACAGCAAGATTAAAGAAAATTGATAATTGCCTCATTATAGTGAAGACGACCGTTTAGTAATTTCAACTTACCTCAATGTTGCACTTTGGCACCAAAATGCATTTCTTTCTTGAAATGGAAATGTAAGGTGACATCTTAATCTGCCTGAAAGTGTCTTCCAGAAAACTGTGACAGTCTTAAAAAGTTGGGTAGAGATAGTCTGTTGGAATGATATAGTTGGATTGTTTTGGTAGGCAAAAAAAATGGGTATTTCATGTCAAAGTAAAGGGCTTGCATTCCTTTCTTGCCTCCAATGTGTATGCTGGCTATTCTTCTCCCAGGAAGGAACTTAACAAAATAATTTGCGTCACTTCATGTACAAGTTCTGAATTAAGCCTGTTTGATTAAGGTTAAGCCAAATATAACCAAATTTTTCACTTACCAGAACATATTTGTTTCTTTTCCCCACTGAAAGACATTTGTCAACTCTTTTTTCTTGGTGATTAAAAAAAGGATAGTGATTTGGGTAGGCTGATGATCCCAAATGTTGTGACATTCTAAAACTATTTTGTGTTTGTTTTGCAATTATTTTGAGTTACCTTTATTTTTAATAAGATATAATTATGCGTTGTAGAAAATTCAAACAATGCAGGAAAAACTACATAAAGGGTAAACTTGCCCTTAAACTCATCACTCAGAAATAACCATTATTAACATTTTCATGGACATCTTTCACACATCTTGCAATGCATGTGTAAATAGATAGGTTGATGTATAAGATTTTGTATAAATGAGATTATGCACTTGCTGTTTCATAACATGACTAGTATTTAATGGAAGTTTTTCCACTTCGGTATGGATCTTGGACATGATTTTTAATGACTACATCTATTTATACACATGATAATGCATGTCCTATAATTTACCTAATAAATTCTCTATTAGTACATTTTCAGTTTTCCCAAATTTTCTCATTTATAAGCAAACTGTAGTGCTTTTTTTTTTTTTTTAAGATTTTATTTATTCCTGAGAGACACAGAGAGAGAGAGAGGCAGAGACATAGGCAGAGGGAGGAGCAGGCTCCACGCAGGTAGCCCGATGTGGGACTTGATCCTGGGACCCCAGGATCATGCTCTGGGCCAAAGGCAGGCACTAAACCACTGAGCCACCCAGGCGTCCCCAAACTGTAGTGCTTAACCATGTTTTCATTCTTTGTAATTATCTCTTTAGAGTAAAATTCCTAGCAGAATGTTTGCAGGATATGCTTATTTTATTTTTTATATTTGTTTTAAATTGCGCTCACAAAGGTGATACCAGTTTATATTTCTGCCAATAATGGACAAGACTGTCCACTTGTATGCACTCTTGCAAAAACAGGATTTTGTCCCATATTCTCATTTTTGCCATTCGGTGGGTTGAGGATGATGGCTTATTCTTACTCATTTCAAATGTCTTTGATTTTTAGGGAGGATGAATATTCTTCCACATTTTTATTGACTATATGTCTTTGTATTTGTGTCCTTGGCATATTTTCCCTTTAGGTATTTGGTTTTTTTCTGATTGGCTCATAAGAACTCTTTGTGTAATAAGGATATTTTCCCCTTTCTTGTCAGAAATAACATGAATCTATTTGTCCTAGATCTATCTTGTGTCTTTCCACCTTATTCATGATTTCTTTTACCATACAGATTTTAATTTTTGTGTATTCAGAATCTTCAATCTTTTATAGTCTTTTTATTTTCATTATATATTTAGAGAGATTTCCCCACTCCAAGATCAGAAAAATATTTACCCACCTATCTTAGTACTTTTATGTTTTCATTTAATTTTTTTATCCATCTGGAACTGATTTTTGTGTAAGGTCATACTGGCATTTGATGTTTGGGCACTTCAAATGATCTAGGTACGTATTAATAGCTCTTCAAACAAAAAAATATCGTAAAGCCTCCCATTTTGCCTATCCATCCTATCAGACTTGGAATTGTGGCTCTTTGCTGAAGGCTTTAGCTCATACTTTTCTTCAAGCAAGGAGCTACTTCATCTTTCAGTCTTCTCTCTTCCTTCAGTTCTTGCTGGGCAGTGTAAACAGAAATCCTGTTCATGATGACAAAGCACTTTTAGGCAGAGTAGATGGCAATAAGGATTTGGGAGCTGCAATCTGTCAGGACAGAAATCACTGATTTATTGACTGTAGCTACACAGGTGAAATAAAAAAAAAATGAGGGTTGAATATCCAATCTTCTTCCCCAGTGTAGATGAATGGTCTATGTAAGTGGACCTTAACAAATGCTAGCAAGTAGTTCTTATTTTGAAAGAGGAAGGGAGTTTTTCTAATGGGTGTATCTCAAATTTGAGCCATATGAGAATCACCTGGTGAACTCTTAAGAAACTACTGACTCCAGGTCTAATCTTCAGAGATCTTGAGTTAATTGTTCAAGATAAAGGTAAAGGTAAATCATTATTTTTTCTTAAAAAAAAAAAAAAAAGCAGAAATAAAAGCTTCCTAGTAATTGTCATATGGCCCAAATTTGATTTAGAGAGTTGCATCATTTCTTCACTTATTTTTAATCATGTGGCTTGGGTCATGTGGCTTGGCTTTATGCTGGGGACCTGACATCAAAACATCAGATAATTCAGGTCTGACTACCTATTTCTATTGACCATGTTTAAATGGCATTAGGCTGCATCATTTTTCTTGGCTAAATTTCAGATCCAAAAAGACGCAGCTTGAGAAATTTAATTTTATTATTCAACATTCTACACAGTCCATATAAATTACCACGAGCATGGGCTGAAATTTCTTTTTATGGTTAGAAACAGTTTAGTTTCTTTTAAAAAGCTTGAAATTTTACAGTTAAGTCTGTGAATACTTTACCATTTACTGCCACCAAAATATTTTATTTTCCAAGTTTTAGTTGGTTGAAAATTGTCAAAGATAGAAAATTTTTGTTTTCTTGGGCAGTTGTGCCACTTTTCTCCTGTTTTTGCCATCCAAATTCCCTAGATGGTTGTGATTATTATTCTAAATAATGGATTTCTTAGTAAAAAGGACATAAAACAAGAAGCGTCATTCTTTAGTGTCATATGAAGATGCTAAATTGCAGTAAAGTCAAAGTTGACAGCATAAATTTTTAATTTTTAATGTTTCATCATCTTTTCAATGTGCTTGTTTTACATTAGTGATGACAGGGATGATGGCCTGGCAGCCCTTGTCACAGGTAGCTCAAAGACCTAAAATGCTGGTGTTACCAATTATGGTTGATTTTTTAAAAAAAGATTTTATTTATTTATTCATGAGAGACAGAGAGAGAGAGAGAGGCAGAGACACAGGCAGAGGGAAAAGCAGGCTCCATGCAGGGAGCCCGATGCAGGACTCGATCCTGGGACTCCAGGATCATGCCTTGAGCCAAAGGGAGGCGCTAAACCACTGAGCCACCCAGGGATCCCCTGTTTTGTTTTATTAAAAGAATTTTGTTCCTATAGTTTGACTTCTTTTATGCTTTATTTTTCTATTATGGGACTTGTGCTGATTTTCTTGGCTGTTTTGTAAAACAGGGTTTAACTTCATATCCTGGTGGAAGCAGAGTGATGTTCATAAATTGTTTTGGATATGGGTTTTGACTTCACTGCAGTAAAATAAAACAAACTCTTCTGTTTTGTTATAGTTGATTCCATGTGTTTAGTAACACAAGGAATGAAAAGAAGCAATTTTCAATGGCTCTAGTGTTGTCCCCCAGGCTTCTGTTGATTTGGTATTTGCTCTGGGGAATATTGAAGATCTAAAGAGCGTTTTTTCCCACATTTCCTCTGAGGACTAATCTTTTTTTCTTTTCACGTCACTCCTTTCAGTGTTCTCTCTCCATCTTTTCCTTCTTTTGATGAAAAGAAATAATAGAGGCAGACTGGAGAAAAGGGGATGAGAAGCAGCGAAGGAAAGCAAACCTACTTTTTATCGTATCTCTATTTTTAGCTTTTTATATATTATCATCTTTCTTAGCCCAAATAATTTTCCTGTGAAATAGCAATTTATTCGACAGAAGAGACAATTAGAGTGTGGAGAAGTTGGTGACTGGCGGACCTGAGATTTAACTCAGATATCCCTGACTCCAAGACATGCTGTTTGTGCTGAGCCACCTGGGAGAGTTGTTGGAAATCATCTGAGTTCAACTTCCTATATTATATATAAACAAATACATTATGTATACGTTACTATTCATGAAAAACGTGTTCTATATCGGAGACTACGCCAAACATTTTACATGTATTATCTGATATGTATACCGTTTAAGACATAGATGAACTTGCTTAAAGTCGTTGATTGAGTGAAAGGTATAGTCTAGAGTCACTTTGAGATTTTTGACTTCAGAGTCCATGGTTAAACTACATCAACTCCACTTCTCTCCATGAAGAAACTAAAATTGGCAAGCTTTAAGTGACCTTCCCAAGATCACCAGCACTTTGGTGACAGAACAAAGTCTAGATAGACTCTAGATTTCTAACTGCTGGTTCTTTGCTCATTCTTGTCTTCAGGGGTTGATGATACTTGATCAGGAATGGAAGGACATGAAAGCCTAACCAGACAGCACTGGAACACTTTGTCCCACCAGATTCTGTCACACGTATTCTCATGAACTAAATGAGAAATAAGAGAGGCAGGAGAAATCAGGGTTAGAAGTGTCTTTATGAGTTACAGCTATTAAAAATACACACACACACACACATATTATTTTCCTTTTTTTATATTCGTGAATCCTGAATATAATAAATCAGAAAAGGGGTTTCTTATAAATTTGCCTTATAAATTGCTTCAAATTCTAGTTAGTTCAACTGAAGTTATTCATTGCATGAGATTATTTTTATAGTTTCTTATTATCAAGAGTAACATATCAAAATGTGGTGAAAATAGTTCTTTTTCTCAGAAATGCTGCAAGCATCTCTACGTTTAAGCAAGTTTCCAGTGCAGTGTATGTAATAAATCACCTGTCTCTGTTTCAAAAATTGTCAGCAACAGAATGGAAACTGCAGCACTTACCAAAAGATCAAGTACTGAAATAAAAATAATCTCTCTTTTAAGAGTCACATGGTTTCCATAAATCACAGCCATTTTCTGGAAGAAATTCGTTGTTATCTTTACCGAGTGAGCAACAATGGCTGTTGACCTTTGATTAAATGGAAGCGAGGGTATGATTTGGGTATTTCTTCTTCAGTTCCTCTGGTGTTTCCTGCATGCCTACAGAGCACATGCAGGGCTAGTGCAAAGCTTGTTGAGAGAAGGAAAAATAGGAAGGCCCCCAGAGACCCTGTGCTTGCCCTCAGAGAGATTAATAGCAATGTCAAATCAAGTAGAGGATTCTTTTTTTTTTTTTTTAATTTTTTTTTTCAAGTAGAGGATTCTTAATCTCGTATTTCTGACTTCCTTCATGTTCTCTCTTTCGCTCAGGCTGTGTTGTATTTTGATCATGCAGTAGTAATAAGAAGTAGGCACTTTTCCATGCTTGATAAAGGATGATACAGTAACTTTGCCTGTCAGATATATCCAGAGTATGGCTTGTCCTGCCACATGGAGCACTCCATTCCTACTCTTTCATGTTACACACACGAAAGTAAGTTATAGAGAGAAAGATCTAAATGAAAAGACATTTAAGAAGAAAAACCCAAGGTCAATGCACAGAAGGTGAAAAACTGCATGTCCAAGAATATTCCAGCTGAAAGCTTACCTTTTATCCTTGCTATGGGTGAGGCAGTAGTTGGATCGGTACCATACTCCATACACTTGTTCCACATTGAATGTGGATTTGTTCATATCATTTAACTCTCCTGAATCTCAATACCTTCACATGTAAGAGATCGAAACTATTTGTTGAGCACAGGGGAGTCTCTTCTCTGCATAAATGCAACCTGGTTCTGCTAGCCTTGCTGGTTATTCTTCATTCTGTCCCTCTAAAGAAGAATGAGGTGGATACTCTGATTATGTCTGGAATGACTATAAAATAATGAAGTGACATTCTTCAGTCATGTAGTAGGACTCACATCTGTGGAAACCACATCCCTTCCTGCCAGCCTTTCAACCTAGACTTCTTACATGGGAATAGTTCTGGATTGTTTCAGAATATGGATGCTCACTATGTGAGAAACCAGTCTTATTTGTCAACCCTTGTGATTTTTTGCCCTTTCTCCACCCAACCCCATTATTACATAGTGCTGTTCTAAAGAATTTTTAACTGTTTTCTGAATTGAACTCTACCGTTCAAAGAGGAGGATGTGCTATTGCCAGTGTCATTGTAAGGAGCCACTGCTGGCTCTGAAGCAGTGTGAAAAACATTTTGAGTAATCATCATCATAAGGGTATCTTAGGATGGCTTTTTAAATGACTATAGCACTTAGTGTATTTAAGTTCTGAAAGTTGATTTTTCTCATTTTGATATGTAAACTTTTATTACTTAAAAAAGCATTTTTAAAATTTGAGTATAGTTGACATAGAATGTTACATTTGTTTTTGGTGTAGAAGGAACATAGTGATTCAACTGCTCTACATGTTGTATTGTGCTCACCATAAGTGTAGCTACCATCCCTCAAAATGTGATGCTATTACAACATCATTGAATGTATTTCCTATGTTACGCCTTTTATTCCTGTGACTTATTCATTCTATAACTGTAACTTGATTTAAAAAACAATTCCTTCATAATCATTTCATTATATTATGTGATAAGTGAATGAAAGTTGCCGGAGAACTGTTGGGGCAGTGGAAAGAGGTGGATGTAGGGTGACAGGTAGATAGGTTAAATGTTTGGTGGGGGCTGGGGATGACTGAGCTGTGTTTCAGGTTACCCAGAAATCCATTCTGCTCCAAACAAAGAGTGGTTTAGATTAAGAGATGGCTTGTTTTATGTAAACATAAATCATACTTTGATGCACATACTTTAACTTATTGCACATACTTTAATTTATTATTCAGTTGAAGAGGGAGATCTTTTTGGTACCATTTTATTTTAATATACACATATAGAGATCACATAGTTTCGCTCTCATGTAAATTAATCTACCATTAAATATATATATATATACATATATATATTTGTGTCTTTTAAATCTATAGAATATTTACTCATTTGAAAAAATTTTATCTTACAAGATTTATGGTCTAGATGTATACACTTATGTATAAATAAAAGGACTCTGTCATCTTTTTTATATTTAAAAAATCATCCCTTGATAGAATACTATTTCAAGTTTAGAAAGGGATCCTCTTACTTTGTGCTTTTCTAACTAAAGTTCGAACTGATGAAAGATAGAGGAAATGGGCTAGTTTGCTATCGTCTGAGATGTTGGTCCCAAATGACATCATTAAGAAAGTTAGGATAATCTTATAAATCAGTGATGCTTGATGGTTCATGTTTCCTTGTTCTTGTTAGGCTAAAGGAAAATTATGGGTTGAGTTTCCAGAGATACAACTATGGGGAGGTGTGGCCACAAAGATTTAGTTACTCATGTTCCTACATATGTATTTCCTCTAAAATAAATTAAAGCTCTTCTATAAGTTTACATTGGACAAAGAGTATGTAATGAGAATTTTTTTTTTTGGAGTTGGTGTCTTAGAGATTGCAGATAAAGGGCAACTAACTTTTTTTGTCCCGCTTTGCTCCCCTCTCAAATCTTTCCTTTAGAAAAATAGCTTTTGTGTATAAAATGTAACTACTTATACATACCTACTATGTGCAAGTGAAGTCAGGCTGAAACAAACACTGAAGGTAACCATGAAGAGAAAAACATCACCAAAAGTACGGAATCACTTCTACCCACTTGGTGGTATTACACAGTATGATTTAACATGCAGAAGCTTCGATTAATATTTTTAGGATGGATCAGAGTCACCTTTTGCCTTCTGTAGTCAACCACCAGTCATTATAGTTACAAGAGTTCTTTGGAGCAGATCAGCCCTTGGAGTAGGGAGGGATGACTAAATCTTACAGTGAAATAAATGGTAATATTTATACTGGTAAGAATCTTAATTCCTTCATGTCTATTTGCTATGTTTGCTATGGCCCTCATAATAGCATATTCATGTGCTTAATTTCCCTAGTGACATCACACATGGGAAGAAAAAAGATGTGTTTCTCTTAACAGCTTTATTTTCTTTCTATTAGGGTGTGTTGGAGAGCTTCCTGGGCACAGCTGTCTCTGGAGCCATCTTTTGCCTGTTTGCCGGTCAACCCCTCACTATTTTGAGCAGCACAGGACCTGTTCTAGTTTTTGAGAGGCTTCTATTTAATTTCAGCAAGTATGTATATACATATCTAATTATAAATTAGGATGGTTTGATCGTAGAACATTCATAGTCTAGACTGAGTGTAGAATAATAATTAGATCAGTCAGCATATGGGAATTTTAAGATGTAGGTTGAAAGGCCCTTTGGGATTACGTATTCCAACACTCATTTTACGTTTGATTCAGCTGAGGCCCATATGGCATACTATCTGCTTCTCTCATCATCATTCTCTGCCCCTGTAGTCTTGCTTTGTGCCTCAGGGGCTGCCCCATGTGGATTGCAACACCTAAACTCCTTTGCCTGCTGGCTTCTTGGGTTTAGTAGTGCATCAGTAGGACAGGAAGGGAGAGAGGTAGGGGTGTGTGTCTACCTTTTGGCACCTCACTGGCCCTGCTTTAACACAGCAGTCTGACAATAGCTTGTTCCCTGACTGTAGCCCCTGTAAGGTGGCTCCTCTGTTCTGGTTCTGGCCTCTCCAGGCTCTGATGACTCTATTTCTTCCTTGGTCTTTTCAAGCCAGGAGGTAAAAGTGGCTTCCTGATTTTGCTAGTCCCTGAGTACCTTGCCATTCTCTGTTACTGACACCTTTGTAAATAGCCCATTTATTAAGTTTTCTTTACAATTTCCATTTGAGAATGCCTTCTATTTCCTGCCATGATCCTGATGATACATTAGAAAAATGAAATGTCTCGTTCAAGGTCACATGGCTCATTAATGAGAGACTAGTGGCTCCAGTGATCCACTGCTCCTAATCCTGTTTTCAGTTTTTTTTTTTTTTAAGATTTTTATTTATTTATTCATGAGAGACACGGAGAGAGAGAGAGAGGCAGAGACCTAGGCAGAGGGAGAAGCAGGCTCCATGCAGGGAGCCCTACATGGGACTCGATCCCAGGTCTCCAAGATCAGGCCCTGGATGGAAGGTGATGCTAAACTGCTGAGCCACCTGGGCTGCCCTGATTTCAGTGTTCTTAACTAAAGATACGTCTTAAGAGTCAACTGAGTAATAACATTTGTTGAGTGCTGATCACGTACCAAGATACCAAGTATTACCCTACGTATATTGCATGGATTCCCTCATTTGAGTCCTGTAGCAATACTGTGAGGTGTAGGGACCATACCCTGTTTTATAGATGAGAAAACAGGCAGGGAGAGGGTGAGCGCATTGCTGAAGGATCCATCATCTGTTGTTTGTAGGCCTGGAATTTGAATTCCTGCTGACTCGGGAGCCTGTGCCTCTTATGGAATCACTAGACACTCCCAATGGACATAACGACTGTGATATCATATTTTCTTTTAGAAGTTGATGGATCATTTTAAGAAGGAGAAAAATCAAGTTAAGCGAATTATCCAACTGGCCACATTAACACACAAATAGATTCAAAATCAAACTGAGTATTCTGGCCTCTTTCTAATGAACTTGATACCTCTCAGAATTGCCTATCCCAGCAGTTCTCAATCCTTAGGCAGATTGCAGAATTTCACATGACTTGCTGACATTCCTTGTTGGAATTTCCATATTCTTATATTGTTATACATTTTTAAGAGTTTATTATTGGAAATTTTATTACCTACGTGATACCTCATGGACTTAGGTACTGGCACAGTAGCCTTTGAAATTGTGTGTGCCATCAAAAAGAATTACGAGGTAGAAGAAGGAATGAGGATTTAAAACTAGTGTTTTGAAAACTGGGTTGAGAACATCAGCAAGGGTCTTATGAAAATTTAAAGTTTGAATTTTAAATAATATGAATCTTCTGTAGCTCATCACTACAAACCCTCTTCCATCATAGTTCTCAGAAGGACATCGGAAAGAATTCTGTTCGTGTCAGTTTATAGAAAGTTAAACCGTTTTTATATGTTTAAGAAAACACTGGGAGACAAGAAAGCTTTTGTGGAAGATGAAACAAGCATGTACTATAAACAGGAACAAACATGTGCAACCTTTGCAGAAAGATTTATTGGATGCAATGTGATCAGAGTTTTAATATACAGAAAATGTTTGCATCCCAGTTTACTTTAGATAATTGTAGGATAGAGGTTATTTCCTTTCACTAAGCAAGTTCCTTTCTCACTTTCCCTTCTGTTTCATCATAATTGGTAATGTAAACATAGTTCCAAGTGATTTATTTGAAAACAGTTGTAAAGCAACAAGAAACATTTGAGAAACTGTGCTTTAAATTCATCACCAAGTAGCATGTGGTGCTTATGTGGCAAACCTTAGTATTTTATTCACAATGCTGTATCATTTGCTTAAATATTAGAATAACAGTGCTAATATTTTGTCTAGAGACAGATTATTTGTGTAGATCACTATTTCTCAGAGTGTATTTCCTCAACTTCTAGTCCCATTTTCGTTATTCAGTGGACAAAAAGCTGCTGTGATCCCAATAAATCTGGAAAGTGCTGTATATTTTATCTCCCTCCCAGTAATTCACTTTACACTTTCGCTTACTAAGGAATCTGAGAAATCCTTCGGTAAAGAAACTGGTCTAGTCTGTCTTGCCCAGATTTTTCCCCAACATATTTTACCATTTTTTGAGAAGTAGATAAATCCTTGTTTTGTAGCTTCAGTGGACTCAAACATAAACTCCACAAAATCCACAGATGTCCTTCTAACATGGGATACAGTTTTAATGTTTGCCCTATAAACTGGAGAATCATAAAGGAATATGAAAGACATAATGTCACCTCCTTTTAAAATTCATGACAGAACAAAGGAAAGAGCTTACAAGTTTCCAAATGTCAGTTGTAGTTTTATTTTCCTAATTCTGCAGCCTCCTTTGCGCTGTTTTCACACATTCTAAGCCAGTAACAGAGAATTAGATGCCTTTTCTTTTTCTTGAGTGAGGAATCTGAAAGAAGTTTACCACCATGGTAGCCTCATAATTAAAGTTGGAGTCTAACCTGCATAATTGTCATTTGGTCATTCAATATTTTTTTTCCTTCTATTCTTTGAACAATTTACTTAAGGGTTTTCAAATGATTATTTTCTTCTATTACTGGATTTATTCATGTAGTTTTAGGGAGTTTATATTTGGCATTGACTAAACATTAATTTCTGTAGCATGTTTCAGATGAGTTCTTCAGTTTGTACCTTGGTTCTGTGCTGCTTAGAAACAAACTATAATTCAAAATATCTAGGAACACAGTGAAAGCATAAGTATGTAAACCCATTTTTTCATTTGAATTCACAATAGTTTCTTTTGTCTTTCCTATCATTTCCTGTTACTTTGTATAACTTAATTGCTATTTAAACTTGGCACTAAAGGGACTGATAATCTTATTGGATGTAATATTGCCATTTTATTGTAGTCATTACTGTTGATCAACTTATTTTAAAAAGTTTCTCATCTCTTATTCCTCTTTCTTATTGCTGCTGTAAACATCACTTTTACAATGAAGTGCCATGGGTTTTAGTGATTTTATTTGGGTTTATCTTATAGAGCTACTTTGAGAATATTTAAGTATTTTAGAGGAGCTATTTTGGTATATTGTTTAGATCCTAAGATTTAAGTTTATACATGCAGTTTTTTCCTTTGTACTCAAACTGAATGTTCCTAACCCTTAACTAGTTATTGGATTTGTTTCTCATCCTGTCCTGTAAACATCAATACTCTCAGCAACCATTAGCATTCCCAGAACAAATCAAGATTGTCCTAACTTCATCCCGTTAAGGAAGCTAAAACTAGATAATTGTTAAAATTTTTTATTTTAAGAAAAAAGTTTGCTGGCTCAGAAGTACTGTTTCTTAGCTCTATTGAAACTTGACTCATTCTGTGATAATGTAAATTATCTCAAATTCCTAGAATTTAGCTTTCTCTATAGTCCACTTATCTCACAGAGACATGCACAGGATTAAGCAGTGGGGTTCCAGATGCAAAGGGAACTATAGGAGAATGCAAAAGTTGTCTTCAGAAAGATTCCAGGAAATCCATAGGTGATAACTTTCTACCCTAGTGTCAATAATATCCTGCTTTGGTAAAATTTATGTGATTTGGTGAAAAGAGGGAAACAAACGACAGTGATTTTTTTGAAAGGTCCACCCTAAATACAAATCAGGTAGAGGAATGATGGTGTAAATTTTTTAAAGGACCAGTCCAGGAATGTAGAGATTTGGTTTCTGGTTCAGTTCTGCCATCAAGGCTTTGGCACTGGATAAATGACTTAACTTCCATTGGCCTTGGTGCCCTCATCTATAAAATGAGACCTATTTGACTAATTTGTCTCTGTATTAAGGTTCTCCAGGGAAACTACCAATATGATAAAGAGATTTAAGGAATTGGCTCACAAGGTTATAGAGACTAGCAGGTCAGAAATCTGCAGGGTGGGCCAGCAGGCTGGAGACCCAGCAGAGTTGATGTTCCAGTTCCAGTTCAAAGGGTGTCTCCTGTAGAACCAGAAAGTGGCGTGTTCTGGATAAAATCCAAATGCAACCTACTGGAGAAAATTTCTTGCTTGGGGTTGGCAAGTATTTTACTTTATTTGGTTGAAGAACTTGATGGGGTGAGTTTCACCCACATTGTGGAAAGCCATTGCTTTATTCAGAGTCTGCCAACTTAAATGTTAATTTCACCAAAACCACCCTTACAGAGACACCAAGAGTAATGTTTCACCGAATATCTGGGTACCACGTGGTCCAGCCAAGTTGACACATAAAACTAACCATCACAGTATATAAGGAACTTGTAATTCTAATATTATGTAAAATTTTCACTCAGGATCTCCTGGCTCCCTGTGATGGCTCGTAGGTCATGTCAGTAACTGTTTCAAATCCTAAGCCACATAGGCATACCTTAATTCATCTAGCAAGTTTTCACTGGAAACCTATATGTCAAGCATTGTGTTAGCTTAGAGAATTTAAAGTTTATTCTAAGATTAGTGTGAAGCCATCAAAAAGTTTTAAATGGAGGTGGGGGATCTTATTTACATTCTAAAAGATTAGTTTGGCTGGGATGTGGAAAATGACTTTGGTCAGGGCAAACATGGATGTCCATTAAGGACTTATAATTAAGCAAATACTTCTTGGTGGCCCAAACTTGGTGGTGGTGAAGATGTTGATGTCATTCCTTTAGCAAAGTATTAAAATATATCACTATCAGAAATCCATTGTTTAAAAGCAAGACTGTAGAGCTTCAAGCATGCAGGATCCTTGATTTAGACTTTTTCTTGTAGGAGAAATATGACTACTACTATTTGCTTTTTCATCACAAATGATGAGAAAAAGATACTATAAGTAATCTTCACATAGTTTTAAAAGAATCAGTATGAAATGGTAAAATGTCAACACTTGACCCATCTTTTCTCAAACGTGAACTAATTTACTTATAAGAAATGGAAAAGCCTTCAAAAAAACAATGGCGTACTCTGATGGAGGCAGCTTATTCTAAGACTGCTGTGGGATAGGAACAGACAAAAAACAAGGTGGTGGCAAGATGCTTCACACACAACTTTAGCAGGAAGATATGTCTGTGCACAAGCTTCATGAGAAGCGGCTGCATCTGGCTATTGCATGGCAAGGCAGCCTTTCTCGCTCTGACTACAGTATACTAATCCTATTTACCCTTAATTGCTTTGAGTTTTTGCTGCAACTCCATTTGTCCCCCCAGCCAGAATTAGTTGTTCTTCTGGGATACTCTGTGGGAATCTTTAGACATCATGTAGTATTTTATGGTGTGATTATGTTTATCAGTTTGTCTCTCTCAGGAGACTGCAATGAGGTGGGGTCAGAGACTATATTTATCTTAGTGTTTTCATTAACCAGTAAAGCGCACAAACATTTATTGGGTGCATACTGGGTATCAACATGACACTTTCTTTTTTTACAAAGATTTTATTTTAATTTATTCGAGAGAGAGAGAGAGAGAGAGAGAGAGGCAGGCACAGAGACACAGGCAGAGGGAGAAGCAGGCTTCCTGCAGAGAGCCCGACATGGGACTCCATCCCGGGTCTCCAGGATCACGCCCCGGGCTGAAGGTGGTGCTAAACTGCTGAGCCACCCGGGCTGCCCTTCCAAAGTGTTTATTTTATAAACTCCATTAAGGCAGGGACCAGATTTTCAGAATGAGAAAATTGAGTTATTTACATACAAATGGTATGACTACTTTTGATATGCCATTCTTAAACTTCTAGGATTATTTCCTTATGGTAGCATAATAATGTCACTAGATCACACCTTCAAACTTAATATTTTCTGGATGAAACTAAGACTAAGCTTTATATCTAGAGGCTAAAAGTGAGTGCTTATTTTGAGCAATCATTCTGAGGTCATTGGGCAGTTTTCTATTATTCCTTGAGTTCCATGGAGGAGGAGTCTAAATACCTTTCTTTCTTCTTTCCAGGGACCATAATTTTGACTATCTGGAGTTTCGCCTGTGGATTGGCTTGTGGTCAGCCTTCCTGTGTCTCATTTTGGTAGCCACAGATGCCAGCTTCCTGGTTCAGTACTTCACTCGCTTTACTGAAGAGGGCTTCTCTTCTCTGATTAGCTTCATCTTCATCTATGATGCTTTCAAGAAGATGATCAAGCTAGCTGACTACTACCCCATCAACTCTGACTTCAAAGTGGGCTACAATACTCAGTTTTCCTGTGCTTGTATGCCTCCCGACCCAGGTGAGGACATCATGCTTAGTGTTTGTGCTTACCCTGTGTTTGGAGAAAGGTATAGGCTCCATGCATGCAAATTTTTATCATGATCCTCAGGAGAAGGTTTTTATTTTCTCTGAGAAACCATCCTGCTGAATTTGAAATCTCATCACCCAAGGTATCTTAGCCATGTGATGCAATCGGGAAGTGAAACCAGAAGCTCTGAAATGTGAACATAATTAGCTCATACTTTGAAATTAACTCAAACTGTAGTATTTGCAAAGAAATTTAGTGTACATTATTCTTGAAATTATCTGATAGTTGAGGGAACCAGGTACAAATATTAACAGATATAAGGACCAAACCAACTCAGTAGTCCTCTGAACTTTTGTGCCATATTTTGCTGTTTCCTTATTACTATAGGAATCTCTTCCAAAAGTCTAAATAGATGGTTGTAAGCTTTTAGAAGAAACAAGGTACTCATTCACTGTATATAATTTGAAGCGTGAAAAAAAAAAAAAAAAAGATTCAGAGTGGAGTCACCTAGTGGTAAAGTAGAGCCTTATAGTTCATCTGTGCTAGAAAAGGTAAATAAGAAAAGGAAAAATGAAAGAAAGAAAAGAAGGAATGTTATGCTCTCAGGGAAGATTTACATTCTGGAGTTCAGAAAGGCATAAAAGTAAAAAGTAAGTTTTGAGTAAGGAATATGATGCTACACATCTTAGCACTTTAATATCCATCTTGTCAAACCTGGGTCAGCATCAGGACTTGTCCCCCAAAAAGTGCTCAATTTGGTCTTTGGGATTTTTTTTTTTGGAGTAATGCATCATCATTTTATAATATGAAAGGCATTTTGGGAGAAAAGATTCACAATGGGGAAAGTTGTTTTATATTTGCTCTGGGAGGATGAGGGGTAGACATTTGTGTCAGACTGATTATAACTAATGGTGATGATGTTAGTTATCCCAGGTCATGCAATTAGCTACAGGTCATTGTCCCTTAGAATAAATAAAAATTCACGTACACTCCATGCTTCTGACAAAGATCTTGTAGCAGCAGGAGCACAACAGTGTACCGAGGGCTGTATAAACCTGAGCATAGATGTGGTGGGGCACATGTATGCAATGTGTACTTCTACTTAGAGATTCTGAGGAAAAACCTCTTTTTTTTTTTTAAACTTTATTTATTTGTTCATGAGAGACCCAGAGAAAGGGAGAGACATAGTGAGACTCAGAATCTCTAAGTAGAAGTACACATTGCATACATGTGCCCCACCACATCTATGCTCAGGTTTATACAGCCCTCAGTACACTGTTGTACTGAAGGGAGCCTGCTGTGGGACTCGATCCCAGGACCCCATGATCATGCCCTGAGCCAAAGGCAGATGCTCAACCACTGAGCCACTCAGGCATCCCTGAGGAAAAAAACCTCTTAATTACAGTAAAACAAACATGGATGGATTATAGACTAGGAGGCAAACAAAATGATTATGAATTTAAAAACGAAACAAGAGACTACAGAGAATTTTAATGCTTCTGACAGGCTGTGTCAGATTGCTCTCAGATATCTTGGTGTCGTATCTGAATTCTTCTCTGCCACTTTGGTGGAGAGATTTTAGAAGACCTGCATACATCTTGAGTAGTAAGAGCCAAGAGAAAATTGGGTCAGTCAGTAACACTGAGGAAAAGATAGGGCATCGTTGGGTTTTGCGCTCATGGATTCTTTTGTCTTCTTTAAGAATAGTAAACACGCATTAAAACAAAACACATGCTTAAAAAGCGGAGATCGGTATAATGCGGAAGTTTAAAGATTCAGGCAACATGAAAGACATATGGGTGCAAAAACTTATTGTTAAAATATATACTGATTACAAATATTTCATAACTTAAAAACTGCTTGAAGGGCGCCTGGGTGGCTCGTTTGGGTAAGCATCTGCCTTTGGCTCAGGTTGTGATCCCAAGGGTCCTGGGATCGAGTTCTGAATTGGAGAGCTGAGAGCCTGCTTCTCCCTCTGCTTCACTTTCTGTCTCATGAATAAATAAATAAAACCTTAAAAAAAAACTGCATAGAAGAGAGTAAGCTCTCGATACATGATAGATACTATCATTAGGGTCAATTAAATATGCTTGAAACACAGATGTTACCATTACATAACCATGGAGAACTTCTCCTAAAAGAAAAAGGAGGTTATCCTCCATTGTGGACCTTCAGGAGAAGTCCATACTATGCATGTTCAAAATATTGGCTCACAGATGTATTTAACTATAGGATTTTTTAACTTTCCCCTTCATTTATTTCTGTCTTTATTGATATGTAAGTATTTATATGAAAAAGGTCTGTAATCTGACTTCATAGGCAAATTTGAGTAGTCATTCAACAAAGTTTTCTAAAGGAAAAAAAAAAACTTTCTCAGTTGTTTTAAGGTTTGAGGTATTCATAAAGCCCAATGAGGGCTTTGCCAGCACACCTGGAGCAAAGAAGATCTACCTACCTGAGGCTAATGGAAATTGGTGCTCCTTGTTTTAATTGGATGCTGGCGGAGGGGGTAACATGAAGCCAAGGAAGACATATTTGAATGGTTTCAGCCATGAAAATATATAAAGATCTTACATGTAATTTTCCTTCCAAGAAGTATCGTTGTTTTCTTTTTCCTTCCTCCCTCCCTCCCCTCCCTTCCCCTCCCCTCCCCTTCCTTCCTTCTTTCCTTCTTTCCTTCCTTCCTTCCTTCCTTCCTTCCTTCCTTCCTTCCTTCCTTCCTTCCTTCCTTCCTTCCTTCCTTCCTTCCTTCCTTCGTTTATTCATTCATGAGAAACACACGCAGAGGGAGAAGCAGGCTCCCTGTGGGAAGCCGGATGCGGGACTTGATCCCCGGACCCAGGATCATGCCCTGAACCGAAGGGACACTCAACCACTGTGCCACCCAGGGGTCCCAGGATCATTTTTCTTATAAAAGTTATCTTGAGGCTTGAAACATGCACAGTGAATAGTAGGTGAAGGTGGAGATAGCTTTGCCTTTGACCTGTTTTCTCTAGCTTGTATAAAAAGTCTGTCTTGGAAGAACTCTGACAATTCCTACTACCTCTAGGTGGTACCAGTAAAGCAGTATAGCAGGGATTTGAAGTCAGAAAATCTTGTATTTAAGTCCCAGCTTGGCTACTAATGCCCTATGTGTGACTTTGGGCAAGTTCCTTTTCCTAAGGAAGCTTTGCCTCACCTTCCTCATTGGTAAAATGGAGTTAATAATAGTGTGTACCTTATAGAATTGTTATACTGCGTGGAGAAAATGAGGTATTTCAGACAAAGTACTTAGGACAGGTTTTTTTTTTTTGTTTTTTTTTTTTTTTTTTTTTTTTTTACTTAGGACAGCTTCTGATAAGTAGTTGTTAACTGCCATTGTTACTGCTGTTATTATTTATTAAAATTTAAGGTCAGCAAGTATGAATGATAGAACCAACAAACCAGTCTTTTTCATCCCCCCTCTAAGCAAACATTGTTGGGCAGTTGGCTTATTCTGCAACAAGATTGTTGGTTGCACCCAGTATTTTTAGAGTTGTCTAGATGAAAGGCACCTGTGAAGGATGTGTATATGATTGTGAAGGATTATTTTAACCTATGGAAATAAAATCTGTTTCTGGTTTGGAAAAGGCAAATGGATATCTCGATTTTCATGCAATCTCATATTTTATAAAACCCCTTAAAATGAGTGTTTGTGTGTCTCTCTCATAGCCCTTAATATTTTTTGAGAGAAAACTATATGCCACCATAAACTTAGTACTTCGTGATAACAAATTGAAAAATGATAGTTAGAGAATAATACAGTTACACGTACAGCCACGGTAAGTATTCTAAAGACAACAAAAGCCTGGCCTTTCATCACAACATGCACTCCTAATAAAAGAATTCGGTCAATGAGTCAATAATATTTAAACTGGCGGGTGACTTGTTTTTCAACAGAGACAGTATGTAACAGTGAACCAGAAACTACACAGATGGAGTCATGATCCTGCAAACTGAGAAATGATTTTACAGGAAGGGAAATAGGGGTCACTTAATCACTAAGGAAACTCTATTCATGGCCACGATAATATTGTTGAGTTTTTTTGTGCTTTGAGAAGACAATCTTTCCTCCTCTTCTTCTTCCTTATTTTTCTTGTCCTCACTTGCTTCTGTAAATCTCCATCACTTCCTGAGTTTCAATTTATTCATACATCTTTTTCTCCTTTCATTTTGCCCCATTTGTTGTTCAGGCGCCAAAGTCATGGACTTACTTAGGCTCTCACTAAAGAACTAAGAAAGCTCAGGTGCAAGCGCTAAAAGGAAAATTAGCCAGGGTGGATACATGTTTTGTGCTAAAATGTCCTTTTCTTAGAGTAGCTAGTAATTGATCTAGTAGAGGTTATATTTCCCCACTGTGCCTTGATGCTTATATAGCAAAGCTGTATAAGAAAGATGATTCAGTTCAGAAGCCAACAGTAAAAATTAAAAAATATCCAAATGATAATTCACAATTCTACATTTCATCACCAACATCCCAATTCGGGAAACAGTTGGGGTGATAAAGTATAAACAGTATGTGCTTTGGAGTAAAGGAAAGTGAGTGTGAATTTAGCTCTCGCTAGCAATGCGACCCTGGACTAAGCTAATTACCTAATTATTTTTTTTTTATGACCTGTGAGCTGGGTTAGTAATTGTATACCTACTCTGAGAAGTTATTATATGGGTTTAATGAAATAGTATACATAACATTGTGTGACACCTAAGTAAAAATTTGTTCTTTTTCTCATTGCTTCACAAAAGATGAAACAGCCAGTTTTATCTTTCAGTTGCATTCTTTAAAAAAAAAAAAAAAAAGAATTTATTTATTTATTTATTTATTTATTTATTTATTTATTTATTTATTCAAGAGAGACACAGAGAAAGAGGCAGAGACACAGGCAGAGGGAGAAGCAGGCTCCATGCGGGGAGCCTTATGTGGAACTCGATCCCAGGACCCTGGGATCATGACCTGAGCCAAAGGCAGGCAGGCACTCAACCACTGAGCCACCCAGGTGCCCATTTTAGTTGTATTCTTTTAAAGAGGTTCAAATTTAATTTTCCCTGTGATTTTCCTAGAGAAAGATACTAACTAGGTTTTTCCTGGAAGCCTAATTAACAACTAATGTGCTGTTGTAGATAAATGTAAAGCACTGGACCCATATTTAAAGAAAAAAATGCTAAGGAGTTCAGTATATAATAGATCACTTAATCTTCCACTGAATCTCAAATCTAAAAAGTGTTATATACTGTTTATAATCATGTAGAAGGCTTTAAAGTCCTAGAACTGAAATGTTCAGTTCTTTTAAGGGGATTTGGTCTAATTCACTCAAAAACATAAATGAAAGAATTTTGTTATGAACTCTGCTCTATCCTTTTCCCCTTCTTTCCCTCTTTCTCCTGCTCTTTTGTCTTTCCCCTTCTGCTATCAACAAAAATTTATAGAGGATCTATTTCATTTCCTTTTAAGAATTGTGCTACTTGGAACGAGGTGGACTACACATATCATACACACACCCAGCACACACATACATACCTATGCACTACACCATACATGCACACCACGCTGTATACACCTATACACTACACTACATACACCTATACACACAAACCCTTATGCACCATATTGCACACACACACACACACCTGTTCATCACACAAATGCACACCACACACATCATACTACTCATACACCACACACATACCTATACATCACACACATACTCCTGTACACACATGCTGCTATATACCACATCATACACACCACACACACACCACATGTACCTGTACACAAACACGCATACATATACACCATACTGCACACACACTATACTACGTACAACTATATACCACACATACAGACACCACACCACACACACCTATACATCACACCGCACACGCATACCACCCTGCACACACACATCTTAACACCACACACACCACATCATACACACTTATACACTCCGCCACACCACACATACACACACTCATACACAGCTTTTTATAAAATGTGTTTTTAAAATGGTGTTAATTACTTTTTGAATGAATGAGGTCAGGTTTTCATTTGACCTATGCTTTAGAAATACATTTCCACTTTGATACCTGTGTTCATTTGCCTAATGTGTCAAGGTTGCAATGACTGTACTCTCAAGGGCATATTAATATTTTAGAAAGGGTCAAAATAAATTTTCCTACCAAGTGAAGTGTGGTTTTGTATCTGGAGGGGAAAGAAGCCTTGCTAAAAATGATAAACAAATTAGAAAAGCAAGAAAATCGCCTCAAGGGAATAGATACTATGCTTTATTATTAACAGAAGGGATATGTTTTATTGATACATTGTTGACTGTTCCAGGGAGAGAGTGTTTAATAATTGGTGAATGATTAAGAGGAATAAATCCTTTCTCAGGCACTGAGACATTTTTATCTCTAGTATCTCTAAGTAAAAGATGGCTTTCTCCCTGGTATAAAACTGTAAGACCAAGTCAAGTGATTGAAGTAGTCATGGCTTCCATTTCTAGACCTTTGTTTTATTCACAGCATGAGGGGACTTCCAAATACTCTAAAATGGTTGTCACTAGAGTAGAATCTCATTACCATTTCTTTCTATATAATTTTTCTATTATCGTAATAAATGCTATGCACCAATATGTTGCTACCATTAAAAAGAACTGCTGGATTGTGTCTCCTGTGGTCCCATGTTATAGTCAATATGTGTTTCATAATTAGAAAGCCCATTAAAGGAAAATTAGGAAATAAAAGATAAAATTAGGAAATAAAAGATAATCCTAATTTATCTTCCATGACCTGCATCATATTCTATGCAATTATGTTTTTATTATGTACCATTCCCTTTTTGGATTATAAGTAGGTTTAAATCATAGACTAATGGTTAAACAGAAAGTACTGGGCCTTCTGGTATAGGACCACTCAAGCTTTGCATTTGCAAGGAGACTCTACCAACTAGCTGACATTTAATCATTCACGGTAATATGGCCGTTTGAGAAAACCATAGGAATTTGAAACATCCATCATTATAGTTTCCTTTTCCTCTCCTAGACTAATAGTTTAGCAGTTTCTGTATAATACTTGCAGGAATCAGAAAATGGGAAGCAATTAATTTGGATAATTACCAGACCTGTGTAATTCTCTAGCTCTGCATTTGTATGAAAACAGATTTGAAAACGTATCCATAGTAATGTCTATACACATCTGAAATGTAATGATGAGTGGCTATGGAAGAGAAGGTTTTTGTGTGTGTGTGTGTGTGTGTGTGAAAATAATGGCTAAATACATCCCACTTAATAGCAGATAGTAGCTCAACTTTTTGGCTTCCAGTGTGGTCTCGTAGATGCACATGTGAGAAAGTGTCCATGGATTGGAGAGTGTCATAACTTAAACTTGTTTAGTTGCAGTGAAAACCTCAAGCATGAGTTTTGGTAAAAATACTTAGGAAAATGAAAAGGGTAATAACAAGAAAAAATGAAGAACATTTTTCTATTGATTTTATTTGTTTTAAGGCTCAAGGCTGAGATAGTAGCAGGTAATTTCCCTAAGAGCTATTTCCCCCAAAGTTTTCTTCATTCACCTTGTCATCCCTCCAAAGATCATTTTTGCCTTTTATTGATCTAGACATTAAATTATAAATATTTGGTTTTATTAAGAGGAGTTCACGTGCTGAAATTACCCAGGACCCTTAAATAAGGATGGTGTGACCATGCAAGCAAGAAACTTACTCAAGTTTTATTCCATATCTGTTTTCCAGTTACTCAGTTTATTCAGATTAGCTTATGTAGAATGGAATAAAACAAACTTTCATTATCATGGAGAATACTCTTAAATTTTTTTCTTATTCAGACCAAGTTAACCAATTCTGCATTATTGTAATCCTTTTTTTTTAAATAAAGATTTTATTTATTTATTCATGAGAGACAAAGAGAGAGAGAGGCAGAGAAAGAAGCAGAGGGAGAAGAAGGCTCACTGGGGGGAGCCCGATTTGTCACTTGATCCTAGAACCCTGGCATCACACCCTGGGCCGAAGGCAGATGCTCAACTGCTGAGCCACCAGGCGTCTCCATTATTGTCATCGTAAGAAGCTATGTTGTGGAATAGGTTCAGATTTGGCTAATATTTAAGCACCATCCAAGTGTCAGACATTTTACTAAAGGATTTTAATACACTATATTTCAATATATTATATTGTATTATTATAATATAGATGTATGTAATCATCACATAAACCTCGTAAGGCAGCAAACCCTTTTTACCCCCAGGGGTGAATTTTTGCTTTCTCCAGGTCATAAAGCTAGTAGTAACCTTAGCTATCATCTATTTCAGTTTTACCTGCTACTGGATACTGTGCTAAGAGCTTTGCCTACGTTGTCTTATTTGATCTGCATAGTAACCTTATGAGGTAGATTGTTTCAAATCCAACTTCGCGAATGAAGGACCTGTGGTCAAGAGCAGTGAGGTGACTTCCTCGAGATTATGTGGTGAGGTAGTCTGGGGACATTATGCTCCCGAAGGTGGTCAAGCCAGAGGTATAGCTCAGCTTTCTTAGCACTCCTGTCTCTAACTTGTGATTGGTATGTTGAAGCAGACAGATTTCTGTCTTGATGGCCATTTGTTGCTCATAGTTGACCATGTAGCTTTCCTGCAAATTCCTAATGCTACAGTTCCTGCTGTGTAAAGCAGAGGAATCATGGGGTAGTTCCAGGTGCCAGGTACTAGAGAATAAGGAAGGACAACCTTAAAATTGAAGTTGATATTTCTTATGCAGGAGGTATACTAACATTGACACATGGATGTCACCATTTTCTTCCTGCTCATGGCTCCTGTACTCTGTTCTTTCTGTAGATCTCTCATTAAACATGGAGAGGGAAAAAAGTGAGCTTAAGATAGGAGCACTCACAGGCACATTTAAAAATGTCTGTTTACTGACAATGTTCATTCCCCTGTTCCAGAGGATCAGCTAGAATTTGATACATGGGAAGGAAGATCAAGGGGTGAAAATCCAAGGACCATAAAATGAACAACCTGTGAAAACTCCCTGAAACCAAGTATGGGACACAGACTGTCCCAGTGACAAGAAGCTAATTCTACATTAGCCAGATTCCCAGGGCAAAGACTTTCTTTGTTTCCTAAGCCATGGTACGAAGCAAATAGTGAAGACCGACAGAGTGCAGTGTGTTTATGCTTTTCTATTTGACTTTTTCAGAATCCTAATTAAGGATATTACAAATTCCATATACATAGATCATTCTACACTTGGTTGCCAAAATACTTGCATTGTATGTATCTGGATCCAAAGGGTGACTAGTGGTTCTCGTAGACCAAACTCCCAATTGGAATTGATCATTTTCTCATCTGTGAGCTTAAAGAAATTTACTTTTAATATTACTTATGGACCCTACCATATTCTGCCAATATAGATTTATGGAAGTGCTTGTTTGTATATTTATTTTGAAATTCTCTTGAAGCAGCTACATACTAAAATAAGGCAGGAAAAGTTTACTGTCCTTTTGATTCTAGTCTTTTGAGATTTTGAGAGCCAGTATGCCTTAATAGCTTGTCTGAAAGGAAAATTGAAAAGATAGAGGAATTTAGATGAGTAGAACTGATGTGTATCTAGAACTTGAAAGTAGTTACTGAAAGTTCAGATTGGCTTCACTTCTGGTCTTTATTATCTGTCATTCATTTCACATACACACACAAAAAAGGAGGCTTGGATATCTTTTTCCCTCACTCCTGCTCCTTGTTTTTATACAGAAAATTATGTTGCAAAAAGACCTTCACTCTTATGACAGGAAGCTCATAAAATTGCATTAAAGAATCTTGCTTGGGAGGAAGAGCAGCTTTCCAGACACCATCTAAATAGAGCCTATGATTTCATATATGCCCTTTTCTTTCAAATGCTCAGACCAGTCAGACAAATCAGTGCGCAGTGGAGATTCACATATTCACATCATCTGACATTGGAGAGTGTTATCCCACCTTGAATTCTGTGGTTACAAAAATAAAATACTGGGTAGGAAAAGAAAGAATGCTGAACAAGATTTTAGTACCAATTCTACTTTTGGTTGACTCCACAATCCTGTGCAAGAAACTTGGCATATCTTGCTTCAGGGTCCCATTCAACATAAAATGGGTATGAAAATATATCTGTTACATGCTCTCAGGAGTTTTTAAAAGAGCAAATGGAATAATGTAAGAAAATATACTTTAGGCTTTAAAAAAAACAAAATAGTAATGAAAATCTAGGTTTTGTTAATAAAAAAAGTACTAACATCTTCTTCCTTTTGGGAATAGAGTCATGTTTGGCTTTTTTTTGTTTGGGCCAAGCATCCTTTTAGCCTGTTTTGATTTTTTCCATGGCCTGCACTGAAATAGAAAAAGAAAATAATTTGCACATGTGCTTGTTTTACTGTGGAAATAGGGATGCCCTAGCAGCAGCTAGCTTTAGATTAAAAGTTTAACGATTCCAGAACTTTCAAAGATTAGAATGGATTCTAAAATTGAGAAAAACCAGGGCTCAGGCTAAACATTTTCTCCCCTTTGTTTATTTTATTTCTTTTGCCTTTATCTGCTCTCATTCATTTGTAGTCATTAAATGGTCCCTATTTTAGCCTCATTTATTGATAGTAAAAAAGTATTTTTTCAGCTCCAAGTATAATTGACAAAAGTGTGATATATTTAAAGTGTACAGAATGATAATTTCATATATGCATACAGTATGAAAGGATTCCCACCAAGTTAATACATCTATCACCTCACTTATTTATTCTATTTTATATTATTTTATTTTATGAACACCTAAGGCCTACTCTCAGAAAATTTCGATTATGCAACACAGTATTATCATCTATAGTTACCATGCTATACATTAGATCACCAGACCTTATTCCTCTTATAATTTAAAGTTTGTATCCTTTTATTAACCTCTTCCTATTTCTCCCAACCCCTGGCAACCACCATTCTACTATTTATTTCTATGAGTTGTACTTAATTTTTCTGTGAATTTTTTTAAGAGTCTACCTATAAGTATTTGTCTTCGTCTGACTTATTTCACTTAGCATAGTGCCTTCCAAGTTCATCCATATTTTTGCAGATGGCCGAATTTCCGTTTTCTTAAGTTGAATAATAAATATTTTTGAGTTCCTATTAGTTAAGTGCCAGACTGAGCAGATTCTGGGGAAAAGCAGTGAACAAGACATGTTCTTTCTTCATGAATCTTATATTCTCAATTTCAGCAATCAAATAAATCTGTTTGTTTCTCCTTAAGAGCTTATGCAGGTAAGACCTAAAATATGACGAGGTAAAAAGATAGTATAAGGACTTGGGGGCAGGAGGGCACAGGCAGGAGGGGAACAATTAATAATTAGCAATTTGGATGTTAAATGTGACACTCAAAGATGAAAACGTGTCATTTTACAGTATTTCCATAAATCAGGGATATTCTCTTAGTAACAATTTATTTTATGACACATAAAGCTTTACGTAATAGGAAAAAGGTTTACCTGATTTAAAAAAAGGTTAATTATAGGGTACTTTTAAAATAGTTTTAATTTTAGCCACATAAATTTAAAAAAAATGAAATATTTCCAAGAGGAGGGTTGGTTTAATAAGTAAATTAGGTTTCTTTGAAAGTAGCCTCTTAATAAACCTATAACTCATGCCAAGTTATATGAAAATAATTTTTAAAATTAGAAAAATGTTTATTCCCATATTTATATAATTTATTATGTATTTGAAAGATATTTTGTTTTGTTTTCTCACATTTTGCAAAGATATACTTTCTCACATGCAGTCCAAATTACCAAGAATCCCAAATTGGTTAATTAGTGAAATTCCATTTTGTGAGATTTGACTATACATGAAGCCCATGATCAACTTACTCTCTTACTAACATCCATTTCTTCCACTAAGCAAAATATATTGAGTATCTGTTAGTAATGGTGAAGTTTTTTTCTTTTTTTTTTCTTTTTTGAACCCTGAAACAAATTGTAATACCATTTTCTTAAATGTTTGCCATTGTTTCTTATCAGATTAGAGTTCAACAGATATGTCTGAATCTTTGGTAATTCTTATCTAGGTGAAAGGTGAATATAATTATAATAAAGAAAAATTCATTATGCTTTATGTTATTGTTGAAGACATTTTTAATACTTAGCTTTTTTAGATTTTGAGTTATGCAGTTAGGTCATTTTTATTTTATTTTTATGGTAAAAGATTGTCTTTTTCTTACAGTTAATATCTCAATATCTAATGATACTACATTGGCTCCAGAGGATTTGCCAACTATTTCTTCTGCTGACATGGTGAGTTAATATTTCAAACCGCTTGTATATGGTATACTCTAATTATAATATTCATAACATGATGTTTCCTACCCATGAGCAATCTGAGTGTGAATACAACTTTAATAATCAGTGATAATGGAAGGATGGAAAAAAACACTTTCCTTGCGCTAGCCAGTTTTTTTTTCTTTTTTAAAAAAACTCAAGTGAATTTTTATCCCTATAACATGCTTTTTAAATCTGCTTAGGAATTTAACTACTATATCCATTCATTGTCACCTTGAAATATTTTCACAAGTGAAGAAAGTCGAAAAATGAGAGCATGGTATCCTCTCTCTGTTTTCAGAATGATTAAGAATTCTTCTGACTACCAAAGAGTGTTGTGTTCTCCTCAGTAAGGGTGATTACAGCAGGACATTTCCCCTGTCACTTAGAAAGCACTGTGCCTCTGTCACATGATATCCTTTCCCATGGCTTGTAACCAAGGATCTTTAAGAGACTGGAACTAAGCTTTAAAAATGAACTGTTTTGCATGGAAGGTCACACACTGGAAGGAGACTTTTGTGTTGGAGAAAAAGGGGAAAGTGCTATTTCAGGCTTCTAATTGTGTTCCTTCTACACTGGATATGGAATCTTACCAGAGAATATCAATCTCTCAGTTATAAAGACAGAAACCATAATACCTTGTATTGATAGAGTGCCCATCTCTCCGGAGCCCAGAACACTTCTGCAGATATTATGCAGCGAGTGCCCACAACTCCCTTTCAAAGATGATGCTTTTTATCTTCCCTGGGCAACTCTCACTTGACCCTAATTCTCTCTTGCTTTCATATTCTGTTGCTCCCTTGACTTCTTTCCTTACTGGTAAAGTCCTCTCTGATTTTCTCCAAACTTTGCCTGATTATTTATGTTTGATTGTGTATGTGTGTGTGAGTGTATGAGTGTGTTTGTGAGGGGAGAGTATATATGTTTTAAAAGCCACATACAGAAAAGAGATCAATTTTCAGTCTTTGAGTCAGCCAGTCTATTGCCTACAAGAACTTGACTAAAATACAGAGAAAAACAGTTCCTTCTAGACTTGAAATAATTTTAATTAAAGTCTAATTAAAAATTTAAAATACTATATAATTAATTAAAAATTTAAGTTAATTTGCAATTAAAAATTAATAAAACACGTCCATTGGCTTAAAAAGAGATTATTTCTGACTTAATTCCTTTTGTAACTAACCAAGGAAAGCTTTAAAAATTAATGAATTTTTAAGCCCTGTCTTTGGGCAAATTCTAGAGTGATTCTAGAAATTGACATGTAATTATAAGGTCACTATAAGATTTATGGAAAACAAATGGAAATTGCGATTGACTGCTAGTATGACTATGATAAAAGACATAAAGGCACAATAATGATTACAATTTAGCTATCATTTATAGGGCATCTACTAGAGACTAGGTGTTTTACCCATGTTCTTATCATTAACACAAACTACCATGTATAATTCTGTTCGTTTTATAGATGAAAGAAAATGAAGCTTTAGAAGGTAAATAAGCTTTCTTGCTCGGTCATGTAGCCATAAATTATTAAATCATAGATTTGAAATGAAATCTGAGTGGTTCTACGACCATTTCTAGCACACCATGATGCATGTTTGCAGATAGAAAGGTTTACACTTTCAGTTCTTATGCATGTCTATACTCCAGAAGTCCCCTCATGTGTGTATCACTTACATACCTTACTTAAAATGTTAAGTTGCTATGTTCAGCACCTCTAGAGAAGAAATTAGGAAAAAAATGTGTGTATGTAATTATGAAGGACTTTTTTACTATGAATTAGAACTCTTATTCTATCCTTCATTTCTTCTTTTCTATCCATTTCAATGCCTTTAGGTATACTTTGCTGATACACACACACACACACACACACACACACACACATATAATTTGTATATATACAAGATCCAGAAATGAGTATTAAAGAGGTAATATGATTTATTTTTACCAGTAATAATTACCATTTTTGAGCACCTACCAAGGGCCAGGTTCTTCACATTGTCTATTTATTATGTCTGAGTTATTATGTTACCTATATTTAAAAAAATTAATTTAAATTCAATTTAGTTAACATATAGTGGTTATTAATTTCAAGGGTAGAATTTAGTGACTCATCAATTTCATGTAACACCCAGTGCTCATTGCATCTCATGTCCTCCTTAATGCCCATCACCCAGTTACCCCATCCTTTCACTCAACTCCCCTCCAGCAACCCTCAGTTTGTTTCCTAGAGTTAAGAGTCTCTTATGGTTTGCCTCTTCTCTGTTTTTATCTTATTTTTTTTCCTGCTCTTCCCCTATGTTCATCTATTTTATAACGTTACCTGTAATATACAAATGAAACAGAAGCTTAGAGAGGTTAACTGTTCTCTCAAAGGCCATGTTGTCAGTATCTGTAAAATCAGGAGTTGAACTCCGGGCTTTCTAACTCCAAAACCTGCCTATTTTCATTATTTGGGGAAGCAGAATAGTGTTTCCTGTAGAAGGACTTAAAAAATACTGAGTTCTTATGTCATGCTGTCCAGAGTCAACTTCAGGGATCCACTACTTCTCAGTTTCCCATTTGTAAAATGGTGATGATAATAGTACTTTATCTCACTGATGCTATAAAAGTCAAATGAGTAAGCAGGTGGGATGTAGCATAGTGGCTGGCACATACTTATTTCTCAGTTGGGTTAGCTAATGTTAATATTCTCTTTAGGTATTATTATCATTCCACTAAGTCCATGTTGCCACCATAACTTAGGTTGGTAGAGAAAATAAACTGGATGCCAAACTGGTCTGACAGTCACCTGGGCCCTCTCTCTGTTCAGCCATGCTAGCTCTGCTACCCTCAGTCTTTCCTGGGACATACAGTCATCAAGAATTTAATGTCCATCTTTTATTCAGCCATAATTAGATTATGAGAGAAAGTACCGCAAAACTGACATGTAACCCTGGGGCACCAGCAAGACTCCCTCTCACAAGGCTCTGGGAACACTGTCAGAGGAGGGAAAGCTTTTTCTCTTCAGCTTCACTAGCATGAAGACAACTTTTCTGCTTCACAGGAATATGGGTGTGTTTTCAGGAAGAATGTACATTAGAGCATTTAGACTGACTGTAACTCTAGAATAACCATCCCTCAAGATAAAAAGGCAGGTTTTCCATTATTTACATTCATTGTTGGATTCACTGCGTTTTTAATGCTTCTGAGCTTCAACAGTTTTCCTGTAGACTTATTGGTAGGCATATCCCTTCAACCTGCAAAAAAATTTTTTTTGAAAGGTTCCTCTAAAACGTTGAGACCAGCCACAACTTATCCGTACTGTATCAACACACTGAGTCTTAGGGTCTGCTGGCTTCCACTTACAAGCTCTCAGAGAGAGAGAGAGAGAGAGACCAGATTTCACAGTCTGACATTGAGGCTTCTCCAAGGAGGTGATTGAATGGATTAGTTACTTTTTGTTTTTTACATTAGATTCTTTTTTTTTTTTAAATGTTATTAAATTTGAGGTGCACTTTAAAACCTACAGTTCTTACATGTCCATTGCAGTGAGTTTTGACATTTTATAGACTCATGTAATCATTACCCAAAGCAAGATACATATAGAACATCGCCATTATCCCGGAAAGTCCCGTGGGGAATGCTCTTTGTTTTGTTTTATGCCTCAGCTTCGGAGCCATGGGAGATCTTTCTTTGCTCAACTGCTCTGCCCTAGCCTTCAAAGGGAAGATGCCTTCAACTCTTCAGAGAGTGCTAGAATTCCACAAAGGGGTTTTCCTCCACTCTCTTGCCCTGCTTCCCATCTTAGGAAGATGACTTGTATTTGGTAGAGACTCTGTGTCTAAGGGGGGATTTCTCTCAGCTCTCTTATCAAACCTCCTGCCTTTTGTGTACAACCTGTGTACTTGGCGAAGCCCATGAGAAAGTTTGGTGGATGGATAAAGGCTCAGCCTAACGCCTAGGGCTCCTTGGAATTCTGATCTGTCACCCCAGTCTGCATGCAGCCATTAAACACTCATTGAATATTTGGCTTATTTTGCCCCACCTCCATCTGCATTGGGTTTATCTTCCATGTGCCACTCTGGCATGCATGAGGTAGCCATGGATTTCTTCTCTTTCATGAAGGTCTTGTAATTTTTAGAATTTATTTAAGTTTCTTTATATCTTCATCTCTCTGGTGGTTTTTTGAAAACTATGATTTTATGCCTTATCCAGCTTGGTTGGATAGTTTAGAAATGGCTCCTTTCTTTCTCTTTTTTCTTTTTCTTTTTCTTTCTTCTTTTCTTTTCTTTCTTTTCTTTCTTTCTTTCTTTCTTTCTTTCTTTCTTTCTTTCTTTCTTCCTTCCTTCCTTCCTTCCTTCCTTCCTCTCTTTCTTTTCTTTTCTTTTCTTTCTTTCTTTCTTTCTTTCTTTCTTTCTTTCTTTCTTTCTTTCTTTCTTTCTTTCTTTCTTTCTTCTTTCTTTCTTCTTTCCTTTTTATTTAAATTCCAGTTAGTCAACATACAATATAATATTGGTTTCAGATATATAATATAGTGATCCACCACTTCCATACAACACCCAGTGCTTATCACAAGTGCACTCCTTAATCCCAATCACCTGTTATTTAACCTATCCTCCCCTTCCACTTCCTCTCTGGTGACCATCATTTTGTTCTCTATAGTTAAGCGTCTGTTTCCTGCTTTCTCTCTGTCTCTTTCTCACCCCTGTTGCTTACTTGTTTTGTTTCTTAAATTCCACATACAAGTGAAATAATATGGTATTTGTTTTTCTATAACTGACTTATTTGGCTTAGCATAATACACTGTAGTTCCATCAATGTTGTCATAAATGGCAAGATTTCATCCTTTTTGATGGACAAGTAATACTCCATTATATATATGAAGCTCATCTTTATCCATTTGTCAGTCGATGGATACTTGGACTGTTTCCATTAACTTGCCTATTATAGATAATGCTGTAATAAATATTGGGGTGCATGTGTCCCTTTGAATTAGTATTTTTGTATTCTTTGGATAAATACCTAGTAAGATAATTGCTGAATTGTAGCATAGTTCTATTTTTAACTTTGTGAGAAACCTCCATAGTGTTTTCCAGAGTCACTGCGCCAGTTCGCATGCCCACCAGTAGTGCAAGAGATTTGCCTTTCTCTACATCCTCGCCAACATTTGTTGTTTCTGGAGTTGTTAATTTTGGCCATTCTGACAGGTGTGAGTGATACTTAATTGTGGTTTTGATTTATATTTCCCTGATGCTGAGCGATATTGAGCATCTTTTCATATGTCTGTTGGCCATCGTATGTCTTCTTTGGAAAAATGTCTATTCATGTCTTTTGCCCATTTTTAAATTGAATTATTTGTTTTTGAGGTGTGAATTTGATAAGTTCTTTATAGATTTTGGATACTAACCCTTTATCAGGTATATCATTTGCAAATATCTTCTCCCATTTTGTCAGTTGCCTTTTAGTTTTGTTGATGTTTCCTTCACTGTGCAGGAATTTTTTATCTTGATGGGGTCCCAAAAGTTTACTTTTGCTTTTGTTTCCCTTGTCTCAGGAGACATACATATCTAGATAGAAGTTGCTATGGCCAATGTCAAAGAGTTGCTATGGCCTGTGTTCTCTATGATTTTGATGGTTTCCTGTCTTACATTTGGGTCTTTAATCCATTTTGAATTTATTTTTGTGTATGGTCTGAGAAAGTGGTCACTTTCTATGTCTTAATCACAAGTAGAACAACCAATTAGTTTTGATATTTCACAATAACACATACAATTATAGACAACCGCAGCTCAAATGTGTTCTTTAGATCGTAAAGTAAGATTGTGGATTACTGCAAATCTGGCCTACTTACTGCAGGGAAAGAAAAACCTGAATGAGTACATTAACCACTTAACCTTGAGACTTTTATTTATAGCATTACCTTCATTTGTATATATTTTAAAAGGCATATATTTTACTAGTTGATACCTAAGGAGAGCAATATAGAATCTTTCATTTTTATTTATTTTATTTTTTTGCTTATTATGTTACCCATTGAAGCATATCATGTCTACATGGAGATGCTGTTAATCATGGAACAAAGAACTATTATAGTCTCATAAATTCTGCTTGGCAGTCAGACATGGAAGCAAAAGTGCTTTGATTTGATGTACCTTCAGGGTGATTTTAGGAGTAAGCATTCATTTTCATGGGAAATAGAATGTCATATTAATCTTCTTGTGCATAACATCTTTGTGATTTTCTCTCACCAAGAAAGTCAAGTGTCATTCTGTCCTTAAATCCCCTTGAATATAACATGTTCCTACTTTTAAAAATATTATAGAAAATTTAAAACATGCAGTAAAATATGGAGAATAGTACAGTGAAACCCCATACACACATCACCTAGTTTCAAGGACTATCCACAGTCTGTTCATCCTCTCTCACATACATATCCCCCACTTTTGTCTTTGGGAGGATGCTGTAGAATTTTAAATTTTAAAATTCATTTGTCAGTATACCTTATCTTTTAAGATTTACAAACAACTCCATTCAAAGTAAACAAAATAATTCTCTAGAAAATGACATCCAGCAATATAGATTGACCTCTCTTTTTCTTGAGATTGACCACAGTTAAGATCCTTCACATCTTGGTCCCATTTCTCTTACACCATTTTTTTTTACTGCTCATTTGTACAATCGATCTGTTTTGGCTCACCTCGTCCACTCACTGCTAGTTTCTGCACATGGTGAACATCCAATAAATTTTGAAAGGACTTACCAGATAAGTGAAGGAAGCATTGTATATACCTGAATCAGCATCTTTGCTCATCTTCCTGTGTAATGCTCTATGTCTTTGTTTGTGCCAGTGCAGAAAAAAATATATATCCAAAGCTTTCACTTTTTTTTAAAAAGATTTTATTTATTTATTCATGAGAGAGTGAGAGAGAGAGAGAGAGAGAGGAAAGAGAGGCAGAGGGAGAAGCAGGCTCCATGCAGGGAGGCCGATGTGGGACTCCATCCTGGGACTATCACGTCCTGGGTTGAAGGCAGGTGCTAAACTGCTGAGCCACCCAGGGATCCTCAGCTTCTCACTTTTATTTCCTTTTCTACTCACTTTTGTTACCCTCTCTGTCATTCTTTTTTAGTTTTGTTCTCCTGCCACTCTTCTTTCTACACTTTGGAATATGAGTGTTCTACAAGAACCTTGTTCTACAAGCCTCTTTCAAGGCTTAGCTTAAATTTTGTTTTCTCTATGCTAAATGAAACCGATCAGTCCTTTTTCTAATCTACTGATCTCTGTACCATTCATTTAGACAGTTCGTTTACTGCCTTGCATTATTAATTACTATTTAAGTGGACATATTTTATTTCTCCAAGGAAACTTTTAAAAATTGTTTTATTCTTCTTTATTGCTCCCTTAACACTGTCTCAGTTCCTTTATTTAATCAGGACCTAGTGTATTTTCTGTTTTCTTTTGGCCACATTTTCTATTTTCCACATGCTGCTGTTACTCAGAGTGGCCTATATCTAATTGAAATAGCAACTGCAGAGTTAGCAAACAAAACAAAACAAAACCAAGGGTCCCAGTTACATTTGAATTTCTGGTAAATATTGAACAATTATTTTAGTATAAATATGTCCTTTATATTGCATATACTATTTGCTTATACTAAAAATATTATTCACTGTTTATCTGAAATTCAGATATAACTAGGCATCCTATATTTTATTTGGCAACTTCATTTTATTTATCTTTTTAAATTTAAATTCAAGTTAGTTAGCATATAGTGTAGTATTGGTTTCAGGAGTAGAATTTAGTGATTCATCATTTACATATAACCTCCAGTGCTCATCCCAAGTATCTTCTTCAATGCCCATTGCCCATTTAGCCCATACCCTCACCCACCGCCCCTCCAGCAACTCCCAGTTTGTTTTAAGAGTCTCTTAAGGTCTGTCTCCCTCTATTTTTATCTTATTTTTCCTTCCCTTTCCCTATTCATCTATTTGTTTTCTTAAATTCTACATATGAATGAAATCATATATCTGCCTTTCTCTGACAGACTTATTTCGCTTAGCATAATACACTCTATTTCCATCCACATTTTTGCAAATAGCAAGATTTCATTCTTCTTGATGGTTAATATTCCATTACATGTATATGTGTGTATGTGTATATGTGTATATATGTATGTGTGTGTATATATGTGTGTATATATATATGTGTATATATTCATATATACACACCCTACCTCTTCTTTATCCATTCATCGATAGATGATAGATGGACATTTGGTCTCTTCCATAATATGGCTATTGTTGATAGTGCTACTATAAACTTTGGGGTGCAGGTGCCCCTTTGATTCAGCATTTTTGTATTTTTGGGGTAAATGCCTAGTAGCACAATTGTTAGGTAATAGGTAATATTTTTAACTTTTTGAGGAACCTCCATACTGTTCTCCGCAGTGGCTGCAGCAGTTTGCATTCCCACCAGCAGTGCAAAAGACCCCTCTCTCTACATCTCCTCACCAACATCTGTTGTTTCCTGAGTTGTTAATTTTAGCCATTCTGACAGGTGTGCGGTGGTAGCTCATTGTGATTTTGATCTGTATTTCCCTGATGCTGAGTGATGTTGAGCATCTTTTCATGTGTCTGTTAGCCATCTGGATGTCTTTGGAGAAGTATCTGTTTCTCTTCTGCCCATTTAAAAAAATATATTTTATTTATCTATTCCCGAGAGACACAGAGAGGCAGAGACACAGGCAGAAGGATCATACCCTGAGCTGAAGGCAGATGCTTAAGCACTGAGCCACCCATGTGTCCCATCTTCTGCCCATATTTTAATTGGGTTGGCTTGTCTTGTTTTTTGGTATTGAGTTGTGTAAGTTCTTTATATATTTTAGATACTAATCCTTTATCAGATATATCATTTGCAAATATCTTTTCCCACTCCATCCATCCTTTTAGTTTCCTTAATTGATTCCCTCACTATACAGAAGCTTTTTATCTTGATGAGGTCCCAGTAGTTCATTTTTACTTTTTTTACTTTTGTTTCCCTTTCCTCTGGAAACATGTCTAGCAAGAAATTGCTGTGGCCGAGGTCAAAGAGGTTGCTGCCTGTTTTCTCCCGTAGGATTTTGATGCTTTCCTGTCTTACATTTAGGTCTTTTGAATTTATTTTTGTGTATGGTGTAATAAAGTGGTCCAGTTTCATTCTTCTGCATGTTACTGTCTAGTTTTCTAAGCACTGTTTGTTGAAGAGACTTTTTTCCATTGGATATTCTTTACTGCTTTATTGAAGATTAGTTGACCATATGGTTGAGGGTCCATTTCGGGCTTCTCTACTCCAATCCAGTGATCTATGTGTCTGCTTTTGTGCCAGTACCACGCTGTCTTGATGATTACAGCTTTGTAGTACAGCTTGAAGTCTAGGATTATGATGCCACTGTTTTGCTTTTTGTTTTAAGTATTACTGTGACTATTAAATTATTTGTTCTACCTCTGTGAAAAATGCTGGTGTTATTTTTATAGGGATCGCATTGAATCTGTAGCTTGTTCGGGGTAATATGGACATTTTAACAATATTTGTTATTTCAAACTATGAGCATGGAATGCTTTTTCCATTTCTTTGTGTCCTTTTCAATTTCTTTCATAAGAGTTCTATAGTTTTTAGTGTACAGATCTTTTACCTCTTTGGTTAGGTTTTTTCTTAGGTATCTTATGGTTTTTGGTGCAATTATAAATGGGATTGATTCCTTGATTTCTCTTTCTACTGCTTCCTTACTATTGTATAAAAATGCAACAGATATCTGTATGTTGATTTTATATCCTATGACTTTGCTGAATTCATGTATTATTTTCTAGCTATTTTTTGGTGAACTCTTTTGGGCTTGAAATGTAAGGTATCAGGTTGTCTCCAAAGAGTGAAAGTTGGCTTCTTTGCCAGTTGGGATGCCTTGTATTTCTTTTTGTTGTCTGATTGCTGAGACTGGCACTTCTAGTACTATGTTGAACAACAGTGGTGAGAGTGGACATCCCTGTCATGTTCCTGACAGGGAAAAGCTCTCAGTTTTTCCCCATTGAGGATGATATTAGCTATGGGTCTTTTGTATATGGCCTTCATGATGTTGAGGTATGGTCCTTCTATCCCTACTTTTGTGAGTATTTTTATCAAGAATGGGTGCTGTATTTTGTCAAATGCTTTTTCTGCATCTTTTGAGAAGATCATATGGTTCTTTTTTTTTTTTTATTAATGTGGTGTATCATGTTAATTGATTGATGGATATTGGACCACCCCTGCAGCCCAGGAATAGATCCCACTTGATCATGGTGGAAAAATCCTTTTAGTCCTTTTAATGTACTGTTAATAATTTTTGCATTCATGTTCATCATGGATATTGGTCTGTAATTCTGTTTATTGGGGTCTTTGGTTTTGGAATCAAGGTAATGTTGGGCTCATAGTTTGGAAGTTTTCCTTCCATTTTTATTTTTTTGGAATAGCTTCAGAAGAATAGTTATTAATTCTTCTTTAAATGTTTGGTAGAATTCCCTGAGAATCCATTTAGCCTTGGACTCTTTGTTGGGAGACTTTTGATTACTGATTCAATATCTTTGCTGTAATAACTTCCTGTTTCTTTCCTGTTTTAGTTTTGGTAGTTTATGTGTTCCTAAGAATTATCCATTTCTTCCAGATTGCCTAATTTGTTCACATATATTTTTTAATAATAGTCTCTTATAATTGTTTGTATTTCTTCAGTGTTGGTTGTGATCTCTCCCTTTCATTCATGATTTTATGTATTTGTGTCCTCTCTCTTTTCTTTTTGATAAGGCTGGCTAGGGGTTTATCAATTTTGCTAATTCTTTCAAAGAACCAGTTCTAGTTTTGTTGATTTGTTCTACTTTTTAAAATTTCTGCATCATTTATTTCTGCTCTAATCTTAATTATGTCCCTTCTTCTGCTGATTTTAGGCTTTATTTTCTATTTGTTGTTCTTTTTCCAGGTCCTTTAGGTGTAAGGTTAGGTTGTGTACTTGAGGCTTTTCCTGCTTCTTGAGGAAGGTCTGCATTGCTATATATGTCCCTCTCATGACTGCCTTTGCTGCAACCCAAAGGTTTTGGACTGTCATGTTTTCATTTTCATTTGCTTCCATGTATTTTTTTTTTACTTTAATTTTCTGGTTAACCCATTCATTCTTTAGTAGGAATTTTTTTTTTAGATCTTATTTATTTATTTATTTATTTATTTATTTATTTATTTATTGGGGTGGGGGGGATGAAAGAACAAGCACATGAGCCAAGGGAGAGTGGTGGGGAGGGCAGAGAGAGAGGGTGAAGCAGGCATGGGGCTTGATCCCAGGACCCTGAGATCATGAACTGAGCTGAAAGCAGATGCTTAATTGACTGAGCCATCTAGGTGCCCCTAGCAGGATGTTCTTTAACCTCCATGTATTTGTGGTTTTTGCAATTTTTTTCTTGTGGTTGACTTCCAGGTTTCATAGCACTGTGGTCTGGTAATGTTTGATATGATCTCAGTCTTTTTGTACTTGTTGTTTTTTTTTTAAGATTTTATTTATTTATTCATGAGACAGAGAGAGAGAGAGAGAGAGAGAGAGGGAGAGGCAGAGACACAGGCAGAGGGAGAAGCAAGCTCTCTGGAAGGACCCCGATTCGGGACTTGATCCTGGATCCTGGGGTCACGCCCTGAGCCAAAGGCAGACGCTCAACCACTGAGGCAGCCAGGTGTCCCTTTGTACTTGTTGAGACCTGATTTGTGACCCAGTTTGTGATCTCTTCTGGAGAATATTCTATGTGCACTCGAAAAGAATGTGTGTTCTCCAGCTTTAGGATGAAATACTCTGATATATCTGTTAAGTCCATCTGGTTCAGTGTATCATTCAAAGGCCTTGTTTCCTTGTTGGTCTTCTGATTAGATGATCTGTGCATTGCTGTGAGTGAGGTGTTAACATTTCCTATTATCATTGTATTATTATCAATGAGTTTCTTTAAGCTTGTCATTAATCAATTTTTATATGTGGCCGCTCCCAAGTTGGCAGCATAAATATTTACAAGCTTTAGGTCTTCTTGTTGGATAGACCCCTTTATTATGATATAGTGCCTTCTTCATCTCTTATTACAGTCTTTGGTTTAAAATCTAGTTTGTCTGATGCAAGTGTGGCCACTCCAGCTTTCTTTTGATGTCTATTAGCGTGATAGATGGTTCTCCACCCACTCACTTTCAATTTAGAGGTGTCTTTGGGGGGTTAAAATGAGTCCCTTGTTAGCGGCATATCTATAGGTCTTGCTTTTTTATCTACTCTGATACCCTCTATCTTTTGTTTGGAACATTCAGTCCATTTACATTCAGAGTAATTATTGATAGATATGAATATAGCCATTGTACTACCTGTAAAGTTGCTGTTCCTGTAGATTTTCTCTGTTCCTTTCTAGTCTTTGTTTCTGTTGGTCTCTCTTTCCCACTTAAAGGGTCTCCTTTAATATTTCTTGCAGAGCTGGTTTAGTGTTCCCGAACTCCTTCAGTTTTTACTTGTCTTAGAAACTCTTTATCTCTCCTTCTGTTCTGAGTGATAGCCTTGCTCGATAAAGTATTCCTGGCTGCATATTTTCCCATTTAGCAGATTGAATACATCATGCCACTCCTTCTTGGCCTGCCAGCTCTGTGTGGACAGAGCTGTGTTTACCCTATAGTTAAGGACCTTTTGTCTCTAGCTGCTTTCAGAATTCTCTGTCTTTGTATTTTACAAGTTTCACTGTGATATGTTGTGGTGTTGACCTGTTTTTGTTGATCATGAGGGGGAGTTCTCTGTGCCTCTTGGACTTGAATGCCTCTTTCCTTCCCAGATTAGGGAAGTTGTCAGCTATAATTTGTTCAAATAAACCTTCTGCCCTGTATTCCCACTCTTTTTCTGGGATTCCTATGATATAAATTTTATTGTGCTTTGTGGAATCACTGAATTCCCTAGGTCTATATTCATGATCTAATAATTTTCTTTCCCTCTTCTTTCAGCTTCATTATTTTCCATAATTTTATCCTCTATATCACCTATTGATCCTCTACTTCTTTTTTTTTTGATCCTCTACTTTTTATTTTTTTATTTTTTATTTTATTTTATTTTTTTTCAAATGTCGTCGTAAGACAGGCTTTTCCTTCTGCTCTTATTTATTTATTTATTTATTTATTTATTTATTTATTTATGATAGTCCCAGAGAGAGAGAGAGAGAGAGAGAGAGAGAGGCAGAGACACAGGCAGAGGGAGAAGCAGGCTCCATGCACTGGGAGCCCGACGTGGGACTCGATCCCAGGTCTCCAGGATCGCGCCCTGGGCCAAAGGCAGGCGCTAAACCGCTGCGCCACCCAGGGATCCCCGATCCTCTACTTTTTAATCCTTGTGATTACATCTAGTGGATTTTGCTTCTCGATTATAGCTTGCTTTTTTTTTTTTTTTTTTTTTTTGCCTGAGTATTTTTTATCTCTGCCACCAGGGTTTCTCTGGTGTCTTTTATGCTTCTTTCAAGTCCATCTAGTAATCCTATAATTGTTGATCTAAATTCTTGTTCAGACATATTGCTTATATTTGTTTTGAGCGAATCCCAGACTGTGATTTCTTCTTGATCTCTCTTTTGGGAAAATGCCTCCATCCTGCCATTGTGTCTTGGTTACTGTCTTTTGCGTATTATGAAAGCTTGTTATGTTCTTGCTCCTGAGAGTAATACTCTATTAAGAAGGGGTCATACACTGTCCAGGGCCTGGCTCTTTAGGAAATATTTCTGGTGTATGCTGTGTACACTCTGCTCCTGTGTTTTGGCTGCTCTTTCCCACAGGTCAGTCCCTACAAAGTTCCTCCTCGCTTACATTGGGGAGTGTTTGTACCTTTAACTAGGTGTGCTTTGATTTGTTTGTTAAGATTACCCTTATTATTATTTTTTTTTTTAAAAAGGCTTGATCCAAGAAAAAAAGGAAAAAGAACAAAAAAGCAAACAGATGAGCAAAAAACTATAATCCTGACCAGAATGAATGAATGACTGAATAGAAAGAAAGAAAGAAAGAAAGAGAGAGAGAGAGAGAGAGAGAGAGAGAGAGAGAGAGAGAAAGAAAGAAAGAAAGAAAGATAGATAGATAGATAGATAGATAGATAGATAGATAGATAACCTGGTCCTGTTTTTATTAGAACTGAAGCTGACACTTTGGAACACTTATGATCAGTGGACTTGGTACATGCAGTGGCTGAGTTGGTCCTCTGGGAGGGAGGCCCACAGCATGGGTTCACAGTCAGACCTGCCCTGGTAAAGATGTTCCTGCTGGGCGCAGGGCAGGCAGAATTTGGTATAGAAGAGACTCTAGCCTCCTCTGGAGCTGCTGTTTTTCTCTCTGAAGTCCGACCGTGCTGCTTGGGGGAGTGTGCTGGTGGAAGAGGGCATCGCCTTGCCTTGCCCTCTTGACTATGCTGGTTGGGGAGGGAAACCTGTGGCTGCTGCTGTTCAGGAGGCTTTCACAGAAAAGCAAACAGTCAAGGCATGGACTACTCTTCTGCCCTGGAAGATAGCTTCATAGTGATGTGCCCAGCACTGTTCTGTCCCAGGAAAGCAGTCACATGGCACGCCACACACACACACACACACACACACACACACACACACACACACACACACACAGTGGCTGGAGTCAATGATGACAATCAGTGAAAAGCTGGGACTGGGTTATCTGCCCTCTGTGTGCACCTCTGTCCCCTGCTATTGAATGGCCACTCAGAGGCTCCCAGCAGGCCTTTTGTCCCCGGAGAAGCAATATACCCTGTTCCACATGTACTTCAGGAAGGTGATCTATCTCTCCCAGGGCGACCCAGGGGATCCCGTCACCACAGCATGCGCTGCTCTCTCTCCTGCTCTCTCCTCTCTCCCTGACTTCACTCTATGAGAAGCACTCCCTCCCTTTTGCAACACTGAAGCTTTTCTCTCCATTCACATCTCCGGACCTCACACGTTCTCTCCATCCAACTGCGCAGATTCTTTTCTGAATCCTCGGATAGACTTCTTAGTTGTTCACACTGTTTTGATGTTGCTCTAGCTGTGTTCAAGGGACCAGGCAAGCCTAGGGTCCCCCAACTACTCTGCCATCTTAACTCCTCCCTTTTTGGCAACTTTCAATTTAAAGTTTATTTTATTTCAATTTTGTTCTCCAGATAAATAGGGTAGATAAATTGGTAGGCATCTTCCTTGAATATATTAAACAGTTGGATCTTGATGAATGATTTCAGTTAACTAAAATTTCTTTGGGAGCCTGATGTATCATAAATTGAACCCTGCCTCTGTCTTGGTCTGTTCTTCTTTCCTTTTTTTTTTTTTTTCCAGTCTCACACAGTCCCTTTGGTCTGCATACCCTATACTTCTGTTACTTCTTGCCTTTACCCATCTCTGGTACAAAGAGTTACCAAAGCCCTAGTCAGTCTCTCTCTCACTTAATCTTTCATTTTCCTTTCCCCATTCTTTTTTTTTCCAGCATGCCCTCCTTCCTTCCATTCCCATAGCTGGGTTCTTTCTTATCCATACATAAACACTGTAGAAGTCTTCATCAGCCCTAAAGAACTTGCCTTGATCTTGTAGTGCTCACAAGCTATAGCCTATTTACTCTCCTGTTTCTTGAAAAAATAGTCTGGGATTACTTTTTCAATTTTTTCATCTCACTTCTCAACTCAGTTCTCTCCTTTGAATCTCCCTCCAGTGTTCAACATTAGGAGTTTTCAGTTAGTTATGAACATGTTAAATTTGAGGAAAAAAAACAACGGATTTTACTGTCTTCATCCTTAATCATCTTTGCAACACTAGACTCTCTCCTCTTTCCTCCACATAGGACCCTTTCCTCCTCCCTTGACTTTCAACATTCTCGTGTACCTTTCCTTTTACACAGTATTCTTATAGCATTTTTATAATCTTTTGAGATATCTCCCTTTATGTTGGTACCTTAGATGTTTTACACTCTTCTCCTTCCTCTAAGTTGATGTCTTCAAACCTGACATCTCTTCTAGATCCAGGTCTCCAGACCCATTAGACATCTCTCTGTGCAGAAGAACCACAGTGTTCTTGCAATGGAAAGTTACAAGCGTCATGAGAAATAGAGATAACATGCTCTGAGAGTTCTGACAGAGGAGACTTCTGAAATTACGTTCCCTCTTGTTTTGTTCTTAAACTTTTGATGTAAGCAGTAAATTGTGATGTATATAATTCTGCATGGGAAATAAAGATCAAAGCCATAGGCGGGTAGGGATCACATATAAAGAATAAAGGACAAAAGCTGTAAGACAAAAGCCTCCTGAATGAAGCTCAGGGAAGAAAATGGCTTGTGTAAGTGGTTATGGGTAAGATGTAGTCCTATTTGGGATGTTGTTTTTTTTAAATTTTAGGATACTGAGGTGGCTCAGTTGGTTAAGTGTCTGCCTTTGGCTTAGGCCATGATCCCGGGGTAGTGAAATTGAGGCCCACATTGGTCTCTGATCAGCAGGGAGTCTGCTTCTCTCTCTCCCTCATCCCCCCCACCTTTGCTCATGCTCTCTCTTCCTCTCTCTCTCAAATAAATAAATGAAAAATTTTAAAACTTTATAAAAAGGTTTTATTTATTTATTCATGAGAGATGCAGAGAAAGAGAGGCAGAGGCATAGGCAGAGGGAGGAGCAGGCTCTCGGCGAGGAGCCTGATGCAGGACTCAATCCCAGAACCCCAGGATCATGACCTGAGTGGAGGTAGACATTCAACCAGTAAGCTACCAAAGTGCTCCGATAAATAAATTTAAAAAAAAATTTTATTTTTAAGCAATCTTTGCACCCAGCATGGGGCTCAAACCTACATCCCTGAGATCAAGAGTCACATCTTCTATCAACCGAGCCAACCAGGCACCCCTAGTTTTGGATGCGTTTTGAGATCATTTTTGCCATAATGTGACATGTGAGAAAGAGAGGAATTAACAATGACTTCAAGGTTTTCTGTTTTTAGAATCTAAAAGGATGAAGTTGCTATTAACAGATATGGGCAGGGTCCTAGGGGGATGGGATTTAAAGAGGGATTAGAAATTAGTTTTCAACATGTTAAATTTAAAATGCCCCTGAGGATTCAAACAGGATGTAGTTTACCAAGAAGTAGTTATAAAACAATGAATCTTTCCTTGATTTGGAGAACATTTGCTGATGAGTTGAAAATCATTGTTAGTCTTGGGATCGTGAATTTGCTCTCAGAGTAAGTGAGTGTGGTTGACATACAAAGAGAATGTCTATTATGAGGATGGGATAATCTCACTTATAACAGCACCAGAGCAGTACTTTTAAAGCTTCTTTGCATCATTGCTTCCTTTGAGATTCTAATGACATCTGTGGTTGCTTTTCCCAGAGACATACTCACGCACACAACGTCTTACATGATATTTCAGGGGATCAGGGATTTCTTTTTTCAGGTCACTTAACATCTATGCTGGATACGTCCAACGCAATATTGCCCTCTTTTAGAAGCCCGTGTTACTTGACTGTACATTTTCCACCATAACTTACTGAGTGGGATCAGAGTGGTTTGCGTGTGTACAGGAGAGTACTCTTCTGTATTGTGATAATAGTAACCTTCATAGTACTCTTTCATCAGACTCCCTGCTGATCAGAGACCAATGTGGGCCTCAATTTCACTACCCCGGGATCATGGCCTAAGCCAAAGGCAGACACTTAACCAACTGAGCCACCTCAGTGTCCTAAAATTAAAAAAAAAAAAAAAAAAAACCAACATCCCAAATAGGACTATATCTTACCCATAACCACTTATACAAGCCATTTTCTTCCCTGAGCTTCATTCAGGAGGCTTTTGTCTTACAGCTTTTTTGGTGATATGAATGTTGCCTGAAGTCCTAAGGAGTAAATCTTCACTGATATCTGCTTATATGGAATAATAACACAGAAATAACACAAGTAATATGGGTACCTGGGTGGTTCAGTTGGTTGAGCGTATACCTTTGGCTCAGGTTATGATCTTAGAGTCCTGGAATGGAGCCCTGCATCAGGCTTCCTGCTCAGCAGGGAGTCTGCTTCTCTCTCTTTCCCTCTGCCCCTCCCCACTACTCATTCTCTTTCTCTCAAATAAATAAATAAAATCTTTTAAAAATTTTTTAAAGATTTAAATTTTAAATTTGAAAGACTTAATTTAAAATAATTTTAAAGATTTTATAGATCTTCAGTGATACTTAAATAGAACTATTTATTCGCTAGAGTTAAACTTATGGGAGTGGGAAACTATATACACACACACACACACACACACACACACACACACACATATCCTGAGATGTCTGTGCATGATGCCTAAAGCTTTTATACTAAAGTCCTTATATAGTTTGGAGACTAACTTGTCTATATGATGATTCAAAGAATTATTTAGGCTTACAAAATAGTGATATTGGCATATTAAGTTGATGTAAATGAGAAAACATATCTATCATTTTTATGTACACATGTATTGTTTTTTGCCTCATCCTCAATCTTTGTCAGAAAATCAATAAAGATTGCCTGTTGGGATTGTCTTAACACAGCTTACTTGTTTGTGTTATAAAGAAGAAATCTGTTGATATTAAAGTGCTAAAGTGATATTATGGTAAATTTTTGCTGATCTTAAAGAAATCTGTTGCCTATCATGACCTCTAAACTTTAAATGTGTTCTGCTAAAAACATCCAAATGCAGAAATCTGAAAGACAAGATGAGACATGATTAATTACCTCTCAGAAGAAGAGTCTGATAAAAGAATAATTATGTAATTCAGCTGTTTATAAGTTGAAGCTTAATACTGAAAAAAAAGATTTCAGGGAACGATCCAGGTTTTAGTTTTTTTATTGACTTATGTAAGCACTTTACCTATTGAGCTCTATAAAAATATGAACTTTTTCTGGTCAGAGATTCTTCTTTTACATGTGTGATCTTTTATGACCAGGTTACTTATATCACAAAAATTCATTGAATAGTAAAGGATATTGATGATGTGTTTGGTGTGAGGTAGAACTAACTCTTGCCCCAAAGGACAGGAGAAATTTATCTTTCCATATTTATTTGCCAGGTATTCTCAAGTAACTCTCCTGTTAGCACATGACATACTCATTAGCCCTGGACCAAAGAGGAAGTCCAAGACCACGGCAATGGCAGATTCAGTGTCTGATGAGGACCCAGTTCCTAGTTCATAGACATCCTTCTTCTCATTGTATCTTCATATGGTAGATGAGACAAAGCAGCTCTCTGGGGTCTGTTTTATACAGGCCTGAATCTCATTCATGAAGGTTCCTTTCTCATGACCAAATCACCTCCCAAATACCATCACACATGATTTCAAAACATTGAGGGGGAGTTTTAGTCAGCACCCCCATTAGTGTTGATCTGTACGTGGCTGCAAGAAGGCATAGCATTTTAGGTGAGGTAGCTCTTACGTGACTGAAGACGGTTCTGTAGAGAAGGAGGCAGGTATGAGCTGGCAGGGGCTTAAACTCTGAGCAGCTAGGGGATGAGTGCCCTGACCTCATCCACTATGTAAGCAGAAGAATTCTCCTGCATATTAGAAACAGAAAATAGGAACAGGAGTTAGCTGCTATAGAGATACTGACAAGGGGTGCTTGGGTGGCTCAGTTGGTTAAGTGTCTGCCTTCGGCTCGGGTCATGATTCCAGGATCCTGGGATCCAGCCCCACATCGGGCTCCTCGCTCAGCGGAGAGTCTGCTTCTCCCTCTCCCTCCCCTTCTCTCCCTACTTGTGTTCCATCTCTCTGTCAAATAAATATATAAAATCTTGGGGCCCTGGGTGGCTCGGCACTTAAGCGTCTGCCTTTGGCTTGGGACACGATCCTGGAGTCCTGCGATCAAGTCCCACATCGGGCTCCTGCTTGGAGCCTGCTTCTCCCTCTGCCTATGTCTGCTTCTCTCTGTGTGTGTCTCTCAGGAATAAATAAATAAAATCTTAAATAAATAAATAAATATATAAAATCTTAAAAAAAAAACAAGTATTTACAACATAGTAGTTCATGAGATAGAAGAATATTTGAAAATTGACTCATGAGCTTGAGCTCATATAATATAGGAATAGATTAGACATCCTCCACACAACTCCGTAGCCCATTACAGCATATTCCAATACTGGATACTCATGAAGCTGACCTGGAGTCAACAAGAACAAAAGCTGTATTTTATCAGGGTATGCAACTAAAACCATCAGCATTTTTATAGTTTAATTCCTTAAGCCACCAGTCTCTAGTTATTTAGAAAAGAAATAGCTCTTTTGTAAAAGTGCTGGGTAAATTCATGGTTAACCCAGTAAAACTTTGAGAGAGCATTCACCATAGGGCCATCAGCTTGAATCCAAAGAAGCTGTGCACTGCAAAGGAAGTAGTTTTTGAACAACAAAGGTGTTTCAGAGAGTCTCACATTTTGGATATTAGTGTGTCTCAGTTTACTCTCAGGAAGGGTGACAGGAAAGAACGACTTTGTGGTTTGCTTCTGTTGAACAAATGGATGATTGTAGGACTATAGATCAAACTAGGTAAGGGATTGCATCATTTTCATTGTATTTTCAATAATTGCTAGCCTCTGGCCTCCCTTACCTGTTATTGCATTAACACTTCATCAAGTTTCACCCTCCAGTAGTTACCTGCCAACTGTTCTACAGAGACTTTTAGCCTAATCCCTACATAACCCTTCAAATATCAAATACTGCTTTTGATGTATTGATGTTCTCTAGAAAAATTTTCATGTTTTTCTTTTTTAGTACCATAATGCTACCTTTGACTGGGCACTTTTGTCAACGAAGAAGTGTTTGAAATATGGAGGAAAGCTTGTGGGGAACAACTGTGATTTTGTTCCTGATATCACACTCATGTCTTTCATCCTCTTCTTGGGCACCTACACCTCATCTATGGCTCTGAAAAAATTTAAAACTAGCCGTTATTTTCCAACCACGGTAAGTACCTGAGCTTTAAATAACTTTCACTGAATTTATACTGTACCAACAATAATACAGTGTTACAGAATGAAAAAGTCACCTGTAATTCAGCTTTCACAATACAGTCTTGTGCATTTAAAAATTGATTTCCAGTCTTTGTCCATATGCGTATTATGTATTTTTAACCTAGTTGCAGTCGAGCTTTGAAAAGCCTTCCAAAGATTTTGCTCACATAATTCTGTCATAAAGTCTATCATAATTCTTATTGTACTGAGGGAAAAGGTGGGATGTATTCTAGCATCTACAAATGCATGAGTAAGAAAAAGACCCTTTAAATTCATAGTTTTAAAGTACATAAGCAAAAACTCTTCATATTAGCAAGGAGTTTTGATGTAGGATTTCTTATTCATGAGCTGTACTTTGGTAATTTAGTAGTTGAATTATGGGCTGTGGGAGTACACTTAAACTGTGTTGTTACACCGGTATTGGGATAAGATATGAGCGTCATCTGAGCCAAATTTTCCTTCCCATAATGATGAATGCCGTAGTAGAGAAAAACAGATAATTGAGCTGGGTTGTGCAGACATCCTGTCTCCCGTTAATATGCTTGGGTGAACGTGAAGTCAAAACTGTGGTTCATGGACAGACTACAAGATAAGACCAACATTTAGTTAATGGCATTTTGTTTTTTAAGCTGCAGAGTGAAACTAAGATAATCCTTTGCTTTGCAGTTCAATTCTCAGTGTTCAGGATGTTGATATTTCCCAGGTAATCTTGATTATACTTGATTTTTATCAATGAGCTGCTCTTTGCAGCTGGAATCTCATGAAATCTCTCCCCTTGTGTTTTGTTTTTGGAAAGATTTTAGTAGACATGAGATGCAGTTGCTGAAATACCTTTCTTTCAATTCCTATGGAATGAAACATAATATATCCAGTTTAACCTAGGATTTTTTTTTACTTTTTCTTGTAAAAATTTGGTTTTCTTATAAAATTGGAAATTAAGGGAAGTGTTAATAATTGTTTTTAGTCTGTTTGGGCTGCTATAACAAAATACCAAAAACTAGGTAGCTTGTAAACCACAGAAATTTATTTCTCATGGTTCTGGAGGCTGGGAAGTCCAGGACCAGGTACCAGCAAGGTTGGTTGAGGGCCCTCCTCCTGGCTCATAGCCAGTGCCTTTCACTGTGTCCAGTGTCCAATCATAGAGGAAGGGCTAGGGCTCTCCATGGGGTCTCTTTTATAAAATTATTAATCTTATTAATCTTCTTGGGGACGACTTCTTCCTTGCTACTGAGAATTTTCCTTCTTAGTTATTAATTCATTAGACCTCTCTCTCTCTCTCTCTCTCTCTCTCTCTCTTTCTGTCACACCTTGGGAATTATTACCCTTTTTATCTCTTCCACTTGCCAAAGCCTGAAATTATATAGACATAGCCGGTAAAAAGTAGAAAACTTGTGAAACAGATGTAAGTTGTAATTTGCAAAATAAACTTGTTTCAGCCTTAAGATAATAGAGATCATTTCAACTACCCATGTAGGCATCACCTTTTTCTTCCAGCGATAACTCCCAGATTGAAAACAAACTTAAAGGAATTTTCACTTTATAAGAGCACAAGCAGGTCATGTCTCAGGGTTGATAAATGCTGCTAAGAAAGTCGTGAGCATGTGAAGACAGAATAATGATAGCATTTCCAGTTATAATTCCTATGAAGAGGTTTCTTAGCATAGTTTACAGTTGTGTATAGCAACCATAAAATAAACAGGGAGGAGAAAACATATGTGACTGATTTCTAAGGAGCAATGTTGAGGTGTGTAGGCTTTCAGACCATTATTTCTCCTACTCACTTTATATTTACAACTAAATAATTGCAATACATACATAAATTCATATGTGCACGAGTAGTAAGAACATCTTTTTTTCTCTCTCATTTGCCAAAATATAGTTGGATTGAAACTCTCATTTAGAAAGGTGATCTCCATAGATAGAGAGCAATAGGTTTATAGATTCTTAGGCTTATGTATTATGTTCAAATAAAACGTGTATGCTTAAACACAGTAAATTGGACAGTCCTCGATTACTGTGACAACAATCAAGCCAATTGTCACTACTTCCTCTCTCACACAAACAATTGACATGAAACCACTAAAATCTTAAAATGCTAATGCTGGATGACAGTGCCCTTGTCATCCAAGATATCCTAAGATATCCTGTTTTCCTTTAGCCTGGCCAGCCATTTCTCTCTTGCACTCTCATTTCTTTTTTTTTTTTTTTTTTTTTTAATTTTTATTTATTTATGATAGAGAGAGAGAGAGAGAGGCAGAGACATAGGCAGAGGGAGAAGCAGGCTCCATGCACCGGGAGCCTGATGTGGGACTCGATCCCGGGTCTCCAGGATCGCGCCCTGGGCCAAAGGCAGGCGCCAAACCGCTGCGCCACCCAGGGATCCCCTGCACTCTCATTTCTAAACATTTGTATGTTAGTCAATTAAGACTGTAAACTGCTGGAGAACTGCTTTACTTCTATTTTATTCTTCACATCAATTAGCACAAGGCTGGACACAGACTAAGTAGTCCATACTGGATGACTAGTGGAGTGGAGTGAAGTAGGGATAAATGCTGCATTTGGTGGAAAAAGCACAGATGTGAGAACCTGGAGGCTGTAGATTGTAGTGCCAGCACTGCCATTAACTCACAGTGTGCCCTTTGATAGCTAACTGTGGACTTTCGTTCCTACACCCATAAAATGAGTGCTCAGCTAGAAGACAATTAACATCCTTTTGAGCTCTAGTGTTGTGTAATGTTAAAGAGAGTTTGCTGACTCCATCTCCTAAATTAAATGAATTCTCCATTTTAAGCTAGAGCTTATAGCAATGAACAGGACTTACAAATTTAAAAAAAATTAATTATTATCTCCATCTTTATGCAGGTCTGATTTAGCACTGCTACCAGCCTCTCACTGTGGATGAGCCACAGTTATTATATAGCAAATTCAACGTGTGGTTTTTCTTTCCACATTTGAACGTTCCTGTATTCTTTATCTCAGCTAATAATATCACCTACCCTCCCAATCACCCAAATCAAAATCTCAAATCATATTCGGTCTATCAGTCTATTCTCATCAGGAAACATTATACACTCAGATGGGGTGACTTGAGGGGTTTACCAAAAGCATTATTTATAGAAGTGCATTTAGGTTTAGGGGGCCCACAAGGGAGAGTGTAGTGTCCAGTGCTCATACTGTGGAGTTATTATTATCTATCCTTGGCCCAAAGGTGTCGCAAAGGGAGTGGTTTGCTGGAACCCAGAAGAGTCTCAACCAAAGGGTGGAAAACACTGTCCTGGCAGCTGCAGTGACCTTGGGCTGAGGGATGTAGCTAGCCTGATGCAGCGTCCCAGCTATGAGAATAAATACTTTGATCTCTCTTTTCCTTCTGATGGCCTTCCCAGGCTACTCCAGGCTAAACCCAGCTAGAGAGCAAGAGAACCTACTGCAAACCACACAGTCCGTCTCCCAAGGCAGGGAGCCTGGTGACAAGGAGTTCAAAATAGATCTGGTGTGACAAAAGATGATACTCATTGCAATTGCCTAAGTTTTGTTTTGTTTTTTAAACAAATTCAACTGGTCATGGTCCCCTCGGTTATCCTGCTCTAGTCTCTTTCCCTTATACTTAGACTTCTATTCCCCTAGTTTAGCCAGTCATTACCTTGGCCAAGACCAGGGTCAGTTATCCATTCTTCTCTCCCTGAGGAAGCTAGTTGTAATCCATCAGTGTGAGCACTTAAGGCAAAAGAGTTTGTTATCCTGTGTCTATCAGGAAGTTAATTTGTATATTGGGCACATCTAGAGAACCCTAATGCTGAGGGGAACACGAATGGAATACCAGTACTGCATTGCCTGTCTTCTTTGTGCTCTACATTCTTTTTAGAGGGGTGTATCAGACTGTTACCCCATACAGTTACTCGTCTGCTACATCAGCCTCAAGTCTTTAGTCAAAGGCTTTTGGCATCAAAGCTTTCTGTGGGAGCATCACAGCATCATCTGTGATCTTCTGTGGCAGATGGCTGGCTCAGGGTGTGGACATGAAATGTTCTTCCAGAGTGCCATACCAATGAGTGATCATATGCATGCAACAGAGATGCCATCTCTGCATATGTGCTGGTAAAATGAAAGCAGTGGCTTAGAGCAGAATTGTGATTAGTAGTAGATTGTGATTAGTAGTAGTAGAACTCATAAAGCCATATATCCTCTGAATTGGGCAAAATTTATTGATACTTTGATACATAGTCAAATATGGTGTGGCTGGCTGATGTACATATTTGGTATGAAAATGTCTCTCTTAAGGAACTACTTTATTTCCTCTTTTCCCTGCATTAGAATAAGTAACAGTTTTGACCCTCACATGAATTGATGTAATAGTAAGATTTTTTTTTTTTTTTCCCGAGAGGGGAGAGAAATAGAGGAGGGGCAGAAGGAGAGGAAGAGAGAGAATCTAAAGCAGGCTCCATGCCCTGCTGAGGTGGAGCTTAATCCATGACCTTGAGATCATGGCCTGAGCTGAAATCAAGAGTCGGACACTTAACTGACTGGACTACCCAGGCGCCCCGAGATTCTTTTTTAATATGCCTCCTGATTGTTATTGTCAGTTAAATAAATACCAGATAACATCAATAGCTGTGACACTTTCTACACTTTATTTAGATGACACTTGAGCAGAATGTTCTTTGATGTCCTTAAAAAAAAAAAAAACAGTATCCTATAATTAGTATATTCATTCCATATTGAAAAAATATTGTGACCCTAATGTGTGCTTGTTACAATACTGGGTGGTAGGGGTACAAAGACAGGTAATTCATAAACCTGGCCCCTAGTAGGAACTAAATATATATTGTTGAATAAGTTAGATTTCTGGGTTTTCAAATGTGTGTGACTCATTTTGATCCTTCTGCTCCATTCATGCTTACTATCTTCTGTGGAATCACACTTTGGTGCTTTCCTGTCACCTAAGTAAATTGATGGTGGTCTTTGAGGAACTGGCTATATGAATAAGAAAAAAGTATAGGGCTTCAGGAATTTTAGTGGAAATATAATGAGCATTATAGTTAGGTGATACATTTAGTCTTCATCCATGTGGAACACAGACTAGAATTCCACAATTTACTATATTTTTAACTCCATGACTTTTAGTTGACATTTTGGCCTGTGACAGTTCTATTAAAGTTAGATGTTTTTAGTTGATTAAAAAAAAAACCTTTATAAGAATCAGGTGACATCCTTTCTGTTTTCTTTTTCTCCCAGAAACTCTCTTGATGAATGGTAAAAACTATCAAACTAAAACAAATAATATATCCAAAAATTAGTAAAAAATAGGCATGTATTCTCTGTCCCATTCTAGTGTTAGTAATACTGGGTGACATTTAGCTGGCTTTTGCAGAAACAACAGACCACATCATGCCATTGAAGCTCATTCAGAAAATGGCTTTGTTGATAGTGAAAGGGAATCAGATTTTCAAATTCTTGTGTTATTTTGTACCAAGGAAAGTGATTTTCGAAGTCAAATTCGTTTTATCCAAAATTGATTTTCATATGTTTTTCTTAAGAGTGACAAGGGGATATTTGATTATAAGTACAACTCAACCTCTTAAACTTTTAAGAAAGATATAAATACTTCAATTCTTATAGATATATGACCAAAAAGGCAGTCAACCTAAATTGAGCCCTAAGAAAAATAAGGCTGGGAGCACAGATCTGCCAAGTGTTTTGTGAGCGCTTAAACGGTGCCACAGAAGCAATCTGTGGACAATAATTTTGATCCTGGTACTTTGTTGGTCCTAAACACTTTCACCTTACTTGCCCATCATAGAAAAGTCACCAGCGTTGAAATCCACTCATTAACACAAAATGGTCTCCTACTCAATTTTCAAATAGTCTTATTTATATATGTGACTTAATTCTTTGCACTGGGGGTTATTCTGTATGTTAGTAAATTGAACACCAATAAAATTTAATTTTTGTATCTTAGTATTATTATAAAACCAATTTTTAAGTCCTAGAACTTTTTTTTAGAGGTAATTTATTTATTTTAGAGATAGCACAGGTATTCAGTGGGGTGGGGGTAGGGGAGAGCCAGAGGGAGAGGGAGAACAAGAATCTCAAGCAGGCTCCCCATGGAGTGTGGAGCCTGAGCCAAGGCTCAGTCCCAGGACTCTGAGACCATGACCTGAGCTGAAGTCAAGAGTCAGATGCTTAATTGACTGAGCCACCCAGGAACCCCTGGCACCCTTTATTATAATATTTTCTGCGGGGATATATCAAGAAGACCCTATTTGAGGGCAAAGAAATTTTGATGATTGAGCCTTAGTCATTGCATTTCCGTGTTGGGCCTTTGAATACCATGTAGTCCGATACTGCCTCTTATTTCTGACAAGTGGTCATCTGTGGGCTGCTTGAATGCTTCCTAGGACAGGAACTCCTATCTCTGAGGGCATTCCTCATAGATACACAAATCTTCTCTGCCACACCCTCTGTCCATGGGGTCTGCCCTTGCCCTCAGAGGCTACACAGAACAAGTTTGTCTTTCTTGCCTGTGACAGATTTCACATATTTGAAAACAGTTTTCCCCACAACTTCTCAAGGGCTACCATTGTTTTTAATGCAGTGAGTTTTCTGGAATCCTATTCCTCTGGTACCCATCTCTGGATCAGCTCCAGATTTTCACTTTCTACTTAGAATATAATGTCCAGATTGAGACGCAGTATGTCCCATGTAATTTGATCATTTGCTTCTGGCACACACTTACTAGGTTTGTTTTGCTGTTGTTCTGCTGCTCAGTTTTGAAGCAGGATGCAGGAAGAGGCCCGAGTGGGCTGAAGTCTCACTAGCATTCCTGCTGACCCACTTTGTAGGCCTACACCCCTCTGTTCCATGCTTGGAAAAACAATTTTTTTAAAGGTAGACTTCCATCGGGAAGCTCTAAGAACCGCCCAGAGGAAGTGCCCAATCCAATTCCCTTCTTTGTTCCCCAAATCTCTGACTCTAAAATTCACAGCATTTAAATCCTGGAGTCTAAATCAGACTTTCCTTTTATTGAATTCTAACTATAGTGGGCTTTATTGATTCAAAGTACAGTGTATTATGATTGCTACACTGATACCAATGCTTATTTCTTTTTTAGTGCTATGCTTTGGCTCCTGGGGGGGGCGGGGATCAAATTTCAAAATTCTCATAGTATTTTGTACTTTTTCATGATTGCCAAAAGGCACATATTTGTCTGGTATACATATTTGTCTGATATACTTTTTCTCATCTACATTAAATGCTTTTTTTCCACTGTTGTTTAGTGGTTTCCAAGCACCACCATCGTGAGAGGAATTGACATCATGAATTAATACTTATTGAGAACCCACAGGGTCCCTGCTGCTGTACTTGTCTCTGTAACAGCTCCATCCATTGAGAGCAGCTCTGCAGGCTCACAGCCTTTCCCCTGTTAATTTAGGAGCAGCTGCAGCCCTCACAAAGTGAAAACCAAATGTCTTCTGGGGCTTCAGAGAAACCAAATTCATTTTTTCCCCCTGCAAATTAACTAGTTTCTCCCTGCTGGTGTCTTCATAATTATGACTCTCTTAATAATTAATAAGCACCATCTTTCATGAAGAGTATGTTTATAGTAGATTTATTAGGTGGTTTTTGCCCCAGAACAAGAGAACAGTGTATGGTTATTTGAATTTCTCTTCCCATCCATGTAATATCTTCTTTGCTTTGATAGTTTAAATATTTAAGGTTATTTCTTATTGTTTCTTATTTGATTAGTTGAGAAATTTTATAATTAATTCTGCAGAGGACAGAAATATTTTTCTTCTTTTCATTTTTATAATTAAAAAATGGTAAACAAAAATAAAAGAGCTTGGGGCACCTGGGTGGCTCAGTCGGTTAAGTGTCTGCCTTCAGATCAGGTCATGATCTCGGATCCTGAGCCCCACATCGGCCTCCCTGCAGGGAGCCTGCTTCTTCCTCTCCCTCTGCCTGCCACTCCCCCTGCTTGTGCTCTCTCTCTCTGACAAATAAATAAATAAAATCTATTTAAATAAATAAATAAATGAGCTCAAAACCAGTCTGATATAAAAGGATCTTAGTTGAAACACACTTTTTTTTTGCCTTATTCATGAATGGAGATAGGAATTGTCTTACATTTTAGCACATCTGTGTATCATTAAAAAAAAAGAAAAACAAAATTTTTTTTTAATAGCAAGCCCTTGCTATATATGAATTGTCTTAATTTGTGTTTAACTTAGATTGTCATAGTTTATATTCCTAGGATATTGAAGTTGGACCTTGGAGGGACTTAGTATTTGACTGGAGGGACAGCCACAAATTATATCTGTCCAAGCTAGATTTGAAGCCCTCGAATCCACAGAATTGTGTATGAAATCTTGTGAAAACCGGTTTCTCACGAAAACCTTGGCACTTCTAATCATTAGCAATAAAAGCTAGAAAGGAATTAAGAACTATGAGTTTCTAATTTCATTTCTTTATATATTGGCACAAAAAAGGTTGTTGTTTTAGAGTTTTTGCGAGAGCTTAAGTTTGATGAAAATGGAAAGTAAAATAAACAAAAAACATGAAGGGGAATTCATGTTTTTTTTTTTTTTTTTCTAAATGTGCTTGGAAATGTGAGAATGACCTCAAGAGAGTGATTCTTATCTCCTTAAAGTTAAAGCTCTTGTTCACAGGTCCTAGAGTGTATCTAGTAAAAGCTGTATTTACTCAGCACTTGACATTTTTAGGGCACTTTATAGTTCTACTGTCAGTTTTCCCTCGTTCAAATTAAAGTTTAATTTTAGTATAAGGTAAGACCTGAACAATCTTCTAAAATAGCACCCCGACATGCTTTCTCCAATTAGAAGATTTGGAGTTGAATACAAAAGTAGCCTGGGAAAAATCAATTTCCGTACTATGAAGTTTAAACTGGATCCAGTGTCTTAGAAATGCATGTCTGATGATAAACACTCCCCAGGAGTGATTTCTGCTGTACCTGAACTGTACTGTACAATTTAAGGGAAAGGAAGGGGAAATAGAAGTGAATATTTTATATGGAACATATCACCCTGGCTGTGATTTTTAATGAGGTTAGGCAATATTATTAATAAGGTAGCTTTTTTCCCTACAAATTTTAAGAAATGTAAATGTAAGAAATGAATCATATTAATAGTTGTCTTTTTAGCTACTTTTATACTCATGATATAATAGTGTCATATTTGATAAGAATACCATTGCTGAGGGTTTCTTCCAAATATATAATATTTTGCCCACATATGTATTGGATATATTTCTTCCATATATATTACATGCATCAATTTAGGAAACTAATAACTAAACTAAAAGATAATCTATTTATATTAGTTTCCTATGGCTCCTATATCAAATTACTATAAATATGATGGCTTAACACAACACAAATTTATTGTCTTAAGATCTGCTGAAATGGGTCTCAATGTGCTAAAGTCAGGGTGTTGACAGGGCTGTGTCCTTTCTGAAGGCTCTGGTAAAGAATGCATACCCTTGCCTTTTTCAGCCTGTAAAGGTGACCTGCATTTCTTGGCCTGTGGCCCCTTTCTCCATCTTCAAAGCCAGAAATGGCCAGTTGGGTCTTTCTCACAGTGCATCACTCTGTCACTGACTCTTCTGCCTCCCCCTTTATTTTTGAGAATCCCGGTGATTACATTGGAGCTACCAAAATCATTTTGGATCATTTCCCCAATCCCAAGGTCATTTGATTAGCAGGTTTAATTGTGTGTGTGATCTAATTCTCTCTAGCCATGCAACATTACATACTCATAGGTTCCGGGAAGCAGAACCTATACATCCTTGGGGAGGGCATTATTTTGCCTATCACATTATGTGACCTAAATTTTAACATGATTATACTGATTACCCTGACAATGGACTGAAGGGGGCAAGTACAGAATCAGGAAGATGAGATAAGAGGCAGGAAACCACAGAAGATAAAATGGTGTCTTAGACAAGGGAGCAGTGGAGGTGGTGAGAAGTGACAGCATCCTGAGTACATTTTGAAGGTAATTTGCTGACCTATTAGATGTAGGATATGACAAAAAGAGAAGAGTTATGCGGGTAGTTAAAAGTTTTTGGCCTAAGCAATAGGAAAAAGTAAGTTGCCAGTAACTAAGAGCAGGTTTAGAGCTTCAATGTTCAGTTTATGGAAAGCTAAGAATGCCTCTTCTCCTAACTAAAGAAGCAACATGTCCCAGGTGTCTGGTAGTGGTTCCAGTCATACAGGTCTATTCCCTAGTGGGGCTAGGGGCACACACCCCCTGGGGCTCTCTGCCAAGGAATTAAAGATTGGGATTCATTTGCTACTCCCTACTTCTCTTCTGTTTATGAGGAAAAGGAGAAGCACTCTCCTTTAAATAGCCATCTCCCCTCCACTCCTTTGAACAACTTCTAGTGTATCTAAATTGTCAACAAATTGGATTTGCTGGATAAAAACTGGGGAAGATGAAAAAAAAAAGAAATAACTTATTTTTTGCCTTTGCAAAAAGACTGCTGGTCTTCCAGTGATTTATAACCTACTGGACTGGAAAGAATATATTCATCAACCTGTGTCATATGGCCATCTTTGCCAGACCATCCTGAACTGCCTGTGTCAACACTTAACTAACACAAAACTTAAGAGTTGGGAGTTTCCTCTAATACTGAGCCCTGGGAAACATCCTTTTCCTGCAGGGATTCCAGATACTTCCAACCAAAATTAGTTGAGTGGCAGTTCCATATTATTACTGGGCTTTTATATCTTGTTTCTTGGAATTGATGATTCCTTCTAAAGACCTCCTGATGGTAGATTATTTAGTTATTCCAGTGGTTTCTGCAGCCAAAGAGGCCTCATGGAACTTGAAATAACAACAGTTAACATACATTAGGAGAGTTTATTATGTTCCAGATGTTATGTTAAGCACTTTCGTGGCTTATCTTATTTAATTCTTATAACAAACTGATGAGGTTGTAGGGATTATTTTGGCTACATTTTGCAGATGGAGTAATTGAAGCTAAGAAAGGGTAGATGTTTACAGATAGGAAATAAATGTGTTAGAGTTCCAACCCAGGTCACCCAACTATAGAAACTGTGCTCCTAACCACTGCACTCTATTTTTCTCTCCAGATTGATCCCTGCCATCTTTTTGTGCTTGACATCATTGTATGATTGGTATTCACTTGCCCTTAACATAGCCCATAGATGGCTTTCTGTTTCTTTGTGTGTACTTCTCAAGAGAGCTAAACCTAACAGAACCCAGCCCTTCAAAAGGAAAGGAACTCCTAGCCAAAAGGCCATCTCTCATCTTGCTGCTAGTTAGGACCCAAGGCTCCTGGCCCTGGGTCTAGAACAGAGCATGGTCCTGGCCTTGAGCATGCCCAGTCCTTGCCCAGTCCTCCCACTTCTCAGTTCCGTTCCTGCTAAACATCTAACTGCAATCTTCCCCGTGCTACAGAGCTGTGTAACCACTCAGCCT